>NC_092036.1:18761856-19361856 GCF_003086295.3 Arachis hypogaea
ACTCCCAACCACCAGCAGGATATAATGTAGCAAACACAGTTATATCAAACAAGAAATACAAATAGGAACAAGTAAGGCATTTAGACAATTAGCAAGTAATATGCAGTCAAATAGGCAATCTCAAACAATTCATATAGTATGCATATGATGAATGCCTGTCCCTAGTGGCTGATGATATCATCTGTCGGTTATAGAGCCAACCCGACAAGTCCTGGTAGCTAACCATTGGACTGTCCCTCTGTCATGCATCCCCAACTCGAGTTATACTCTCATAACTTGATCATAATCAATGATCTATATCCATCACCTCACTGGTGAATATTTACGGGGGCGAGCTCATCCGGGTCTTTCACAGTGCCCGGCCACACTTATGACATAGGGTCAAAAGAGTATCAAGTCTCAACCTGGAGCACGTGGTGGCTAGCCACTGCTACTACCCAGGAAAACTCGTATCTCCGATAGTGGAAGTGCAAATCACGATTATCAATAATTCAGCATAAACATGCATGAATTCTCATCCATGGATCAACATCCATATCAGCCATCCGGCTCACGGTTAAATCCATAACCAGCCAATATCCATAGCATACACAGCTATTCCGGCTCACGGTTCAATCCAGAACCAGCCAATATCATAGCATACATAGCTATTCCGGCTCACGGTTCAATCCAGAACCAGCAATTCATAAACAATTACGCCTTTCGGCCCATGGCATAACAAGCATTCCACCACCATCCTCCACATCTCACATAATCATCAATGATCCTCATTGATTATTCATTTCCCTTGCTTCACTCGCAAGTTACCACATCCACTAGCTCCTTTCTCATAGCTAGGCATATCATAATGATTTAAGATATAAGTGGTGAGATCGGAGGCTTAGAAGTATGAATTTGGCTTTTAAAACTCAAAAATCAACTTTGGGATGAAAACAGGTCCACGCGTACGCGCACTCACGCGCACGCGTGGAATGGCCTCAAAACTTCATCGACGCGCAAGCGTCATGCACGCTAACGCGTGGATTAAAATTTGCCAATCGACGCGCAGCGTCAACCACGCGTACGCGTGGGTGTCTCGTGCCCCCGGCACAACACTGGCACAGTTCTGGCATAACTCTCTGGAAAATGGCTGGGCATTGGGTGCAGCACCATCGGCGCGCCTGCGCACATCACGCGTACGCGTGTATGGCATTTTCGGGAAGAACGGCGCGCACGCGCCAAGTGCGCCCACGCGCAAGGGTCATTCTGCTAAAAATTTTCTAAGTTAAAAGCTGCAGAATTTACCAATTTAAACCCCAATCTTCCAACAGACATAACTTTCTCATTTTAAATCGTTTTTCACCCGTTCTTCGAACGGCATGGACATCCCGGATCCAATTTCATTTCTAAACAGAATTGGCACAAAACAGAGATCCGTAGTCCAAGTTATGTCCCACCAAAGTATGCCCAAAAACCATATTTTTCATAAAAACCACAAAGTGCCATTTTCAAAACAAGCCATTTCCAACTCTTTTCAAAATCAATCAAAACATGCCATTTTCATCCCTTTTCTTTGAAGTCAATCAATATATGTCAAATTCAACATCAAGCCTCCTCAACTCACACATTGAGACTTTACCACATTTACAAAATCACTATCTTAACATTCTAACCCACTTCACCCAAATGGCTCAAACTCAAATATATTGACATATCATATACTCTTACTCATGCCAATTCTCAACAACACCAATTCCAATAAATCATCATTGTACACAATCAACATATACTCACCATAACATGGTTCAACCCACAATTCAACCATAACCAATCATCAAGCATATATCACAACATGCATATTTCTCATACCTCATACCACCAAGGCATCATTAATCATCATCACATATATGACCACATCATATATCTCAATCATTCAACAACATCAACCATTCAATGCCTATCTTAGGGCTCTAGCCTAAGTATTTCCTACCACATTACATATTAGATACGGGAAACCGAAACCATACCTTAGCCGATTTCCCAAGCTCCACCGGCACTTCCAAATCACTTATCCACAAGCTCTCAAGGCCTCAACACCTCCAAGAACAGATTTTCACCACCAAACCCTTTCCAAGCTTTTCAAAATCACCAAATCAAGCTCCAATATTCACATATACACAACCTAAGCCACAATCATCATACCCATACACAACATCTCAATACCCAAACATCATAGAACAACAAAATTACACTAGGGTTGAGAATCTTACCACACCCAAGGTCTAAGGAGACAAGATTAACCTTCTCCTTCAAGAGAGTTGGGTCCTATAACATCAAAACCCAAAATCTCAACATTTCACCCATGAAACTCGAAAATAAGGGCTGAGATTTCGAACAGAAACTTGTGGCTTACCTCAAGATTGATTGTATGGGTTTTGTAGAGCTCTCCGCGGTGAACGCGTGGCCGCAAACGGAGCGGCAATCGGAGCTCTAGATCAAAAGTTATGGTGGTTTGAAGATTAAGCAAAGGAGAGAACTTGAGAGAGTGTTCTTCCTCCTTTCTCTCTAATTTCAGCTTGTGTGTGTAACAAATGAGGAGAGAGAGTGCTGAAACTAGAGTTTTGGTTAAGTTATGTTGGGCCAAGGGCCACTTTGGGTCCAATTGGCCCGATTTGGCCCGTTCGGTCAAATCTTGGTCCGAATTCTATAAAATTGGTACCAAAATTCTCGTCTCAATCTCCTCTATCACATTTAGCCAAAAATCACATTTTGGGCTTTCTAGAATAATTCTTATTTATGGGTTAATTAGCCGTTAATTAACCGGGTTTTACATTCTACCCACCTAATTGGGAATTTTGCCCACAAAATTCAAATGCAATTACCTGAGAATAAATGCGGATAATCCGTTCGCATCTCCGACACAAGTTCCCAAGTGTGTTCCTCGACACCGCCTCGACTCCATGCCACTTTGACTAATGAACCTCTTTTCCACGCAACCGTTTGATACTAGTATCATCAATTCTGACTGGAGCCACTAGAAGCGTCAAATCTTCCCTTAACTGAACCGACTCAGGTTCTAACACATGGCTAACATCAGGGGTGTACATCCAAAGCTGCGACACGTGAAATACGTCGTGCAGATTCGAAAGATGAGGTGGTAGAGCCATCCGATACGCCACCGGTCCAATCCTCTCTAGGATCTGAAATGGACCAATGTATCTAGGATTCAACTTCTTTGCCTTAATCGCCCTACCTACTCCCGTGGTCGGAGTAACCTTAAGGAAAACATGATCTCCTTCCTCAAATTCTAAGGGCTTTCGCCTCTGATCGGCGTAACTCTTTTGACGACTCTGCGCCGTAAGCATCCTATCACAGATTTTCTTGACTTGTTCAGTAGTCTCAGCTATCATTTCCGGCCCTAACAAGCTTTTCTCTCCAGCTTCATACCAACATAGCGGAGATTGACATTTCCTCCCATACAAGGCCTCATACGGAGCCATTCGATGCTCGCATGATAACTATTATTGTATGCAAACTCCACCAATGGCATATACCGATCCCAACTTGCCGGTTGGTCCAAAACACAAGCTCTCAACATATCCTCTAGTGTTTGGATCGTTCTCTCAGATTGGCCATCGGTTTGAGGATGGTAAGCCGTGCTCAAGCTTAATCGGGTTCCAAAGCTTTCTGAAATGCACCCCAAAACCTTGAAGTGAAACGAGGATCTCTATCAGAGATTATAGTAGCAGGTACACCATGAAGTCTCACGATCTCCTTTATGTATAACCGTGCTAGCTCCTCAAGGGTGTAAGTCATCCGAATGGGCAAAAAGTGAGCCGACTTTGTTAGTCGGTCCACAATCACCCAAATAGCATCAAAACCAGCCCTAGTCCTTGGCAATCCCGACACAAAGTCCATTGCAATACTTTCCCACTTCCATTGTGGAATCTCTAAAGGTTGCAACATCCCGGAAGGTCTTTGATGTTCAATCTTTACCTTTTGACAAGTTAAGCACTTTGAAACATATTCCGCCACATCATTCTTCATACCCGGCCACCAGAACATTGCCTTTAAATCATGATACATCTTAGTACTTCCCGGGTGAATGGAGAATCCGCTTTTGTGTGCCTTCTTTAGAATATTTTGTCTCATAGTGCCAACATCCGGCACAATGACCCTACCTTTGAATCTCCATAACCCATCTTTTTCTTCTGACACTCTCCACCGTTTTCCTTGCTCAATAGCCGGTAACACCTTCCATAACGCTTCATCATTTTGATGAGCCTTTAGGAGTTCGGACTTAAAATCACTTGAGATCTCTAATCGGCTCAAACACAAAGTTCCGGATACTTCTCGAGCACCAATTTTTAGACTCTCAAATCCCTTGAGCAACTTCTCCTCTTGAAGCATCATCCAAGCCGCATATAATGACTTTCGACTTAAAGCATCCGCCACTACATTCGCTTTTCCCGGATGGTAATGCAACTCAAAGTCGTAGTCCTTCAACAATTCCATCCACCTTCTCTGCCTCATATTGAGCTCTTTCTGATCAAAGAGATACTTCAAGCTCTTATGATCAGAGAAAACTTGGAACTTAACCCCATAGAGATAATGCGTCCACACCTTCAAGGCAAACACAACTGCAGCGAGTTCCAAATCATGCGTAGGATAACTAACTTCATGAGGTCTCAACTGTCGTAAGGCATACGCCACCACATTATGATGCTGCATCAGCACGCACCCTAGACCCTTCAATGAGGCATCACAATACACCTCAAATGGCTCGTTCGGCTCAGGTAACACTAACACAGGTGCAGTGGTCAACTTTTCCTTCAATGTCTGAAAGCTCTCCTCGCACTCAGGAGTCCAAACAAACGGAGTGTCTTTGCGGGTTAACTTTGTCATTGGCAAGGCTATCTATGAAAAGCCCTTGATGAACCTTCAGTAATAGCCAGCTAAACCCAGAAAACTCCTTATCTCCGTCACGGTGGTTGGTTGCTTCCAATCCATCACAGCCTCCACCTTAGTTGGATCTACGGCTATTCCCTTCTTACTCACCACGTGACCCAAAAACTTCACCTCACTCTTCCAAAACTCACACTTAGACAGTTTTGCATAGAGTTTCTTCTCCTTTAGAATCTGCAACACGGTCCTCAAGTGTTTCGCATGCTCTTCTTCAGTCTTGGAATAAATCAGTATGTCATCAATGAAGACAACAACAAATTTATCCAGAAACGGACAGAAAACTCTATTCATGTAATCCATAAACACTGCAGGAGCGTTCATCAACCCGAAAGACATTACAGTGTACTCGTAATGACCATAACGAGTCCTGAAAGCGGTCTTAGGGATATCCTCACCCCTCACCCTTATCTGGTGATAACCGGATCGCAAATCGATCTTGGAGAAAACTCCAGCTCCTTGTAACTGATCCATGAGATCATCAATCCTCGGCAATGGGTACTTATTCTTTATTGTAACCTTGTTCAGCTGCCTGTAATCCACACAGAGCCGCATACTCCCATCCTTCTTCTTCACCAGTAACACTGGAGCACCCCACGGAGAGACACTTGGTCGTATAAAATTCTTTCCCAACAAATCCTCTAACTGAGACTTTAGCTCGTTCATCTCTAACGGTGACATCCTATAAGGAGCACTTGAGATTGGTCCCGCCCCGGGCACCAATTCAATAGCAAACTCAACCTCTCGGTTAGGTGGAAACTCATCAATATCCTCAGGAAACACTTCCGGAAACTTACACACAACCGGAATCTGTTCCAACCTTTGGTCATCACCCGAAACGCCCGCGGTTAACAACATGATACCCTGACATTCGGTTCCGGAACAGTTCACCATCATCGAATTCAAGTAATAATTATTCACCACGACCGGCCCTTCAGTATCTTCCGGCATAAAGTACACCGACTTTGTAGAACAATCTAGCAGAACATGGTTCTTAGATAACCAGTCCAATCCCAAGATCAAGACCAATCATCGGTAAGCAGACTAAATTATGAACGAAATCACGCTGCTTGAACCTAAAGGAAACTTCCGGGCATCCTAGCCTAGTTACCATGGCTTCATGGGTAGCATTGTACACTCTTAGATCATAACCTAAAGTTACAATCTTCAGTCCTAACTCATGGGCTTTCTCAAATGCAATGAATGAATGCGATGCTCCCGAATCAAATAAAGCATTTAAAGTTTGTCCAGCCATTTCAAAGTTACCTCGAATAAGTGTCTCGGATCCCTCAGCTCCTACAGCTGAAGTGGTGAACACCCGACCAGTCTGTTGTGCCTTTCCAGCACCTTGTTTCTGCTTCTCAGGACAATTTACAGCTTTATGCCCTGCCTTTCCACAAGTGTAGCACAAACCCCATCCGGCCTTGCATGGTGCTCCCGGATGGTGACTCCTACATCTAGTACAAGCTTGATCATTCTGAGGCTGCTTCCCAAACTTCTTCCCTTGGGAGTTGTTGTTGTTGTTGGGCCTCCTAAAAGAGCTTCCTCTCTTGAAAGACGGACCTCTAGGTGCAAAGCTCTTCCCTCGGTTCTGTGGGAATGATCCCTTTTGACTCCCTTTCTCAGCGGTTGCCCTCTTCACACACTCTTCAGCAACCCTACACTTGTTTACCAACTCGGAGAAAGTCCTAATCTCCATTGGTCCCACTGAACTAAAAATATCGCTCCGGAGTCCTCCTTCATACTTAACACACTTCCATTCCTCATATTCCACCGGAGTCCCTTGGCACATACGAGAGAACCTGAATAGCTCCTCAAACTTGTCAGTATACTCTGATATGGACATAGTACCCTGTTTCAGCTGTAACAATTCAAGTTCCTTAGCCGTCCTAGCAGAAGTCGAAAAGTACTTCTTTATAGAACTCTTCTTGAAAACCATTCCAGGTGATATAGTCATCACCCTGCTGCAGAAGACGTTGGATACCTTGCCACCAATGGGACGCTTCACCGACAAGCATATAGGTAGCAAACTCGACACGTTGTCCTTCAGGCACCACTTGTGCTTGCAGCGCTCGCTCTATAGCCTGAAACCATGTATCAGCCTCAGTCGGGCTAGTGGTTCTCTTGAACTTAGGCGGATTAACCTTCAAAAAGTTTGCCAGCGTCATCGGGCCATGAACTCCACCTCCATCATTACCATGGTTGTTCATCTGTTGACCAAGAGCCTCAGCAGTGGCTTGCATAGCAGCAGCCATGTTCTCCAACGCAGTCATAAAGTTCACCGGGTCATGAGGGTTATTCTCCGGCGCACGAGCATTCGTACGACCTCTCGCACTACCTCTACCGCGTCCACGAGGCGCCATCTGGTTCCTATACATACCAAACAATCGATATTAAGTTGATCAGTCTCAATATCGGAAGTCTAGTACTTCAAAGTCCCAAATGCATGCTCATGAACGTTTATGCCAATTATATCAAGCAGATATACTAATAGCACATAACACACACACAGAGAATGCACAAAAGCATAATCAGTCCATCCCTCAGGCTCTACAGGAATGAACTGCTCTGATACCATAATGTAACACCCTACCATACAAAGTCTTATGCTTAAGTCATAATTCAAAGATGGCAAGGTATTACGACCTCAAAAATAAAAGTTTAGTACATATAGTAGTATGAATAATTAATTATAACTAGGAGCCTTTGTAGAAAAAGGGGTAAACAAAAACCGCAACTCGAAAGCGTAACACTCCGATCGATAACGTAACGGACAAGGATAACCAACGCGGGAATTATATATATACAAAGGAGTGTCAAAAACAGGAATATCAAGACTCAAGATCCGGCTGCGAAGATAACCGGTCCGAGCATAACAATATATACATATGATAGAAATAAGGAAAACCCCAAAGGAAACCCAAAGGGACACAAATACATAAAACCTATTCTCCAAAATCTCCCATAAGAGGAGTCATCACAGTTTGTATTATTTAATGGAGATAAAAGTATCTAAGCAAAACATATAAACCAAAACATAAACCCCAAGAACAAGGAATCTTCGCAAATCTAGAAGTCTCCAGCGTGCCTCAGCGGGAAACCGTACGTCCTGTATCTGAAAACCACAAAATCCGCATGGGTGAGAACCAGAGGTCCCCAGCATGGTAACAGCTTCCACATATATAATACATAATAATGGAGGAAAGCCGAAGGCAATCCTAGAACTCCCTCCAAATAATATCAAAGCTTATAAACAAGCTAAACCATAAAGGGCATCTGACTAAAGATACTTCAGTCTAACTAATACTTCCCTTTCCAATTCCTTCAGACCTCCCAACCACCAGCAGGAGTATAATATAGCAAACACAGTTATATCAAGCACGAAATATACAGTTAGGAACAAGTAAGGCATTTAGACAATTAGCAAGTAATATGCAGTCAAATAGGCAATCTCAAACAACTCACATAATATGCATATGATGAATGCCTGTCCCTAGTGGCTGATGATATCATCTGTCGGTTATAGAGCCAACCCGACAAGTCCTGGTAGCTAACCATTGGACTGTCCCTCTGTCATGCATCCCCAACTCGAGTTATACTCATCATAAACTTGATCATAATCATGATCTATATCCATCACCCTCACTGGTGAATATTTACGGGGGCGAGCTCATCCGGGTCTTTCACAGTGCCCGGCCACACTTATGACATAGGGTCAAAAGAGTATCAAGTCTCAACCTGGAGCACGTGGTGGCTAGCCACTGCTACTACCCAGGGAAACTCGTATCTCCGATAGTGGAAGTGCAAATCACGATTATCAATAATTCAGCATAAACATGCATGAATTCTCATCCATGGATCAACATCCATATCAGCCATCCGGCTCACGGTTAAATCCATAACCAGCCAATATCCATAGCATACACAGCTATTCCGGCTCACGGTTCAATCCAGAACCAGCCAATATCCATAGCATACACAGCTATTCCGGCTCACGGTTCAATCCAGAACCAGCCAATTCATAAACAATTACAGCCTTTCGGCCCATGGCATAACAAGCACTTCCACCACCATCCTCCACATCTCACATAATCATCAATGATCCTCATTGATTATTCATTTCCATTGCTTCACTCGCAAGTTACCACATCCACTAGCTCCTTCTCTCATAGCTAGGCATATCATAATGATTTAAGATATAAGTGGTGAGATCGGAGGCTTAGAAGTATGAAATTTGGCTTTTAAAACTCAAAAATCAACTTTGGGATGAAAACAGGTCCACGCGTACGCGCACTCCACGCGCACGCGTGAATGGCCTCAAAACTTCATCGACACGCAAGCGTCATGCACGCTAATGCGTGGATTAAACATTTGCCAATCGACGCGCAAGCGTCAACCACGCGTACGCGTGGGTGTTCTCGTGCCCCCGGCACAACACTGGCACAGTTCTGGCATAACTCTCTGGAAAATGGCTGGGCATTGGGTGCAGCACCATCGGCGCGCCCGCGCACATCACGCGTACGCGTGTATGGCATTTTCGGGAAGAACGGCGCGCACGCGCCAAGTGCGCCCACGCGCAAGGGGTCATTCTGCTAAAAATTTTCTAAGTTAAAAGCTGCAGAATTTACCAATTTAAACCCCAATCTTCCAACAGACATAACTTTCTCATTTTAAATCGTTTTTCATCCGTTCTTCGAACGGCATGGACATCCCGGATCCAATTTCATTTCTAAACAGAATTGGCACAAAACAGAGATCCGTAGTCCAAGTTATGTCCCACCAAAGTATGCCCAAAAACCATATTTTTCATAAAAACCACAAAGTGCCATTTTCAAAACAAGCCATTTCCAACTCTTTTCAAAATCAATCAAAACATGCCATTTTCATCCCTTTTCTTTGAAGTCAATCAATATATGTCAAATTCAACATCAAGCCTCCTCAACTCACACATTGAGACTTTACCACATTTTACAAAATCACTATCTCAACATTCTAACCCACTTCACCCAAATGGCTCAAACTCAAATATATTGACATATCATATACTCTTACTCATGCCAATTCTCAACAACACCAATTCCAATAAATCATCATTGTACACAATCAACATTATACTCACCATAAACATGGTTCAACCCACAATTCAACCATAACCAATCATCAAGCATATATCACAACATGCATATTTCTCATACCTCATACCACCAAGGCATCATTAATCATCATCACATATATGACCACATCATATATCTCAATCATTCAACAACATCAACCATTCAATGCCTATCTTAGGGCCTCTAGCCTAAGTATTTCCTACCACATTACATATTAGATACGGGAAACCGAAACCATACCTTAGCCGATTTTCCCAAGCTCCACCGGAGCACTTCCAAATCACTTATCCACAAGCTCTCAAGGCCTCAACACCTCCAAGAACAGATTTTTCACCACCAAACCCTTTCCAAGCTTTTCAAAATCACCAAATCAAGCTCCAATATTCACATATACACAACCTAAGCCACAATCATCATACCCATACACAACATCTCAATACCCAAACATCATAGAACAACAAAATTACACTAGGGTTGAGAATCTTACCACACCCAAGGTCCAAGGAGACAAGATTAACCTTCTCCTTCAAGAGAGTTGGGTCCTATAACATCAAAGAACCCAAAATCTCAACATTTCACCCATGAAACTCGAAAATAAGGGCTGAGATTTCGAACAGAAACTTGTGGCTTACCTCAAGATTGATTGTATGGGTTTTGTAGAGCTCTCCGCGGTGAACGCGTGGCTGCAAACGGAGCGGCAATCGGAGCTCTAGATCAAAAGTTATGGTGGTTTGAAGATTAAGCAAAGGAGAGAACTTGAGAGAGTGTTCTTCCTCCCTTTCTCTCTAATTTCAGCTTGTGTGTGTAAAAATGAGGAGAGAGAGTGCTGAAAACTAGGGTTTTGGTTAAGTTATGTTGGGCCAAGGGCCCACTTTGGGTCCAATTGGCCCGGTTTGGCCCGTTCGGTCCAATCTTGGTCCGAATTTTATAAAATTGGTACCAAAATTCTCGTCTCAATCTTCTCTATCACATTTAGCCACAAAAATCACATTTTGGGCTTTCTAGAATAAATTCTTATTTATGGGTTAATTAGCCGTTAATTAACCGGGTTTTACATTCCTAACTTCCTAGATGTGGCTAGTTTGGATAGTATATCGACTCGATTGTTGTTGTTTCTACTTATGTGAGTTATTTCAAAATGTTGGAACTGTTGTGCTAAGCATTTTACCTGTGCATAATATTGTTCTAAAGAGGGTTCTCGTACCTGGAATACGTTGTTTACCTGCTGAACCACTAAGAGGGAGTCGCAGTAGATCTTTATGTGTTGTATTCCACATCCTTTTGCTAGGCGCATGCCAGCTAGGAGTGCTTCATACTCAGATTGGTTGTTACTGACTGGGAATGCGTACTTTATTGATTGTTCAGTGGAGATTTTATCTTTGTCTATGAGGACTATGCCTGCTCTGCCGCCGTCCTCATTGGATGCACCGTCTACATACAGCTCCCATTCTGGGTATGCATCTTCGTCCAACGTTAGTTCTGTCACAAAGTCGGTAAGTGTTTGCGACTTTAACGAGTTCCGAGGTTGATACTCCACATCGTATTCTGACAGCTCGACGCACCACTTGGTCAGTCTTCCCGCGAGGTCAGGTCTTGACAATACCTGCCTTAGGGGTTGATTTGTTCGTACTATGATCTTGTGGCTATGGAAATAATGCCTGAGCCGTCTTGCTGTGATTATTAGGGCGTATGCCAGTTTTTCAATAGTGGGATACCTCGTTTCTGCATTTTGTAGTATCTTGCTGACAAAATATACTGGGTTTTGTTGTCGACCTGTTTTTGTTATAATCACAGATGAAATCGAGTTATTTGTTATTGAAAGATATAGATACAGAGGGTTACCAGGTATTGGTTTTGCCAGTATGGGAGGAGATGCAAGCCGTTGTTTGAATTCGGCGAATGCGTTTTTGCATTTCTCTATCCACTCGAACTGTTTTGATTTTCGCAGTATGTTAAAGAAATGATCCGACTTTGCTGCCATTGTGGGTAAAAATCTTGAGAGAGCGGCTAGCCTCCCTGTGAGTTGCTGTACTTCCTTGATTGTGGACAGCGATTTCATTTCTAAAATTGCTTTGCATTTTTCAGGATTTGCTTCTATCCCCTGTTTGTCAACATGAATACCAGAAATTTCCCTCTTTGGACTCCGAACGCACATTTTTCCGGGTTCAGCCGCATGTTGTATTTTTTCAGTTGGTCGAATACTTCTTTCAGATCATTAAGGTGTTCTTCTTCTGTGCTCGACTTGACCACCACATCATCTACGTATACCTCCATATTCTTGCCGATTTGCTTCTGGAAAATTTTGTCCATCAAACGCTGATATGTAGCACCCGCGTTTTTGAGGCCGAATGGCATGACCTTGTAGCAGAAATTCCCTTGGTCAGTTATGAAAGCTGTCTTGTCTTCGTCATCTGAGTGCATAAGTATTTGGTTATAGCTTGAGTACGCATCCATGAAGCTTAAGATCTGATAGCCGGAGGTGTTATCTACGAGCTTATCAATATTCGGTAAATGGTAGGAATCTTTAGGGCAGGCTCAGTTTAGGTCAGTGAAGTCTACACACATCCGCCATTTTCCCTAGTTCTTTTTTACCATGACCACATTCGCCAGCCAGGATGTGAATTGTATTTCTCAGACGAAGCCTGTGCTTATCAGTTTTTGCGTTTCTTTCGTTGCTGCTTCTGTCCTTTCCTTCCCGAGCTACCTCCTCTTTTGTTTTATTGGTCGGGCTTTGGGATCGAGGGCGAGCTTGTGGCATATGACTTATGGGTCTATCCCTGGCATGTCGGCCGGGGTCCAGGCGAACAGATCGGCGTTTGTTCGGAGTAGATCTGTCATTTGTTGTTTGTATCCTGTGAGCAAGGTAGAACCAATGTTAGTGCATTGACTCTTATCCTCAGTCAGGCTTACCTTGTGGAGATCATCGGTTGGTGTTGGCCTCTGCTCATGATGGATCCGAGGATCCAACTCGGCAAGGTCTGGAACGTCTCTGTAATTGTATACCGAGTTTACTCTCATTGATGGTGTTTATTGTATTTTTAGCCCTGCGTTGTAGCACTGTCTTGCTTCTTTCCTGTCCGAGTGAACTGTTGCTATGGTTCTTTTTTCTGAACAAAACTTAACACACAAGTGAATTGTGGAGACCATGGCTCCGAAAGAATTTAAAGAATGTCTTCCCAAGATAATATTATATGGGCTGATACAGTCGACAATTAGATATTGAATGTCTAAAGTTTTCGAGTGAGGGGGTTCTCCTAGGGTTGTCCTCACCCATACGTAACCTGTCACGGGGATTTTTTCCCCTGAGAATCCGACAAGCTCCTTGGAGGACGGCTATAGGATCTTCTCGTTGAGTTGCATTTTCTTGAAGGTCGATAGAAACATGACATCGGCACTGCTGCCTTGGTCTAACAAGACCTTCCAAACTAGGAGGTCTGCTGTTGTCACCGAGATGACTACGAGGTCGTCAAGGTTGGGAGTCTTATTGTGTAGGTCCTTGCTTGTGAACGTGATGTCGGGGACTTCTGGAGTAAGTGCGTCAGGTGGTGTTTCACTTTGGACCGCCAACATGGTCCTGTAGCTTCTTTTCCTGGCCGAGCTTGTGTCCCCACCACATGCAAAACCTCCTGAAATGTAGTTGATAACTTTTTTGGGAGGTTGATTATTCTGCCACTGAGTTTTTTCACCATTTGCTTTCAGATGTTCTGCTTCGTGTGATGCTGGTTGTTCCTTCCGGAGTTGTCTGCCGATGTATTTGTCCAGTAACTCTTGTCTCGCTAGCCTTTCCAACGTGTCTTTAGCTATGACGCACTCGTCCGTGGTGTGTCCAAATTTTTGGTGGAAGGCGCAATGTTTCATTTTGTCAACATACCTCAGGCCTTGGTATGTGCCAGCTCGGCTTGGTGGTTTGATGAGTTTGCTGTGGAAGATCTCTTTGATTATGTCCTCTCTTTTGGTATTAAACTTGGTATACGAATCGAACTTCGGGGTTAGCCTAAAAGGCTTTTTAGAATCTCTATTTTGGGACCTGTATGGTCTTTCTTCTTCCTTTCTGGACGTGGGCCTTTCGCTCCTTCGAGTTTCACGGAGTTCCTCTATTTCGATTTGCCCCGTCGCCTTATCTCAGAATTCCTCCAATATTTTTGGTTTTGCCACGGCGATTGCTTCCTGGAATTTTCCTGGCCTGAGGCCGCTCTTTATCACGTGCAGTTGTACTTCTAGATTGAGATCGGGAATTTCCATTGCTGCTATTGTAAAGCGTGTCATGTAGTCCTTTAAACTCTCGTGTTGCCCCTGTTTGATTGTGCTGAGGTAATCTGAGTCCATGACGTATATCTTGGATGCTGCAAAATGATTAATGAACATTTTGGCGAACTCATCAAAGTTGTTTATGGATCCTGCAGGCAAGTTAGAAAACCATAGTAAAGCAGCTCCATCTAGAAATGTTGGGAAAGATCGGCACAGGATGGGGTCTGAATCGCTGTTGAAGAACATCATAGACTCAAATTTTGTAACGTGGACTTTAGGATCTCTGATTCCCTTGTAGGGTGCTAGCATCATTGTAAGTGTGAAGTTCTGTGGCATCTTGAAGCTCATTATTTCCTCGGAGAACGAGTTAGTCCGCCGTCTCATGTTCTTCGGGGTTATTTCTCCTGTTTTTGTGTTGGATTCCGAATGGTGTTCCTCGTGTTGGTCAGCATTTGTTTTCTTGCTGTCAACCTTTCGCTCCCCGTTGTTTCGCAGTGTCGCCAGGAGTTCGGCTAGTCGTTGATTTTCCGCCTGGAGGGCGGAGTTGGCAGCTAAGAGGTCGGCATTGTTTTGAGAATGCTGTTGGGTTTCGGAATGGTCGGTCATGCTTTACTTCCTGCAAGAGGAAAATACACAGTGCGAGTATGAAAAATAAATTAAAGCTAAAGATTCAGCGAGGGGTGAGAATGAACTCTCGGGACCCACGGTGGGCGCCAAATGTTCCTGTCCAGGGACTCGAACCGAGGTATACGTCGGCTGGGGATCCAAGAGACTTGGTTAACCGTATCTGCTGAAGATCGCGTCACCAATATGAGCCTCGTCCGAGCAGTGGGGAGTACCTGCAAAAAGGATTTGGATGCTTAAGTTAGTTTCTGAGCAGGGATACTACTCTATATGCTACTATAAAGTGCTTTCTGATGAGATCTGCCTTCTGATTATCTGAGCAGTGCTATTTATGGTTAGAGGGATTTGTTAGTGGGTCCGAGATCCCCCGGTTTGTATCCGAGCTAACGATCGGATTTCTCTCAGGATAAGTGGCGTAGTGGATAAGTGACGTGGTTTTGAATTGGTACATTGCACTATTAAAACGTGCTGTTGTTGATGTATAACGTCGGTCCTACTTTACTGGTACGGATCAAAATATAAACTAATTAATGAGTTATTAAAGTTTAAAAATATTAATAAATTTAATACAAAATAAAACTTAAAAAAAGATAGTTATTATGAAAATAACTAAAATTAAATTTTATATAATTATTAATTATGATCGAGTCAATCGGTTCAATTTATGATCTACCAGTTAAATTAGTAATCTAATGACCTAATAATTTGACCACTTCGATTAACGATTTAGTTCTGATAACTATAGTTGAAAAAATCGGACTGACTCAGGCAGTCAGACTAAAATTTAAAACTAGTGATCCGGGCCCTTGGCCGGTCTAAGTTGAGCATTGGATTGCACAAGGAACAAAACTGGTTAAAAAAAAGACCCTTGCTGAACGAAGCCTAGCCCTATCCCCAGGCCCCAGATCCCAGCTTTCTCACTCATTCACACTCTCTTGACAGAGGTAGAGTTGGGAGCTTACTACGGTTCACCACCACATGCTCACCGCCGTTGTCGCGCCTCTCATTGGATCCTCCACATTGTGCGCTCGCGTCTAGCCTCTTTCCTCTGTCTGATCTCGACTGCTCGCGCCTCCCTCGCCTCTCTCCCTCCTCACGTCTCTGCTCGAGCTTTGTCGTCCCTCGCGTACTCGTCGCTAGCAGTCTTGCTCCATATCCCTCATATTCTACCAGTTCTCCCCATTGTAAACATAAGGAGAAGGACTGTCGCAGTGCTGCCAGCTTCTCCGTATCACATTCTTGCTCCTTCTCCTTTATACTCTGCTCGTTGGAAGACCAACCGAAGGTTATTTAATTGTTCTTGCTTACTTTTTTTGTTTTTAATCTGTTGTTCATAACAAAAAATATGATTTGGTTAATTTAGTTAATTTTGTGTATTTGTTAATTCTGATCTCTTAGGTATGTAATGTAATTGACTAATTGTTTGGTTATGAATTTATGATGAGACTTGAATTTACCAATTTGTTGAATGGAAAGCTTGCTAATTACTAAGTTAGTTATTCTGCCGATTGTTGATTTTGTGTTGGTTTGCTAATTTTGAATTGGAAAGAAAATGTTTGGAGATTGGTATTTAGTTTGTCAGTTTTACTGTGGTTATGATATTATGATTCTGCAAATAAAATTAACAGGGATGCACCATTTTTAGAATTGATTGTTAATTATTAAATAGACTATAATGTGATTGTTAATTGCCTAATTGGAATTGGTTCTGAACCACGATGAACCCTAACGCGACTTCAAACTATAGTTGCAGGAACCGGATCGAATTAGCCGGTTGGACCGGAAACTGGTGAACTGGACATAAGTTTGATCCGATTAAGATTTTGGACCACAAAAGGAAAAGAACCAGTGTTAACCGGTTTGGACCGATTGGTTTTAGTAAAATCAGCGAACCGGTGGTTTTATAACTGGACCGGTTCAATGTTTTTTTGAAAAATAACCCTAGCTAACCTAGTCCTCAGAAGTGAATCCTCCCTGTCCCTCGAGTTAGAAGTGAAGAGGGCAAGTGTCTCTCTCTCTCAGACTTACAATCCCCGGCTCCGCTGCCTCGTCTCGCCGGCTCCTCTGCGTCTCCGTCGTTGCGTCGACGCCTCCGTTATTGGCTCGCCTGCCCTGCGTCGTCGCGTCTCTGTGCGTCCCTCGTTGTTGTCGTCGCGTCCTCGTCCGGCGTGGCTTGCCGTCACTGCTGCCTCCCCGTCGCCAGTCACTGCTTCGCCGTGACAGCTTGGTTTCTCTCTTCTCTGCCGCGTTCTGCAGCTCGGTGCATCAGCTATCAGGTATTTTTTTTAGTTATTCAGTTATTGAGTTACAAGTTGATTAAGTGAGTGATTGATTAATGATGTTGCTGTGAATGGTGGATTGCTGTTTTTTTTTTTTTATGATGATTGGTGTTTATGGTTATTTTTGTTGCTGTCATTGTGCTGTACTGTTGCTGTTAATTTTCAATTTATAGGAAAATTAAGGAGAGTAAGATTGTGACATTGCCATTTTAATTGTTAGAAAGAATGGTTTGAGCATTTGAAGTGGTGTTTGTTCAGTTGATGAGAATTGAGAGGAGAGGATTTAAAGTAGGCTTGAGTTGAAATTATGGATATTGTGGATCGAAAACATTTTAGCAGAAAATGAAGTAGGTACGCATTTGGAATGGAAATTAGGATTGAATGAAGAATGTGATTTGGAATGCAAGGTAAGATTAAATGAAGAGTAATGATTGTTCATCTCCTCTTGCAGGGGATCTTAGATTGTTCCATTTTTGTTGTAAGGTGACAAATATGGTAGGATGTAGAGGAGATTCATCGGCTCGGCTAACTGCTCACTAAAGAACTTGCTGAACAAAAATTACACAAATAGAGACCTGTTGCAGGCCAATCGTGGACTTCCAAAAAATCATGCCCACCATATTTTTTCTACACTAGATCTGGACCACATTAATCTTTTAATATTAGTCTCTATGGTCATAAATATCAGAAGATTAGTATTCCATGAAAGTACAGTGGTATACTTGCTAAGCTTCCTAATTTATATTGTTGGATAGGAGATAGATTATGTGAATTTCTAATAGCTGCTGATTTTATATTGCCGTTCCACATGTTTTAGATGAATAAAGATACCCAGACTTTGAAATTATTCTTTGGATATAGTTCATAGATTATTATTTGTGTCAAATTAAGATACTATTGTAGATCTGTAGTAGTGCTAACTAATTTTATGTCTATCTTTTGTATTAGTTTATTTTGGGATTTGAGACTTGATTCTTCATAAAATGTTAAAATATTAGTAAAGATATGTATTTCAAATTTTAATTTTAAGTTTTTGACTATTTTATATTTTTTATTTACGTAGGACTGGTTTTACCAGTTCAACCAGTAATTTATCGGTTGAACCAATAAACCAGTAATCCAATAGTCTGATCGGTCCGATTACCTGTTTGGTTCTTACAACTATGTTTCGAACCATTTGTCACATTCTTTTTCGTCTCAATAGACCAAATCCCATGCTCACAAGACGAATTCATCATCGTGGTCCTACGATTCTGTCTTTACAACAACCACAATGCCTTTCTATTCTCTACCGAACCTTCTCCCTGTGGTCCATGAAGAAGGATCCAGACCTCGAATCTGCACTCTCCCGCAACCGCCGTTGGATTGTCAACAACCAGATCAAGAACATCATCCTCCGCCATCCAAACCAAGAGATCCCCATTGCATTCCTTCAGAAGAAGTTCAAAACCCTTGACCTCAAAGGCAAAGCCCTCAACTGGCTCCACAAGTACCCTTCCTGCTTCAACGTTACTTTCACCAGTGAGGAACACTGCTGTCACCTCTCCAAGCGCATGATGAGCCTCGTTGAAGAGGAGGAATCTGTTAGGGAGTCTCAAGAAAATGCTTTTGTTTGCAGGTTAGCAAAATTACTTATGATGAGTGTCAACAAGAGGATTAATGTTCTGAAAATCAATGAGCTGAAAAGGAATTTAGGGTTTCCCGATGATTATATAGTTAGGATTGTTGCAAAGTACCCGAATTTGTTTCGTGTTGTTAACGAGGGCGGGAGGAAGAGCTCTATGGAGATTGAATTGGTTCACTGGGACCCTCAATTTGCTGTATCCACAGTGGAGACTGCGGCCAGGAGGAGCGGCAATATAAGGCCAACGTTCTCGTGTTCTTTGCCTTTCAGTTGGGTGAAATCATGGGAGAGATTTCGTGAATTCGATTTGGTTCCTTACTTTTCGCCTTACGTGGACCCCAGGGAATTGGTGGAAGGGTCGAAAGAGATGGAGAAGAGGAATGTGGGATTGGTACATGAGGTGTTGTCTTTGACTCTTTGGAAGAAATCCTCAATAGTGAAGTTGGGTCATTTTAGGAGGGAGTTTGCTTTGCCTGATAGGTTGAATGTGTTGTTGCTCAAGCACCCTGGGATTTTCTATGTTTCCAACAAGTATCAGATTTACACAGTTCTTCTTAGGGAGGCGTATGTTGGGTCTAAACTTGTCGAAAAGGATCCTCTGGTTGTTGTGAAGGAGAAATTTGGGGAACTGATGCAGGAGGGGCTTCATGAGTACAATCAGAGGCGGCGCCACATAAATATGGAGAAGAGGAGGAAGAAAGGTGTTCCTTTGGCTAGAGTAGATGAAGTAAAGTGTAGGAGGAGGAGAAGTGAAAATGCTGACTCAGATGATGATGAGGATGGAGACAACAAGCTGGGAGGTTTGTTTGACCCAGAGGAAAGGAAACGGTTTTATAAAGTTCTGTTTGATGATGATACTTCATGAAATTCTGAGACGGTGTGAGTGTGATAGTCTAGTTTGCGTATTTGGTTTATATAAATTTGATATTAACCCTTGAAGGGCTGGAAGTGAGTCAAGCCAGCTCATGAGCCAGCTCGAGCTCGACTCGTTAATAGCTCGATAAGCTAAACTCGTGAGCTGGTGAACCAAGCTTGAGCCTGGAATTGAACTCATAAATTAAATAAGTCGAGCTTGAGCTTGGATATTACTGTTTCATATATTACTGTTTCATATGAATATATATAATATTAAAAATATAGATTAAATGCATATAGGATGTGTATTAATAATTATAATAATTTATTGATAGATAAACAATATATAAAATTGATCTTTTTAAATATTTTAAAATATATAAGTTATAATTTATTGATATAGAATTATAGATTATGTTATTATTATTTGAGCTAGCTCGTGAGCTCGAGCCAGCTCGTGAGCTTTTGATGAGCCGAGCTTGAGCTTAAGAAATAGGCTCGATTGTTAATGAGCCGAGCCATGAGCCAAGCTCAATTTTTGTGAGCCGAGCTTGAACTTGGTCTAGCTCGGCTTAGCTCGGCTCACTTCCAGCCGTATTATTTTACCCTTCCCTCCCTGCTACGTATGCATACATACACAAGGTCGCCCATATGGATTGAACTTTTGTTTTTGGTTTGATATGGTGCCTTAAATTGGCAATTTGACTTTTGGAACTGGTTTTCTGAATTAAATTTTGGTTTGGCTGGGTTGTGTTTACTTTATGCCTCATTGCTGATGATTCAACGGCATGTGTAAGCTGTACTTTGTATATACTAGAAGAGAGACTGAGCGCATAGTCCAGTTAAAACGCACATAACTCTAATATAAGATACCTGCGTCCCTTCTCTTCATAGTTGCTGTTGAGTTAAAAAAGAAAACCTTATCTTCCGATATTCTTTGTTATTTTCTTTGGATAATGGTCAGCGGTGATTGCCCAATGATGCACAATTCAAAATGTATTGAGCAGTTTTGTTGTGGTGTTAAGTTCATCACTTGCCTTCCACCATCTCTCTCTCTCTGGCTCTTGCTCGCTCACTTGCTCACTCACACTCACTTAATCCTATTCTTGGGGGGGGGGGGGGGTGCGCACGCATATGCCGCACGTGTGTATAAATATATATATATGAATTATTATGTATCTTCCAGATGGTGCTTGAAGGCTATGAATGAAACCGGTGGGAAAAAGCAGTAGTTTATTTGTAGGTATTAAACCTCAGGGCTGTGTATTCACTTTTTCTGGTTAAGTGGCTGTATAATTGAAGGTTCCGTTTTGCTATCTATCTCTTTGTTATTGATTTCATTTCTTGTTGTTGTAAAGTGATGTGCATGTCTATCCTTCTATTTTACACTTCATTTTTTATATTGACATTGTTTGTCCTCCTGCCCAGTGACAGAACAAACAAGAAACTGACTGCTGAATGGTTTCATGGCTTTGTTTATAACTGGATGTGAACCACCACCACCTTTGTCTGCATCGTCATCATGATCCTCACTGCTGGTTGTAAATTGTGCACAAAGGATGTGGATAAAGCTTGCTGCAAAAGCTGTATATGAATTTGCTCTTGGCCATGAAATCCGAGGGTTGTGTTCTATTTTTATCTCACCTCCCAACCACCCGAAAATTAACCGGGTGCAAAATCATTTTCCTTTAAAGAGCCTTCATGAGAGCATAATATCAGAAAATTGTGCATTGCTCTTATGACTCTTGTTTTTCTTTACTCTGACCTGATCATCATGGCTGGATGCATTGTTTTGTTCTTTTTTTGGAACTGCTCATTTGCATAGTTATTAGTCCTTTTTTGCCATGGCCTTATGCTTATACAGTCAATATTCCATAACATTAGCTTGTTTATCGAATATGCTTATACCACATTTGTGAATTAGTGGTTTATGTTGTGTGGATGCTTAAATAAGCAATAGTTTCAAACTTGGACTATGAGTAATTCAGATGCATCAGCTATAGGTTCAGTTTGATTTAAGTGTTTATTGGTGAGTATATCTACATGTCTCATTTATTTGTTCTTCTAAAAACTATATTTGATGCATCTTTTAAAAGCTATATTTTGTCCAGATGAAATATTTGATGCATCGTTTAAATAACAAAATTTTCCATCATTCTACCCGATGTAATAACCACTTTTTGATGTGCCCAGTGATGTAATATTTGGACATGATGCAAAGCCTCTCCATCCCTTTCCTCTGTTCCAACTTCCATCATTAAGTAAGCTGCTGCTTTTGTTGTGTTGTTCGTCTTCTTCTTCTTCTTCTCCTTCTATTCCATCCTCTTCACTGTTACCACAACTTGCTATTATTATTATTATTATTATTATTATTATTATTGGCATCACAACTGGCAGTGGATAGAGATGGTGGAGGTTGCGGTGCTGTGTTCACCCACCTTGATGGATGTTGAGAGGCTTTTATGGATATTGGCAAAGTGCTAGTCACTGAAATCTGAGGGCATTGCTAGCATTCTCATTTAAAATAATTTTATTAGCTTGTTATTGTGTCATACTACTATTTTTTTTTTTTCAAACTATTATTGTACTAGTTTGCTATTGGTCACATACAACCCAGTGATGGATTTCATTACTTTCCTTAATGGTGATACATCATTCATGTTCTCTGTCTCCCTTTGTATGTTATATACCTATAGCCATTGAGGGATCTAATTTGACAAAGAAATTTAGGATTGCTTGAGTGCTCATTGTTCACATGTTCTATGATGTCTTCATTCTTCTTTTCTTTATTTATCTTTTTTTGTCTAAATCTTTCGCCATATGTTGTGTTTTTGTTTGCTTATTTAGCTTCAAAAAGATCAAATGATTGAATTTTGCTAAAGGAACATTTGACCAAAAAGAAGTGCTTTATTCCCTAAGAAGTATTAAATGATTCTTGTGTAATTACTTGTACCTGCGCTTCATATGTTGTTTTGGTTTTCCAAAACATATAGGAAAATAGGAAAATAATTCTTGGTGTAAGTTTTTCAACTTCTAACTATCAGATTAAGTTTTGATTATCTACATATCCTGTTATTTTGCACTTGATTAATCTGTACTATATTAGGAATTTTTTTAGAAACCAGGATAAAATTTTTGCACGTGTTTGGATAAGGTTTTTTTTTGTATCTGTTGTATTTTCTTGTTTTTATTTACTTTCTGGTTGATTATTCTGGTTGATTATTCTGATAATCGTTTCGCATATATTTTGGTACACTTGGTCAATATATAAGCATGATGTCTTGCCATTGTCATACAATTTGCCACATATCATGGAGTTAATTTCTGACCTGTCTCTCTCACTAAGGCATTGTTTATGTTTGATTCATCTGAATTGATGTGATGTTTGACATTCCAAATATTTCAATACCTTTTGATCTCTTCTTCCCTGGAATTGAAAAGCATGTTCCTTTGAATAATTTATGTAATCTGTGACGTTAATGCTTTTGTTTTGGTATCTTCGTTGAGTGCTTCAAATCCTGGAATCTTTTAAAGGGTCAAGGGTCAAGGATGCTTGGTTCCAAGGGATGGTGAATTTGCATCATCATGTCTTGTTTTGAACTGTGTTGATGAGGAGATCTATTGTAGCAGACAAACAAGAGAAAGGGTCCCACAAAGTGAATTCAAACATGCCTCATCCTGTTACCTCCTCTATATAAAAAAGCATGTTCCTGCATTCCTTTGTTTTGACGACCATCATAGACAAGTAAAATGTACAAGGAAATTGACAGATACAGTTTTGATATCTTTGGCTAAGTAGATTGTCATGCACAATTGTAATTGATATACAGTATACACGTTGCTGCTTGTAATTTTTTGTGTCATTGAATTCTGTTGATATTTTACTTAACACTCCTCCTCCTTGATGGATTTGACTTTACAAAGATTCAAAAGTTTAATCAATTAGCCTCCCAAAGGAGAAATCCCCTCTTTGTAAACCTCTCCTCGAAAGTGTGGTGTTGAAATGTGACACTTAAATCCACATTTTTAGAGTTAATAGTGAAATTCGTTCCTGAAAGATTACTCATTATTTAAATTAGTTTTTAAAAGATCTTTTTAGTTATATTAGTCCTTAAAAAATAAAACATAAGTCAAATTGGTCATTTTGTTAGTTAGATAATAATGGCATGATGACGTGGTAGGTTAATGCTACGTGTTACAAGATGATTGATTGACAAATTAGGTTAGTGACACCTAGTATGTCATGTGTCACTTGACGTGTAAAAAAGTTATTAATAATCAAAATAGTTTCGTGTATAAAACTTATTCATAATCAAAATAGTTTCTAAAAATTTAGACGTAAGTTATTTTCGTCTTTAAAATTTTAAAAATTAATCAAATTAGTCTTTATATAAATTTCTCTTATTTTTTCTTCATAATATTAAATTTAAAGTATTTTTTATGGTATTAATTTTAATATTATTTTTTAGACCTTAATAAATAACTTTTTTTACATAAAATAATAAAAATAATTAAATTATTATAAAATTATTGTCATTTGTATTTTAAATTTTATATTTTCAAATTGTAATTTTTATAGTGATATTTTTTTATTTAAACGAATTTATCAAATTATTGTTGATTATATATTTAAAAATTTAATATTTTAAGTTTATAATTTTTTTAAAATAACTATTATATATATTTATTTAGTGAGATATAAAATATTAAAATATTTAAAATAACTACTATATTTATTTAGTGAAATTCAAAATATTGAAACTCTAATTTTTTAATATTTTAAAATAACTACTATATTTATTTAGTGAGATATAAAAGATTAGAACATTTATAATAAATCTATATTTATTTACTGGAATCCAAAATATTAAAACTATATTTTGAATTTCATTAAATAAATATAGGAGTTATTTTAAATGTTTTAATCTTTTATATCTCACTCTATAAATATAGTAGTTATTTTAAAAATATTAAAATATTAATATTCAACAAGTGATCCCACAAATTGATTTTTCAATTATTGAGTTCTACCATATATATTAAATAATAATAAAATTACAATTTTAAAAATTTAAAAGATTTAAATTTTAAAATAAATATTATATTATATAATAAGATTTAAAATATTAAATTTTTAAATATATAATCAACAATAATTTGATAATATAAAATTTAAAATATAAATGACAAAATAATTTTATAATAATTTAAATAATTTTTATTATTTTATGTAAAGAAAATTTTATTTATTAAGAAATAATATTAAAATTAGTACTATAAAATATACTTCAAAATTAATATTATAAAAAAAATAAAAAAAATTTATATAAGAACTAATTTGATTAATTTTTAAAATTTTAAGGATGAAAATGACTTAGGTCTAAATTTTCAAAGACTATTTTGATTATAAATAATTTTTTTACATATCAAGTGACACGTGACATGCTAAGTGGCACTGACTTGACATGTCAACCAATTATATTGTGACACGTAACATTAACCTACCACATAATCATATCACGTGGCATTTAATGTGACACGTCATTATCCGTTATTATCTAACAAACAAAAAGATCAATTTGATTTACATTTTATTTTTTAAGAATTAATATGACTAAAATTTTTTTTTAAAAATTAATTTAAAAGATAGATCATCTTTCAGAGACAAATTTAACTATTAACTCCGTATTTTTATGTTCCTAACCATTCCCATGTCGCCTGCATGTCTGATGAAATAAGCTACACCTCACCAGTGGTTTAATTGTAATGCAATTATTATTCTTATTATTTTAATAGGAATAAGATAACAAATACATGCGTGAGATAATAAGGATTAATAAATAAAAAATATTAATAAAATTTTTAAGATAATAAATATAGATAAATTAGTTTAAATTAAAATTTTTTATCTTAATTATAAAGATTAATTTAAAAATTATGTGTCTATATTTATTATTTTAAAAAATTTTGTTGATATTTTTTTTTAAAGACTAATTTATTCGAAGAATAAATCTTCATAGTTTAATTGTCACCTTATTCTTTGGATAACATTGAATTGTAATGGAATTATTGCTCAACAACAAAGTTCAATTTGGCCATCCCTATCAAAAATGGCATTTGATTTTAAATAAAATAATCTTTGGGGTAGTTGCATATGGGGTAGGAACAAAACAATAAATGCTAATACTTGAATAACTAGAGGCTAGGGTTGTATATGGATTAAGTGAAGTTGAATTTGTCTTGATTTAGATCTGACCTTAAATAATAACACTACAAGAAAAAAGGCCTATCGGCACCCTTTTTTCTTGCCACGCTTTAAAAGTGTGCCCAAAAGTGGTCTATGGGCACGCTTTTGCGAGGGTGGCCATTTATTTGTAATTTGGCCACGCTTTTTTTTGCCACGCTTTATAGAGGGAAATCGGCACGCTTTTACGAGGGTGCCCACTTACTTGAAATTTGGCCACGTTTTTTTATTGCTACGCTTGAAAAGCGTGGCGATAGAGGGAAATTGGCACGCTTTTACGAAAGTGGCCACTTATTAAAAATTTGGCCACTCTTTTTTTTGGCACACTTGAAAAGCGTGTCCATAAAGAGAAACCGGCACGCTTGAAAAGCGTGCCCATATTCTATTTATTTTGGCACCCCAAAAAAATGTACCCATAGAGTTCCCTCCCCCCAAATTTAGTTTCCCTCCCACCCAATTTTTTTCAACACTTAACCTTTTTTCCCTTAGTTTTCAATTTTAATTAACCCTCAAACAACAGAACACTAGTTTTAGACCCAGCCACCAAAGAAAACCCTAAGTTGCCCGCGCCTCCATCTTCATTGTTCATCGTTCTTCGCAGCCATGCCTTTCCTCATGCCTTCATCGTCCGAGACCGTTCATCTCCTTCATCTAACCCTGGTACCCATGAACGCAACCCTCTTCCCTCTTCTCGTCCACTACTGCCACCGCAAACCCTAGCTCCGCTGCTTCTTCTCGTCCATTCTCTTTTTCATTCGCTTCTTCATCCTCCACCGCAGGAGGAAGCGGCGGCGCCACTACTACCTTCCTCCTCCGCAGCCTGTGCGCCGTCATTTTCCTTTGGTTTTGGGTCCGCGACCGCATCTTCTTGGCTCCTGCTCCAGCTCCGTCTCTGTTCGGATCTGCTTCTTTGGCTTCCACTGCGGCAGCTTCGAGTTCGGGTTCTTCCATTTTCGGTGCCGCGAGTTCAGGCTCCTCCTTGTTCTCCACACCGTCTTTTGGTGGAACTTCATCTGCCACGACGCCGTTTGGGGCAAAACCCTCTGCTGCAACGACACCGTTTGGCGGAGCATCTTCTGCTTCACCCTCGCTATTTCGTGGAGCATCCTCTGCTTCACTCTATCTAACCCTCGTTGGCCCTCCTACTCCCTCAGCGCAGCGCGCGCTCTTTCTCGCAAACCCTCATTGTAAGTCTTTCTTCCCTCTGATTCTCTGTTTCTCTGTTCCTCTATTTTGGACCGCTGAGAATTTCAGGTTTATTACCTTCTTAACGTTTTTCACTGCTTTGTGTTTGAAATTGTATTTTGTTTTATGGTATCAGAGTAACTTTGTTTCAATAGCCTGAATGACAATAGTGGATTGCCATAACTATTTGAACTGGTTGCAGTAGAACTTAAAGTATGGTCAATACAAGTGAACTGGTTGCAGTAGAACTTACAACTGTTTGATAGATGCAGTTTCCTTCATTAGCAATCAATTTGTAGTGTATTCCATTTAATGTAAACTGAGCTCCTCCAATTCTGTTAGCAACCCTGCCAATGGTAACTCCAAAATATGTTATATTGTTCTGCAAATTAAACATATAGTGTAGCAAATTAAACATAAAGTGCAAATTCCGTTAAAATTTAAACATAGGATTTTATTAAAAAAAGTGTTACAACTTGCAACTGATTTGTGTAGCGCACACACTTGATGGCAGGGATAAAAAGTAGTTTCTCTTTGAACTTCAGGTATTGATAGTGGCTACATATATGACTAAAAAGTATATGAACAAAGTTGAATCTGAGTTATTTCATATCCGCACTATATGATGACTATTATGGATGAACACCTTATTCCATCTTGTTCTGGTGTTGAGCCTAGTGTCCTCTTTTATAAGATGTGAGGGGATTTTGTTCTCTCTTTTCAAACTCTCTGATGTTTTCTGGTTGAGGAATTTGAATTTCATTGTTTTTGCTTTGTTATTTGCAGAAAGGGTGACTGTAGCTGAAGAGGTCCTCAAGCTCTGCAATGGCAGCGTCATTTCTCCCATTGCCTGCATTGCTTGCCCTAACCTATATGCTTATCTCAAGGTAATTCATTATTCCTCTTGTTATCCTTTTTTTATTTTGAATTTTGGAATTTCAGTTAATTTTTTTTTTCTCAATGTTCAATTGGGTTCAAATGTTACTGATTTGTGATAAAAGTGCAAGGCTAATGTTTTTAATCAAATGTTTAATACTTTCGGTGAATATAGATGTTTATTATTATTAGTTACTTTCATTGGGAAATAGTTTGGAAATATGCGATGTGTTAAGCTTCAAGTTCTGCATTGTTTTATCTTCAATATTAATATTAGTGTAAGTGTAGTGTAGAGGATTGATTCTCTTGGTGAAGAATTGAAGATGATAGTTACAACTTTAAACCCCTTTTGAGTGAAGAAATTAATGAGCAATGCCTCAGTTGTAATAATGATAAAATGTATGTTGATGTGGTTTGTTGAGTTGTTTTAATTTGTTTGATGCCATTTCTGAGTTCCTATTTTTGCTTTGTAAGATATTTAAATTTTCCTTTCTTGAATCTTCAGAACATGGATTCTAATGTTCCTGCACAACTTTTTGAGTATGACAAACGTTTTGAGCAGTACAGATGTGATTACACATTTTATAACAACAATCACCCTAAGGCCTGAGGAGTTGCTGCTGGAGTTGAAGCATTCCTTCAAAATAGTAGTGGCAGATCCTCCTTACTTGGTGAGAGTTAAATAGATTGCTGAAATTTTATTTGCTGAAAAATGAATGAGGATCCATTATATATATATATATATATATATATATATATATATATATATATATATATATATATATATAGAGTACAAGTTATTTCAGTTTTGAAAACCTTGAGCTGGTTGATGATCTTATTGAGCACATGGGGCTGATTTAATCTTTCTAACAAGTCACAATAGGTAAAATAAAGTTAGAATGCAAGGTTAGAGTGAGTGAAAAGCTAGGAATCAATTTTTGACCTCTCAAAACCCAAGGTTACATGTTGCAGAATTGTGCAGTTTCGGGCAGCACTTTGTGAACAAAACTGGGAGCAATCTAGCCACTCAAAATGAGTAAAATTATTTTTCTATGAAACCTTGAGATGTCTAGATTGTTCTCCTAAAATTTCAGAATTTTCTGATGTGTGGTTTGGGAGATATGATTTTTAGAAAATGGTCATTTTCTGCAGAAAGAATGCTGTCTGAATTCTGGAACAGCAACTTCAAAACCACATATCTCAATACTCTGAAACTCTTTGGAGGTGAAACCAAAAAGAGGTGAAATATTAGGATGTCTAGTATTTTATGTCCAAATTTTAGGACAATTCAAATTTTGTAGAGAAAGTTGTGCCTTCTGGAAGCAGGGCTGTTCACTGCTGTGACAGCTCCCTTTTCTTAAAACAAAACCATATTTCGAGAGGCATAACTTTTTCTAGAGAAGTAAAAATGCTCTGGGATTTGAACTGGGTGAAAGATGTGTAAGTCTAGTTCAACCACACCAAAATTTAGGAGAATCCAACCAAAGATGGATTTTATATGATTTTTCTAAATTTGTTACTGCTCGCTGTTTTTCTAAAGTGTACTAAATCAGTAGCCGAATGAAGAGAAGGCTGAATGGATTATATATGTCACAGATGGTGGGCAGCAGCAACACTTTGATATGGTATTCAAGGTATGTCACAATTAATGACGTTCATGGTATCTTGTAGTTACTTGATCTTATTGTTATTACCAGACCCTTTCTACTTGATCTTATTGTTATTCAAGGGGAAAACTCTTAAATGTATTGATATGTTTTTTTCCCACCTGCACGTTGGATATTCCATAAAGATTGCTGAACATTCCTGTGATTTCCTCTTAAATATATTGATTCTTGTGAATCTGCTACGTGTAATTAAGATTGTACTTAAGAGCTTGTGCCCTGGTGTTGTGTTTTTGTGCTGATATTCTTGCTGTTGCCGCTAGAGATTTTGTTGTTGCTGTAAGTATATATAACTTCAATTGATTTATGCATTTATCTATATGTTGAAGTGCTGATCAACGTGCATTAAGTCACTGGTTACTTTGGCTTTCAATTCAGTTCACATTCTTGCTTTTCTCTCTTCAGATTCTTGCCAAGTGCGAAGTTCCTTAACCCTGGTGTCAGCGTCAAAGATTGCTGAAAAGGCTGGATGTTGTTGAGGAGTTAGATTAGACTTTTTTTTAGTATAAAGTTGTTAATTCTTTTAAATGTTTATTTTGGAAGTTGAATTTATTTTTTCTTAATTGTTTCATTCATATCTTATTATGTACATAATTCATATAAGGCCAAGTCTCTGGTGACTATGGCTATAATGGCTAATGGTGGCTAAGGCTACATTTAAAAGCGTATCCTTCCACAAAGAAAAGCGTCACCTAATGGAAAAAAGTAAATTAGAAGATTTAAGAGAAGAAATAATTAATCTATCAAAATTAATAGATCAAAAATTAATGATTTTAACCAATGTCAATTGTAATGACACTGAATTTTTAAAATCAATACAAAACGATTTTTCTCAAAATCTTAATTTTACTTTAAGTTTTATTGAAGGAATTCAAAAACCTGAAAAAATTTATATTTCACACGGAGTTTCTAAAAAATGTTATCATGGAGATAATTATCCCCATCTTCATCATATTTTTAATCCACAATTAAATTCTATAATAGATATGCTTGAAGAAATATTAGTTTCTATAAAATTTCAGAAAAATAAAGAAAAAGAAGAGCCTAATATAATAAATAAAATTGAACAGATACTTGATAAACACTTCCAAAAAGAAATTCCTAAGAAAGAAGTCCAAAACAAAATCGATACAACAAATCTAAGGGTTAGACCACCTTTGAAATTATGAATATTGATGAAAAATTAGAAGAAGTTACAATGCTTTTTAAACAATTAAAAATGGCTCAAGAAGATATTTCTATAGAGCAAGGTTTTCAAATTAAAGAAGAACCAGAAATTTCTGAAAGAGAAGAATATGTTTTAGACTATTCAAGTGATGAAGGACCAGTACAAGTAAAAGATGAAGCTGGAACATCTAATAATACTAATCAAACCCAATTTAAATGGGAAACAGGTTTTGAAAATTATGCCTTCAAAAAAGGTTTTATAAGCAAAAATTCGAAATATACTAAAATACCATCTAAATACGTTCCTAAAATTCAAGAACTAGAAGGAGAAAAAATGCTTGATCTAGATTGTAAAAAGAACGAAAAAGAAATTTTCGAAGATTGGATGAACTCTTTTCTATTAGAAGCTTATACAAACCCAAAATTAAATGAATTATCTGGAATGGATATCTGGAATTTCATAGGTTTCCACACTAAAGGAACTATAAGAAATTATATGTTATCAATAGATAATAAAATAATAGAAGAATTAGCTGAAAAAACAACAGCTTATGATAGAATAGCACACATAATGAGAGTTCTATACAAAGAATTTTTTGGAAAAAATGTCATAAATCATAGAAAAGAAATTTCTGAAAAAGAGTATTTAGAAGCGAAAAATCATTTGGCCAATATTCAAATATTTGACTTATGCTATATAGAATCTTATATTTGTGAATATAGAATATATTATTATAAATTAAAAGAAGAAGATAAAAATCATTATCTTAGCATGTATATCACAAAACTTCCATATCCTGCTAATGAAATTATTATGGGAAGATTTATAAGAGAAATAAATAATAAAACAATTGAAAATAATTTCGGTGGAGCAACATCTGCTATAAGGGAGGAAATAAAAGAACGCTGTATGCAGGAAGCTACTCAGAAAAGATTTAATAATATAATTAGAATTTGTTGTCAAGATAATGAGGAAATTCCTCAAAAATATGGTTCTAATAAAAATTTTCGAAAATACCATCCTTATAAAAATATCCAAAGAAAAAGAAAATATCATTTTAGAAAAAGAAAATATTATCCAAATTGGAGAAAAAAGAGATACTTTAGGGAAAGAAGTATCAACAAAAAACAAAAGAACTATTGCCCAAATAAAAAAGAAAACTGTAAATGTTGGTATTGCCAAGAAGAAGGACATTATGCAAATGAATGTCCAAAAAAGAAGGATAAAAAAGACCTAACTAAACAATTGGAAGTTGCAAAAACTTGTTTTATGGAACCTTTAGAAGAATCTGATGATGATCTAAAATATATTTTTGAATATGTCTCAGAAACAGACTCAGAAACAAACTCAGGAACTGAGTAATAGCGCTACATTTATTACTATAAAAATTACAGAAAAATTTATTAATGCCTTCATAGATACAGGAGCAACAAAATGTTTTGCAAGTTCAAATATAAAGCTTAATTGGAAAAAGTTAGAAAATCCACTAAGAGTTAGAATAGCCGATAAATCTATACACAAGATTAATTTAAAAGCAGAAATGGTTGAAGTATTCATTCAAAATTATAGATTCATTATTCCATCTATATATAAATTAGAATCTGGAATAGATTTAATTATAGGAAATAACTTCTTAAAGCTATATCACCCTTTTATCCAAGAATTAACATATATAGTTTTAAAAGCTCCATATGATTCCTCTTTAAATCAAAAGGCAAAATTAATAAAAATTCCGACCACTACTCTAAACGAAATCTTAAAATTTAAAATATTTTCAATTTTAGAAGAATGTTATTTAAATTTATTCTTCCAAATAAACATTCCTAAAAATAATCTTGAAATTAAAATAGAGCAACTTTTAAATGAAGTATGTGCTGAGAATCCTCTGGATATTAAAAATACAAATAAAGAATTAGTGAGTATTAAATTGAAAGATCCTTCAAAAGAAATAAATGTTCAAAATAGAATCCCTTATTCAGCAAGAGATAAGGAAGAATTTTCAATAGAATGTAGAGATCTTTTAGAAAAAGGAATTATTAGGCTAAGTAAAAGCCCTCATGCAGCCCCAGCCTTCTATGTTGAAAACAATAACGAAATTAAAAGAGGAAAACGAAGAATGGTTATTAATTATAAAAAAATGAATGAAGCAACCATAGGTGATGCTCATAATCTCCCAAGAAAGGATTCCATCCTAGAAAAAATCAAAGGAGCAACTTGGTTTTCATCGCTCGATGCAAAATCAGGATATTGGCAACTTCGATTAGACGAAGAAACAAAGAAATTAACTGCTTTTACTTGTCCAACAAAAGAGTCAACAGGAGTACTACTCTACGAATGGAATGTCCTACCATTTGGACTAAAACAAGCTCCAGGTATTTATCAGAGATTTATGGAAGAAAATTGAAGAGATTTAAATGAATTTGTTCTAGTTTACATTGATGATATACTAATCTTTACAAAACAGGATAAAGAAGATCATCTTCAAAAATTACTAATTGTTTTAGAAAGATGTAAAGAAAAAGGTTTAGTCCTTAGTAAAAAGAAAGCTAAACTAGCAAAACAAGAAATAGAATTTCTCGGATTAATTCTATCCACTGAAGGAAAATTAAAACTTCAACCAAATGTATTAGAGAAAGTAGATTTATTTCCTGATAAAATGGAAGATAGAAAACAATTACAAAGATTTTTAGGATGCATAAATTATATTTCGGATCAAGGATTTTTAAAAAATATAACAGACTATACTAAAAACTTATTTTCAAAAATAAGTATAAAAAAGATTTGGAAATGGGAAGAAAAGGATAGCCTGCAAATTCAAAAAATTAAAGAGCTTTGTAAAAATCTTCCAGAACTTTATATTCCAGAAGAAGATGACTATCTAATAGTAGAAACAGATGCTTCAGACAAGACATGGTCAGGCTGTCTAAAAGCTAAAAAAGCTGAAAAAAGCTTGAACAAAGAAAAAGAATCACTAGATTCTAAACATTCCTCAAAGGAATTACTATGCAGATATATCTCCGGAACTTTTACACCAACAGAACAGAGGTATACTACCCATGAAAAGGAAACTTTAGCAGCCATAAAAACTATTAAGAAATGGAGGATTGATCTACTTCCTAAAGAATTTACATTACGAACAGACTCAAGTTATTTAACAGGTTTTATTAAATATAATTTACAAGCTGATTATAATCATGGTCGTCTGGTAAGATGGCAAATATTTTTATTACAATATCCAATTAAGATTGAATACATTAAAGGAAATAAAAATATTATTGCAGATACATTGACAAGAGAATGGAGTTCATTGTCAACACAATGAATCAAGAAATCCAGAAGCTTGAACAAGAGCTTGAAAGGTGCAATCACTGTCAGCAGCTAAGAGCTCAAATTCAATCCATCAAGAAGGCCATGGAAGCCATGAAAGTAACCCAACAAGCAACATTACCCACTCCAATACCAATGTTGACAACACCATCATAGTTCAGCCAGCTAAGCGTGGTGGACCAGCAACAAAACCCACAAAACCCAAAACCAAAACTAATTTTTTCTGAAAAAATCCCTGAAAATAAAACTCTGGCAGAAATAGTTAAAAAATCAACTCAGGACAAAAAATATTATGTCATCTATAATGGCCCAATGAAAAGTGTCTACGACGATTGGGCTAAAGCAGCCCCATTCACCCACCAGCCCAAAACTATTCACAAAGGAGGATTTTTGACAATAGAAGAAGCAAAAGAATCCCTCAAAGAATATGAGGTGCTCCACCCAGAGCAAATTCTAAGAAGAGCTGACAAAGCTCCAGCCCAAGACCAAAGGACTCCAGTTCAAGTCCGAACAGGAATGCTGAAAAATATTCCCACAAGGGCCGAAATAAATGACAAGAAAAGGGTCTGCAAATCAAACTGTAGAGAAACCCTTAATCTGATTCTAAACTGGACTCTAGACAAAAGAGCGATATTGGGATATTATCCCATTAACAAAGAACAGCTAACGAAGCTGGTAATCTTCCCAGAGGCTTCACCCTCTGATACATATCAGTTTTTCCAATATGGATTAATTGATACAATCCTAATTTTTGACAATTTAAATATTATTAAAGAATTTCCTGCAGGTTTTATAGATGCAGTGAAAAAATTTAAAAATATGATTGATACAAGAGAACCAAGAGATATATCCCTAAAATTTACAAGTAGTCAGCCAATCTTCAATGAAGAAGGAGAATGTTTGATCCCAGCATTTCAAGTAGTTTTCATGTTAATCTTCCCAGGAGATTTTCAACCAATAGAACAAGTTCAAGATCTATCAATCTACAGCGACGAAGGAAGATTGGCCAGTACATTGGCAAGGGTCTTCGAGAGAGCCCAAAAAATAAACAAAGAATCCAGAACAAGAATAAACTACAAAAGCAGAAACACTCTAATTGTTTCTAGTAAAAGAAACCAAATTGAATCAAGAGAGATGAGACTCCTAGTGGATTTTGAATCAGCATTTTACAACTTTTCTGGATTACTGGAAAAGCTTCCTGACGGGATAAGAAGGAATCTATGCCATTTACTAAAAAATAAAGAAGACCATAGGTGCCAGCTATGCACCTCAGAAATGTCTGAAGAAAGCAACAATGCTGAAGACCCCACCCACGTGGGAAAAGAAGAGGATGAGACATCTGAGTCATCCATCAACATTATTGTTGAATGACGTAAGAGCTTACGTCACAAAAGCACCAATAATGTAGTTGGTGCAAACTAAGTGCTCAGTGACGCATGCAATGACGTCACAAGAAGGGTAAGGATGGGATTTGTCCATCAGACCCAACCATTATAAATAAGAGTGCTAAGTCATTTGAAAGGGGCATCAGAAATCAGAAAGCAGGAAGCTTAGAGTACTCACGGGCCAGGAGGGCGAAGAGGAAGTAGCTGAGGCGATTCTGGAGTCTGATCAAATAGAAAATTAATTATAAGAAACTCCCCTCTGGAGTTAATCTGTAAAATCTCCCCTCTGGAGATAAAATATCTATTGTAAAATAACATTAAATAAAAGTTCATCTCCAGAAAGGTACATCTTCATCTCAATCTCTTTATATTATGAACTATTTAGAAGACTTGAAAATAACTGAAGAATCTGATTATTATAAAATAACTGCTTTACTTGATAATGAAAAACAAGCTATTTTAAAATCAGAACTAGATCTCAAAGCAAATGAGAATTTTAAACAAAGTCTTTTAAAAGAAATTTTTAATAGAAAGAACATAATATATTATGGAAAAATGCAGTTTGAAGCACCTGTAAAAATAGAATCTGCTAATGGAGAACTTGAAATAGCTCTAATAGATGAAGAACAAATAAACGAACAAATAAAGAAAATTAAAGATCAACAAAAAAGATCTAAGATTGGATGGATTCATATTAGTACTATCCAAGTTTTAATAAAATCAACATATATGAAAGGAATTAATTCACCAATAAGTTTAGCAATTTGTGATAAGAGAATTATTGATCCCACAGATCAAATAATTGGAATTATTCATGGAAATTTGGCAAATGTAAATGTTAAATTTAATACCCATATTGGATATGCCATCCCCTTATCAACAAAGAATTTTGATAGATCCATAAGCTTAGCTTATAAGTTTCATAGACAAAGTTTAATGGAACAAAACGACGAACCTTTTTCAATTACATATGCAATAAACTATGCATTAACCAATAGTCATCATAGTATAGAATTTAAAAACAAAGAAGGAATTTATATTGATGATTTATTCCAAAAGGTTGTTAAAACTGAAACACCAAGGCGCAAACCTATTGAAAAACCAGTTTTATTATTAAGGGAACCATCAAGAAAATCGTGTTCCTCTAGTTTTCGAATAAGAGAATTTAAAATCAATAGTCCTCTAAGTTTATCCCATTTAAAAGACGATGAAAAAGATTCTGAAATAAGAGATTTGACAAAAAAGATTGAAACACTAAATGAAACCTTAAAAAACAAGCTATGACAATAAATAAAGAAGAAATATATGTATCTTATCAAAATAAGAAACAAGAACTCTTTGAAAGAGAAAATCATTTGAAATATTTAAGGTTTTCTGAAATAAATCAAAGAGCTTTCGAAGCTTTAGTATTACTTTATAATAATCTGAAAAAAGAAGTCGAAGAATTAGAAAAAATAATAGAATCTTTAGAAAATAACAATGAAGCTATGGCAGAAGATGCAGAAATTTTAATATGAAAGAATTTCAAAAAAGTCTTATTTCTTTAAAAACAATTAAAAGAAATATGAAAACAAGAATAATGGCTATAGCCATGAAAATAAAAAATTTGACAATTGAATCTTCAGATTTAGAAGCAGAAATCAAAAGGGTAAATAAAAAGATAATAAAAACAAGGAAATTAATACAACGTTTTAAAACCAAAAAATCAGTCAAAAATCTAAAAGAAAAAATCAAAAATAAACAGATTTATCGTGCTCGTAGATTGCATTATCTTCATATACAAAATATGATTGCGTTACAAGCTTTTGAATCAAGAATATATGTTCAAAATATTCAAGTAATACAACCTCTACAGGTTGAACCTCTAGAACAAGTACAAAACTGAATCCAAACAAGAATTACAAGTACTTTTATTACCTTTATAAAATCCTATAATCTAAAAAGCATATAAAATGCCTGGTATAGCAAATCAAACATTACAAGATTTAAAAAATGATTTAGATTTTCAAAGAAGTCAAAAAAGATATTATGAAGTAAGATTACAGAATAGTAACATGTACACAAGAAATAGAGAAGAAGTAGAACAATTCTGTAAAAATTGTATAGAATGTATAACAAAAGAAATAGAAAAATTGCTAGAAGAAATAGAAGAATTTAATAATGCAAACCCAACCCAAGAAAGATATTTCAAAAATTAAAATTTTTTAATATGAACAAAATTTTTATTTGCAAAATTGCAAAAATTTAATATGAACAAAATTTTTATTTGCAAAATTGCAAAAATTGGTATCAGAGCCAATTTAACGATTAAGGAAAACATTTTTTCTTTAGGTAACACTTTTAGTGATACGCTTTTAGTTGCCAAATGTCACAACCGGATTGGTGAAATTGCTCATAGTCACCTTAGCCATGGGCAAGTCAATGCCACCACAGACGGCACCTTCATATAAATCAATGGAAGATTAATTTTTTAGTATTTTATTTTATTTTAAAGATTAACTTATTAATATTTTTATTTTATTTTCTATTTTTTCTTTTTTTTATTTTAATAGGATTAGGCCACGCTTTGAAAGTGTAACGATAAGTTTTCATATTTTGGCACGCTTTAAAAGCGTGGCTGTATATCTATTCTTTTGGCACGTTTTAAAAGTGTGCTTGTATGTCTACTTTTAGGCACGTTTTAAAAACGTGGCTGTATGTTTACTTTTAGGCACGCTTTAAAAGCGTGACTAGTGTTATACATATCGCCACGCTTTTAAGCGTGCCAATAAATCAAAGCGTGGCAAAAAAAAAACAAAGCGTGCCAGTAGATCGAAAAAAGCGTGGCGATAGAGCTATCGGCACGCTCGCAGATGTGACCCTTTCAAAAGCGTGCCGATAGCTCAAAAAGTGTGGCGAAAAGCTATCGGTACGTTTTTTTGCCCTTTTCGGCACGTTTTAAAAGCGTGGCAAAAAGCTTATTTTCTTGTAGTGTAATTAAGTCTATTTTTTAAATTTTTATTTAATTTTAAACTTAGTGAAATTATACTATTTTTCGGTTACATTAAAATCGGGTCTAGATCGATAAAGTTTGGATCTTGATAAATTTTATGTCAAAAAATTATAATACATTTATTTATAAAAGAGAAAAAATATATTTGTTACGGTAAAGTTAATATGTATATTTTGAATTTAAATTTAAATTTGTTTATAACTTCTAATTTTATATTTTTTTAATTTATTTTTTAATTTATTAAATGTGATTAAAAATAAAATAATAATCTTATAATTAATATAACATAATATTAAAATTAATTTAAAATATATATTTTTTAGTCTCTTTAAAATGTACATGAGTTAAATAAAATTGAATTTATTTTAACTCAAATTTAACTTTAAATAATGACTAAATTTATTTTTAAAATTATTATCTAATTTTAGGCTAGATAAAATTACACTAAATTCAACTCCAAGACGGCGGTTAGGGGTATCCGCAGAAGAAAAAACATTTTATAAAAGTACTTGTATTTAAATAACATGTAAAAAAATAGAATTGAAATTAATGAATTTAACGATATTGAAAATTTTGAATTTATAGAAAAAAAATGAGAAAAAACTAGTAAAGGAACTAGTTTAGTGCACGACATTCAATTTCAGAGACTAAATTGAGTCACTTAATGTAAAGTGAAGGACTAATTTGGTGCATCTACAATGATGACATAATGGATAACATGTGGACGAATACTGTTATATTACGTAGAACAAACAGACACGTGGCCAAATAGCATTATGACACGTGGCACAACCACATTAGCATGTCACGTGTCATTGGTCAACACATAATCATATCATTACACGTGACCAAATCATAGAGTGATGCGTATCACTAATAGTCCACATCATCAAGCTACATCATCACGTTGTTAATAAAAAATGGGTTAGAGACTAACGTGATGCATTTTTTCAATCTCAGGGATGTAATTGGTGTAATTAGAATTTCAGAGACGATTTTAGTACACGACGTCGATCTCAATGACCATTTTAGAGTTTAACTCATTTTTTCCTTGTATAAGTTTCCAATTAAGTAAATTTTGGGATTTTTTATTTTATTAAGTAAAATAAATGTAATATTTACCAAAATAAATATTTTTACGAGTATTTACCGATTTAAATTCTCTTGCTATATCTTGTTTACACTGTAAACGAGATGATTTTTCACGTATCTTGTTTACAGTGTATACGAGATATGGCAAGTCAGGCTGACACGTGTATATCCCGTTTACACTATAAACGAGATATGTGAAAACGTCATCCCATTTACACTGTAAATGAGATATATATATATATATATATATATATATATATATATATATATATATATATATATATATATGATCAAGCTAGGATTTCTAGAAGAAGATGCCATTCGTTTGATGAGAAATAAAAAGGAATATCGAAAATTCGAGTGGCTAAAGCTGAAGCAGCTACTTTTGGAGTAACAGAAAGAAAAGCAACGACTGGAGTGGGAGAGTCAGAGTCGAAAAGAGGATTCCTCACTTCTTTCTCTCATTCAAAACCGTGCATGAGACTTTCATCTCGCACGGCTCCTAAGTGATAAAAGAAAGAAGAACTCATCTTCTTTCTTTTTTGATTACCTTCCTCGCGTATGTATAAGACCGAATCCATTCGATTTAGAATTTTCAAAAGGATTACTATACTAATCCTTAACTTTTCGAGGAATCCTTCATCAATGGTTGTGAATGACCGATTTTTCTCAATCTTTATGACTTGCTCCTACGGAACCGAGGTCGAAAAGATTGAGAAATAGAACCATCTGATTTGAATACATTTTATATCCTTTCTCTGTCTCCTTTTTCTCACAAAAACAAAGCTGAATGGCTAATAACAATCCATTCATAGTTGTGCTTCTTTATCCCAATTGTCGTATAAGAAATGGCGACAACGGGGCGACATTTGATTGTCAGGATCCGATATTATTTCGTACTCAGCGTGTGGAGACGTTGTCGGATTTGAAAGTTTTGATATTGAGCAAGTTCGGTAGGACACAAGCGAGGAAAATCGGAAGGGTAGCGTATAGGTTGCTGGCGCCCATGGAAAATGGAGTCTTTTGGTTTTGACTGTTCCGACTTCACAGGGACGAGCATGTGTGCTGATGTTTGACATTCATGGGAGGATCATGTGTGAACATGTAATGGAGCTATCTACCGAGGTGGGCCACAATGGTAGTGGGGGGTTCTGTACACGAAACCTATGTGCAGGACGACCGACCTCTCACATCACCACCCATTCATGTTGCGATTCTGGAGCATGAGGTAGAGGAGGGTGAGGAGGAGTCGGACGAGGATTACGTGGCGGATAGTGTGGACAATGAGTCTTCCGATGGTGGCGATGAGAATGAGTTTGTGCCGGAGACACCTGCAAGGGTTGTGCCGCGCCATGTGCTGCCTCCACCTCACCCGATTCCAGCACTATCGGCTATGGCAAGTCACTATCACAGTCTATATCTGGAAGCCATGCATGAGAGGAACCCAATTTCTGACACCTGTGGAGTGGATTACAACCTAGACGGCAGTGTGGAGTTTTGGGTCGGACAAAGGTTCAGAAGCCGAGAGGCGGTCCTTCAAGGTGTCAAGAACTATAGTATTCGCAGGAGTGCTGAGTATCGGGTGATCAAGTCCGACCGGTTAAAGTACCATGTGCAGTGCCGCCAAGCCGACAGTGGGTGTCAATGGAGCCACCGTGTGGCCCTTCATCAGAATCTCGGATACTGGTAAGTTTAAGTTTAATTCTGAATTTGAGTAGTTTTGTATGATATATTATTTTGGTTAGAGATGCTGTGTAAGAATAAATTTTTTGTTGTGATTAGAAGGTTCAGAGGTTTGGTGGACCACATAGCTGTCTGGCACCCACCCTGTCTCAAGACCATCGTCAGTTAAATAGTAGTCTCATCTGCAGAGTCATATTGCCCTTGATTCAGCCCAACCCATCTGTCAGTATCCAGTTTTGCAAGATGCGGTCCAGGCAAGCTATCACTTCAAATCCTCATACAGAAAGGTGTGGATGGTAAAGCAGAAGGCAATTGCACAGATCTATGGTGATTGGGAAGAGTCGTACAACAAGGTGCCGAAACTGCTTCAGGCACTGCAGAGCTGTTTTCCCAGTACCATATGTGACTTACGCATCAAACCGTACTACATAGGACACCTCATGGTGCGCGACTGCTGCATGTTCGACAAATTATTTTGGGCTTTCCCATCATGTGTCGAGGTCTTCAAGCATTGCAAGTCATTTTTCTCTGTTGACGGCACGCATTTGTATGGAAAGTATGGTGGAGTGTTGCTTATAGCGGTTGCGTAAGACGGGAACAGCAACATATTGCCAATTGCTTTTGCCATTGTTGAGTCTGAGAGCACCGAGTCATGGTCATTCTTTCTCACTAATTTGAGGCGCCACGTCACCCCACAAGAGGACTTACTGGTTATATCCGACAGATCTCAGGCCATTAAGGCTGCCCTAAGCTCCGATGATAGTGGGTGGCATCCCCCTAGGGCATTTCATGCTTACTGTATCAGATACATGGTTGCGAATTTCATGAGCCGGTTCAAGTCAGCCGAGGGCAAGCGATACCTCATAAACGTTTCTTATAGTCTAAGTCAGGCTGGGTTTGAGTGGTACATGGAAGCATTGAGGGGCGTCTCCCCGACGATGGCGGATTGGGCTGGTCGTTTAAGAAAGGAGATTTGGCTTCAGCATTGCGATAGTGGGCGGAAGTTTGGACACATGACCACAAATCTGTCTGAGTGCATTAATGCTGTGTTGAAAGGGACATGCTACTTGCCTATTTCTACCATTGTACATATCACGTACGAGAGACTGCAGAAGACATCATCAATGAGGATCTCATCAAGCATCTCCTCCTCCTCCTAATAGGTACCGGATGGACCACCCTCATGCCAACCAGGAGGTGATATATCCCAGTCTCCCAGAGGCTGCGAACCGCCGCTCCTAGATGCATGCCAAGCTCCATGTAACGGGGGAAGAGGAGGTGGTGGAGGTGAGGCCTCTCTGTCATGTGCAATGTCTCCATGCTCCTCCTGGTGGGCGTACTCCGCCTCCTCATCAGACTCAACTCCGACCCCAATCATCGTGGGCGGGCCCTCTCCCTCCTCACTGGCTCGCCAGGTTGACGCTCCCTGTGGCCCCTGTTCCTCCGAGCAGGTCGTCGAGTATCATCCCTACCCTTCCTCGCACATCAACGTCGATTCGGCATGCCTCGAGGAAGGGCAAGATTGTCCCTGGGCTGGCTGGCAGTGGGTTGTACGTCAGGGGGCAACTCCACCAGCCTCGGGTCCTCCAGTACCTCCTGCCCCAATAGATGCCTAACACGGCAAGCCCCATGCCACCAGTCATAGTACTCTAGGGTCGGCCTGGTATCGAAGGTGTGGTGCACAGTGATCCGGCGACCGGGCTCAAACCTCTGGTGCCATCTATCGTACCACTCCTTTAGCTTGAGCGGCCACCATACATCCTCACCTCGACCAATGGTAGTTAGGTACCTGTCAATGAAAATGGTGTGTTAAATACTTCCTTACGTCATAATAACTGAACTCTTTTAACAGATAAGTAAGTCGAAATATAACATCAATCTCACCTATCAATATTTACCGGAGTGCCTGGTACCTACTGCTCTCCATTGAACTACCGTTTCACTCGATCAACGTGGTGAAATCAGACATATTGATGCACAATAGGGGGACGGCTGACAACCATGTCCCCAACTCCTCCTTCTCACGAAACCAGAGCGGATACAAAGCCTGTATGGCGGGGTCATCGTAAACTCTCAATGCAAACTGAAGAAAGAAAGTTTTCAACATAACACAAACACAATTATTATATGAAATCTATCTAATTATCCATATAACAAGCATACTAAAGCATATGATATCTATCAAATTATCCAAACTAAAAATAATAAGTATTTTACAACTAATCTCGTCGAACCGTAGCCGGTCGATCGAAACCCTCCAACGCAGGACCCTGGCCTCATGCTGATCCTTGCTCTGCTGCGGCAATCCAACCAACCTAACACATCACAAGAGAGCATATATGGTTTGTTAAGTAATTATCTAAAAGAATTGACAAAATTATTTAACTCAAATACATAAAAAGACATTTCTCACCTCGCAGCCAGAGGATACTGGTATACGCCTCTATCTGGTGGACACCACTGAAAAAATCTCTGATAGATCCAGCACATCACTAGTGGAGTGCAGCCAGCAATATCCGTGACGCCCCGCTGAGCTGCCAAAGAAAGGGACTGATATGTCCAGGCCAGCACAGCTGAGCCCTAGGAAAACACTCTACACTCCTCAAAGTCCTGGAGCAACGGTAGCCAACAAAGGTGCACCAGATTGTTGGACTTGTCGGTCATCAGATACCTTCTGATCAATAACATGATATAACACCTGGCGTACTGTCGAAGGGTCTTGGGATCGTCTGTCTGGGCATCTGGCGGACACGATCCCGTAGCCACACAAGCTTCAGCGTGAAAGATTCCTTCCTCTGTGCCGCTTGCTGTGCTGCCACGGGAGGCTTGGCGCCGAGGAGCTGCTCCACCAACGCTCACGTCTCCGTATGGTACCACCTACCAAAATCACGGAGGCACCCCGAACGGAGTTACTGTCTGCGCATAGGTCTAGGTATTACGCCACGTCCTGCAGGGTGATAGTAACCTCATTCCACGGGAGATGAAACATGTGAGTCTTTGGATGCCATCCCTCCACCAGTGTCGAAATCAGGAAATTATCAAAAGTAAAATTCATGAGGGGCACGGTGTCGCTGAATCCGGCCTCAGCCAGATACGGGACGATGGCGTCCGGTGGAGGTAAAGTATGGCTCACTCGCTGGAGCAGTAGGAGGCGAGACCTCTGAAGAATGAAAAACAAAAATATTTTAGTCTTAAGAATACAATATTTCAACTTTCTAACTTACACATGTCTCTAAATTACCTATTCGATAATAGGCAAATCCTAACTTCAGCGTTTTAAATACTAACAACATGTTTTAAAAATAACAGAGTTCCAAACTAATAATAATTATGTCATACCAACCTAGCACAAGATGATAGAGTTCTAAATTAAGCCTAAACCTAACTCCTAACTCATATACCAATGTTCTAGATCTTTATGACCACCCTAACAAAGGCAACATCATTAAATTTAACACCCATAACGAAACTAACCTCGAAATTGGCCACCCCCGGTGTAATGTGTCGTCTCGTTCAGCCTGTTGATGTCCCCGTCATTCCCCGCTTGGCGCGTTATCACCGCTTCGGTCAAATGTATAGTCAGAAAGGGTTAAATGAGGGGAGAAAGATGTTGACAAAGTCAAACTAGGGTGCGGAACTAAACTGTAAACAACTTTTATATATAGACACGTACCATCCATATCTCGTTTACAGTGTAAATGAGATATACACGTGTCACGCTGACGTGCCATATCTCGTTTATAGTATAAACGAGATATACATATTATCATCTCGTTTATATTGTAAACGAGATATGACAAGAAAATTTAAATTGATAAATTCTCCTAAAAATATTTATTTTCGTTAATATTATATTTATTTTATTTATTAAAATAAAAAATTCGTAAATATTGGCTTTAACAATAAAGTGTGGCTTTATATTCATCATTTTTCTTCTTCCAATTAACAAGGTCTTAAAAAAAGGGAAGACATACAACAATACAAGTAGATGATTCGTCTATTAAAAATGCACCATATGCCTGCGGGATACATCTTTTGAAAAATATATTTAATAATGTGCATTGTAAATTTAATTAACATGTGCTTTAAGAATATGAGTTAAACTTATTAATTAAAAAATTATTTATAAAAATTATAAAATTTAATTTTCAATGTATTTATTATTTGTTTATTAAAATAAAAAATTTAAAATTTTTTACTTACTAATAATAATCGTTCGTATCTCTTTTATTGGGATCTACACTGTAAAAGTTCTTTTTGATTCCTCAATCTAGGTTCTTACCATCGTGTTCGCTGTGTTCAATGCGTGTAGGGGTGTTCATGGATTAGATCTGATTTATATATATGCGATATTTATCTGAATCCAATCCAAAAATTGTAGATATAGATCCGATCTACAAGACTATCAGATCGGATCTGATCTGCATACTAATAGGATCGGATCTGATCCTCATATTAATAGGATTAGATTGAAGATTTTGTGTAGGTATCCGCATATCCGCGTATCTGCAAAAATAAAGAAATAAATAAGTAAATATGCTTTTTATGTTTTATTTCAACTAATAATTATTATATATGTTGTATTATTTTAATTTATTATTTAAGAAAAGTATGTTTAATATTATTTTAAGAGTAAACATGTTTAAAAGAATAGAAAAAATGAATTTTATTGATATTTTTTAATAAAAATAAGCTTTTTAAAATATTTTTTGTATTTTACAGATATATTCGATATCCGATCCGACCCGCAAATATGCAGATCGGATCCAAACTAAAAAATTGCGGATATTGGATCCAATAATTTTAGTGCGGATCGGATCGAAATTTTGGCCATATCCGATCCAATCCGATCCGCGTTCACCCCTAAATGCGTGTTCTGTTTCCATAAACCATATTAATTATTAATTATTTTTCACTAATTAACTGTGAATTACACTTTAAATTTTTCATTAGTGATTTTTTTGTTTATGCATAGTGTGAATCCTGTAAAAATTAGCGTATAATTGATCAATAAAATAATTTTTAACAAAAAAAAGAAATGTGAATTTTATAGTTTAATAAGATAGGGCTAATTAAAATAAAAATTTTGACACTAATTTCAAAGAATTTGGCTCAAGATTGGGCGAACAGGCTGAACCGAGCCCAAAATGAGCCCAAGGTCCAACCCATCAGCCCAATAACTTAAGAAGAGTCCATCTTCTTCCCCATTCAGCAAAGGATTGCTGAACAAGCCAAGGGAAGAGAGGAGAAGGTTCCAAACCCTTGATTCCACTTTAAATCACAACATTTTCTCACTCCGGGATTTGATCGCCGCGCCGTTTGCGGCCACACATCTACGGCGCTGAGCTCTACAAAGTCTGATGCATAAATTGGTAAGGAACCTTCATTCTCGTTCTCAGCCTTACCTTTCCCAAAATTTTTGAAATTAAATAGAGTGGTGTTGAGATTTTGGCTCTTTGATGTTATAGGATCTAATTAGCTTAAGAAAAACGTTCAATCTTACTTTTTTGGTGCTTGGATAAGATGAGAATCCTAGAAATCTAGCTAATTCATTGATTAATATATATGCGGAAATGTGAATTAGGTGTGTATATATGTAAATTAGAGCTTGGTTGTAAACATTGGAGACTTTGTGGAATTTAGATGTCATTGCTTTGGAGATTTTGGATCCTTGGGGCTGTGTTTGGTGCCTTTTGGGTTATACGTGGAAATCGGCCAATGTATGATTTTGGTTTCTCGTATTTAATATATAATGTCTTCTGAAAACTTAAGCTAGATGACCATAAGATAGGTTGGAACGCATGAGTATGTTGAATGCTTAGTACCCTTGATAATAATGTTGTTATTCATTGAGTATTTGTTGATGACTATTCCTTATGATGATACTAGGTTGTTAGGTGATGAGTTAATGATGGTGATATGAATAGATAAGAATGGGTGGTGGTATATTGGTAATTTTGTTGACATTGTTGATAAATTAAGCATATGGTTATTTAAAATTGAGGAATGGTTGTATATGGTAACTTGTGGTGGTTGTGATGATTTTATATATGGAATGCTGAGGTTGAGTTTGGTTTTTAAATGAAAGTAGAGGTTGAGAATTTTGTGTAAATTTGATTTTTGGCCAAATTTGGTTGAGCCATAACTCAGCTTTCGAAGCCCCAAATTGTTTCAAATTTGTTTTATATGAAAATTGGATCCATGAAGTTTACGCCGTTCAAAGAACGGATGAAAAATGTTTTAAAACGAGAAAGTTATGCGCGTCGAAAGTTCAGTATATAAAATTAAAATTCTACAGACTTAAACATTTTTTAATCAAACTGCAGTGTATGCGTACGCATACCCCTCCATACGTGAAGGGTCATTTCTGTTTGGCATGCATGCGTACGCGGACGAGGAATGCGTACGCATCATGGGCAAAAAGAGACTCTTGCGTATGCGGGCCTGGGGCTTCATACGCAGAGTTTGCTTCTGTCCAGCGTACATGCGTACACGGACGAGGTAATGCGTATGTGTGATGGAAAAAACTGCACTCTCACGCATACGCATGGCCCATGCGTATGCGTGATCCCTATTTCAACAAACATGGATTTTTATGTTTTAAAGCTTAATTTCAAACCTCTAAACCTCTAATTTTATTCTTTTAGCCCTAGATCTTAATAGTATACCTAGTAATGAGAAGAAACTAGGAAGAGGTGGTAACTTGGAGATGAAGTAAGGTTGAAAAATGATGATTTAAATATGAAAATGCAGAGGATGGAAGTATATGTGATGCCATGGCTGTAAAGAATGACTGTGCAATTATTATGAATGATTATTAATGTTTATTGGCTTATGCACTCAATTATCTGAGATACGAGTTTTTCTGGGTAAAGTACCGTGGCTTGCCACCACGTGTTCCAGGTTGAGACTCGATACTCTGTTGACCTTACGACTTAAGGGTGACCGGACACTTATAAATTCTCGGAAATGGTACTCCCATTGAGCAAATATTATATATGAGAAAAAGCTATGTATAGACTCTTAGGGATGCGCGTCGGGGGACAGTTTAGGGTTTAGCAGCCAGACTTGTCGGGTTGGCTTTATAACCGACAGATGAGACTCATAAGCTATAGAACAGGCATGCATCTTGTGCATATTGTCTGAATTGCTTGCTTGCGCATTAATTGGAAATGTCTAAGTGATTATAATATGCTATTTGTTATATTTGCTATTCGCCTTGTATTCTACCCGTGTTTGTCATTGTTTGCTTTTTTGCAATTTCACCGGATATGGAGGAAAGGAGAAAAGGTGGAGAGATTTAGTGTTCTAGTTAAGTTTTAGAAAGGTTTAAGAATTCCTAGAAGACCACCCACTTATGGTTTCTATTCTAGTTCTCTAAGTTTTATAATCTGAGCGTCGGCATTCCAGGATTGCCTCTGGCATTTTCAGGACCTTATATCTTATGTACGTGGCACCTTTACCATGTTGAGAACCCCCGGTTCTCATCCCATACAATATTGTTATTTTTTAGATGCAGATCGAGAGGCTCCTCGCTAGGCGTCTGGAGTTTCTGCAGCGAAGTGGATATTTTGGGACTTTATTTTTTATCTTTTGTTACATATATATATATATATATATATATATATATATATATATATATATATATATATATATATAGACTCTCCTCTTGTATTTATTTGTTTTACTTTTGTACCTCTTAGAGGTTGATAAACCACTATTTTACGCTTTATTTTGTATTGAATTGAGTGGATTTTGTCAACTATTCTCACACTTATCCATATAAATTGCATGTTTTTAAGTTTTCTTCTTAATTTTATGCTATGATTGAAAACATACTTCTTTGGCCTTAAATTTGCTAATTTTAATCCTCTATTATTACCATTTGATGGCATGATATGTTTGTTAAGTGTTTTCAGGGTTTATAGGATAGGAATGACTTAGAGGATGGAAAAGAAGTATGCAAAAGTGGAAGGAGCACAAGAAATTAAGAATTTTAGAATCTGGTAGCGACGTGCACGCATAGACGACACGTATGCGTGACTGGTGCAGCAGACAAATGACACGCACGTGTGGCTAGGTGCAAGGTTCAACGACGCATACGCATGGCTGACGCGTATGCATGACGAGCGTCACGTGTTACAATCAACAAAAAATGCTGGAGCAATTTTTGGGCTGCTTTTGACCCAGTTTCAGCCCCGAAAATACAAATTAGAGGCTACAGAGTGGAGCTGGAAAGGGGGATCATTCAATCACTTTCATTCATTCACAATTTTTAGGTTTAGATGTAGGTTTCTAGAGAGAGAGGCTCTCTCATCTCTCTAGGTTTTAGGGTTTTTAGTTTTATTTCTTCTCCAATTCAGATTTCTATCTTGCTTTAATTTAGTTTCTCTTCTACATTCTATTATTCGAGGATCTTAGTTTATTTTTCTAGTTGATTTCTTTATTTTCCCAATTTAGTTTATGAATCTGCATGTTATATTCAATTTCCTTTTAATGCAATTTGAGATATTTCATGTTCATTGCTTCTTTCTTCATTTGTTATTATTGATTCCTTGTAATTGTTGGTCTTAGATTTTACATTCTCTTATTACTTTTCAATGCTTTTATTTTGTGCCTTCCAAGTGTTTGATAAAATTTTTGGGTGAATTTTAATTTAGATTTTTATGTTCTTGACTTGGATTGATTATTTAGAGACTCTTGAGTTATCAAAAGTCTTTTGTTGATTGGTGATTGAAGATTGCCGGTTAGCTTGAACTTCACCAAAGCTAGTCTCTCACTATGAGTTGACTAGGACTTGTGAACTCAAGTTGATTGTATGCACTTGACCTTCCTCCATTGGTTAGAGGATAACTAAGTGAAGGCAATTCACATTTACCATTACAATTGACGATGATAATGAGGATAGGACTTCTAATTCTCTTTCCTCACTAAGAGCTTTCTTAGTTATTAGTTTATTTTTCTCGTAATCTATATTTTCTTGTTCCTTATTTCAAAAACCCCAAAAATATACCCATAACCAATAATAAACTATACTTCCCTGCAATTCCTTGAGAGACGATCCGAGGTTTAAATACTTCAGTTAATTTTATTGGGTTTGCTTAAGTGACAAACAATCTAAACGTTGATTGAGGTTTAATTGTCGGTTTAGAACTATACTTGCAACGTGATATTTTTGTGAAAATCTTTACCGACATTTTTCCTCCGTCAAGTTTTTGGCGCCGTTGCGGAAGAATTGCAAATGTGTGCCTTATTACTGGTTATATGTTAATATTGTAAATATCTTGATTTTTGGTGTGTTTGTTAGTTTTTGCTAGTTTTCGAATTTTGTTTGCTTACTTTTTGTTAGTATTTGTTTTTATTTTCTCTCACTATCATGAATTCTCACCCCTTTGGCGATGAGTGTGGTTACAACTATGTTGTAGGAAGTGGAGCTTACAATGAAGGCTTGCATCAAGGATGGGACAATCAAAGGTAGGAGGAGCCTCAAGCTTATGGACAACCTCTGTGGTAACAACCCTCTATAATGTACTACGAGCAAGAGCCATTCCATGATGCATACCAAGACAATGGATATGGTGGACCTCCTTGTGACTACCAACAACTACCAACATATGCCTATGAACCCCCTTCTCAACGTAGTCTTAAACCACCATACTCACAAGCCCCATACCACCAAACACCTTCATATGATTCTAACCCTTATCCACCATACCAACCACCTTACGAGCTATATGAACCATACATAGAGCTACCCAAATTCCAACCCAATTACTCCCAAGAACCACCACCTCAATATACACAACCTCCAATATATGCGAACTTTCAACCACAAGATGAATTTTCCCTTCCACCACAACCCTCCATAGAGGAATGTCCATATCCATCAATCTAAGAGCAATATGATCCTAATTATGTTAGCCAAGCAAAACAAGAGCCTCGGGATCATTTTAAGGAAGCAATGGATCGACTTCAAGCAACAATTTATCAAATGGAGCGAGAGGATGGCCAAAAAGCACATGAAGATCTCATGGCTAACATTGCCAAAACGAAAGCCACCATCGACCCATGGGACTCATGCAACAAACAAAGCATTTCCACGAATGAACGTGGAAAGTCAACCGAAGAGCGGAGCATGAAAGAGATATTGGAATCTCAACTTGAGAACAAGGGACTGGAGTGTGTTGTGCAATAAGTAGAAAATATGGAGAGTGTTGAACTGCCACATCCTTATCAAGATGAACCACCTTCCTATCATGAACCCTTCCTCCCAAGCAATGAACCCTCATATCCACTCCAATCTCCAATGGATGACACTCTTGATGTTCTTCTTCATGGACAAAGAGAGATGCAAAGGACGACACTAGAATTCGTGGCTACCTTGACTGAGGTAGTAAATAATTTAGTAACCCTATGCTTCGACACTCAAAGTACCCCCATGGCTACATGTGGAGAATCTAATGAAGAACGTAGCATGAAGGAGAGGTTAGAAACTCCAGTGAAAAATGAGGAATGTGGCTTTATATTAGAACAATTGGAGGAAGTCGTAATTGTTGAAGAAGAAGAAGTGGTCGAAGACTTAGGAGATACTGAACCTCCATTGGGAATCTAGAGTTGTAGAATATTCCTCCAAGAAGCTTGAAATTAATGTTGAGGAGGGTAGTGCACAACCTCCAAGGCATGTTCCCTATGAAGAATTGGACAGGATAGAACAAGAGGCAAGTTCCCCTGGTGATGATGATCAAGAATCAAGCCATCCTAGTAATGAATTTGCATCCACAAGTGAACCCCTTGAGTTTGAAGAACCTTCTTCTGATGAAATTGAAAGCAACTTTGAGGTAGATTTCTCTCAACCTCATATTTATGATTTGAGTGACGGAGAAGAGTTGCATGAATTCGGTGAGGAAGAGCTTGAAAGTAAAGAATCTTTTCAAAAGATGGAAGTCTTTCAAAAAGGATGGACGAGAGTTGAATATGATTTGTCAAGATCCTTGGAGACTTCTCTACCTTGGTTGCCGTCTACTCCTTTATATAAGTGGTTAAAACTTATCTCTCTTAGCTTTATTGTCCCACTTGAGTATGATATTCTTGAAATAGATGGCCAACTTAGGAGGCTTTGTGGAATGAAGCGTAAGAGAAGGATATTTAGTGGTTCTAGTTGCAAATCAAGACTCATCAAAGTTGAGATTTCAAGGGCTAGATGCAAGGATTGGACTAGTGATCAATTGGTTGGATCTAAGAGAAGAGTTTGGTACTTCATTGAAAATTCGGATTGCTTACCACCCGGTTGGAACAATGATGATCCACTTAAAGACGGGTGTAGAAACAAGATTTGGGATCTTGGCATACAAGAGGATCAACTTTGGGAGCTCAAAGTTTATGAAGAACTTCATCAAGGCTTGGTGAATTCATTTGGAAATGTTGGAGCTTATTGGAAGTCCAAGCGTTGGTGGAAGTTTCAAGATGAGTTCAAGCACAAGCCACCATGACAAGGAGCTCACCAAATGTCCAACTTAAGGACTTTAACTAAAAGTGCTAGGTGGGAGACGCCCCACCATGGTAAATTCTTCCTATTTTCTCTTTTATTTATATTGATAATAAATTGAATTTTCAATTTTAGTTAGGTTTATTTGGTTTAAGTTGTGGTTTCACTTGTTTAATAATGTTTTGCATTAATTTAATAGCTTGTTGGTTTATTGAAAAAAATTTTGTGTCCCACGCGTGCGCATGGCCAACCCACACGCGTCATATTAAATGTTGCTCTCTGATACAAAAACTAGAGAGTTGTGCTGGAACCGTACGAGTGGGATGCTAGGCGCACAACCCAACCCACGCACGTACGCGTCGCTAACGCGTACGCGTCATTTACATTTTTTGCCTCCCACGCGTGAGCATAGACGACGCGCACGCATCGTATCTTTATGCTACTGTCTCTGGTACAAAAACCAGAGAGTTGGGCTGTCACTATGCGAGTGTTGTGTGCGGAGAACAATTCACATCCATGCGTACGCGTCACATCCTCATTCTGAAACCCATGCGTGCGCGTGGGTGACGCTTACGTGTTGCTTCTCTTTTCCTTTCTTCTTCTTTCCTTTCTTCTTCCTTTTCTTCCTCCTCTCTTATTTTCTTCTTCTCCCTCTCTTCCCATTTCCACCTCTAATTTTTATCCTCTTTATTTTCTTTTTCTTATTATATTTGCATACTTGCATTCATTGCATTTTAACTTTGTTGTTTGTTTCCCTTTTCTTTTCTATATTTGTTGTTTTAACATTGGTGTTAAATTTTCTTACTCATCTGTCGAATATTTCTTCCATTATTTTTATGCTTAGTGACTTGTTTTATATTGTTAGGTGATATTCTTTATAGGTTAATGCTGATCTTTTATGACCCTTATATTCCTTTTGCATTGATATGAACTTATATTGTCTTTCATGATCTACTCTCTCTCCCTCATTATTGCAATTCTTGCACTATTGATATTCCATTTGCCTATCTTATTTTTTCACTTGCATGTTGTAGCTACCATGTAGTTGAGAACCTCATTATTATTTTGCATTAGCCCACCCATATTTTATTTATTTGCATATCTTTATTTGTAGGTTATTCTTCTTCCTTTTTCTCTTCCTTCGGGATGGCCACCAAGAAGAAAAATGAAAAACTTCTAAATGGGGCGACAAACAAGTCCCGCTGCACAATGTTTGGAGAAAACGCATCAGTTGTAGCAACCCGTCTACTTGCAAATCTTTGCATGCACCAAGGACGGTGCAATCTTTAAGTGTGGGGAGGTCGATATCTACTTTCATGGGTAACAATTCCTTTTTCCAACACCAATCTTGCTCTTCTTTGTTAGTTAGTTGTTGTATTGCGTAATAGATTGCATGTGTAGTTAGTTGCTTGCATTTATGTCATACTTGGTTGAAGTGATAAAATTCTTTTCCAAGAAACTATTTTATAGCATTTCACTAACTTGAATTAAAATTTTTGTTGAACTTGCTAGAAGAAATTTATTTTGGAACATATGGTTTAGAGCTCAAACACACAAAACCAGTGAGATTTTGAGCTTATTTAATTGGTTGCATCTTATAAACTAATATTTTATTTTGGTATGTATTGTTCTGTCTAAAATTGTGATCTTTGTCTTGCTTGATTCTATATTTCCATTGTTTCATGTATGCATGCACTTATGTGATTGAGGTCTTTGTTTCACTGAGCTCACATACCCATATGGCCTTACCCTTTTCATTATCCTTTGCAAACCAATGTTGAGCCTATTTTACCACATTTGTTCTTTATTTTAGCACATTATTAACTCTAAACAGAAAATAATAAATGTCCCTAATTTAAATCCTTGGTTAGTTTAGACTAATGAAAGTGTTCATAAATTAAGTGTGGAAAAATTGGGTATGGTAACATTTGGTTTGAGAATTGGGTATTGTATATTTTTGTGAAAATGTTAAAAAGATAGTTGAGCATATATTCTTGCATTCAATACCTTAATCATATGCATTGAGAAAAAAAAGAAAAAAAAAGAAAAGAAAAAGAGCAAATAATAAAAGGGGACAAAATGTCCCAAAATAAATAGTGGTAGCAATGCATATGAGTTGTACTCAAATTTGGATGCATGAATATATGGAAAACATAATTAATGGGTAGTTAGATTTTGTATTCTGATTACATGGATTGTCTTAAGTTAGGTGGGAAGTTTAGGTTAATCAAGGATTCAGATTTTAGTCCACCTGACCAAATACAATCCTACCTTGACCCTAACACCATTACAACCCTTAAAAGACCTCTTGATATCTGTATCCGTGCATTAAATTTTTGTTAATTGGTAGAAGAAGAGCAAGTCTTAGAAAGCAAGATTAGTAGAGAACCGAGAGAATCGACCCTTAAACACTGAGTGATTAGAGTGTATACACTTCCGGTGAGGGTTCGATGCTCGATTCTTTGTTCCCGGCTTTCGCGAGCTTTCTTCTTGCAAGTCTACTTGTACTTTATTTTGGAATTTGAATTAGTGGAATTTAGTTCATATTTATTTTTGGAAGGTTGATTTACTTTTAACCAAGTAGGTAAAAGCATTTTGCACTTAGTTGCATTCATATAGATAGGTTGCATTTCATAATTCTATGTTTTCGGATGAATGTTGCGCGTTTGAATATGTCTCATGGTGACCATGCTTCTCATCAGAAAGTTATCGATTTAGTAAAGGACTATAATGCACAAGCTATGGACAGTGTAATTGCAATAATGCTCGACACTAGGGCCGTCAAAATGGGCTAAACCCATCGGGCCAGCCCGTTTACCCGTTTAAATGGGCGGGCTTTGCCCCTAAAATTAAGCCCGTTTAAATTTCGGGCTAAACGGGCTAGCCCGTGGGCTAAACGGGTGGCCCGTTTAATTTTTTTTTCATTTTTTTTTAAAAAAAGTAACACTTTTAGCTAATATTTTTCCCGATCCGACCCGAAAATCCGACCCATCAACTAAATTTTTTTTTTAAAATGGTTTTTGACCTAAAAGTGGTATTTTTTGTCAAAATATTTTTCAAAAAATAAAATAAAATGATAAACGGGCTGGCCCGTTTAACCCATCGGGCTGACTATAAATGGTCCGGGCTAAAAAATTTTGGCCCGCGAATAAAGCGGGCTTAAATGGGCCAGCCCGTTTAACCCATGGGCTTAATGGGCTGGGCCTAAATGGGCCGGGCTAGCCCGTTTGACAGCCCTACTCGACACCGAGGTAAGGTATCTTTACTTTAAGTGGTTCTAACAAGGCTAATTTTCTAATGCTTTTTTTATTCTCTTGTCATTTCCCGTATTGTTATTTTGATGTTGTGTTAGTTGCTTACTCAATTTTTTTTGTTTTTCTTTTGGCAGGGTCCTGAGGTTAGGAGTGGGTACCTGCCACAACTAATTACATTAGCAGCTGGGCAAGAGATCACTTTCACTATCCGGAGAGGTGTCAAAACCACAGATTGTGTTAGTGTTAACTATGATGATTTTGTTAATGAGATGCGAAAGGACTATCCTAATTTATTCTCAGATAAATTCTAAATTTTGGGGAGAAAATTTTTAATTAGGTGGGGAGTATGTAAGAATAAAAAATTTATTAGTCATTTAGTTAGAGTAAAATGATAATTTAATTGTCTGAAATAATTTAAAAAATTTAGAAATATTAATTTAAAAATTTAAATGTGAGATTTGGATTCAATAGATTTTTCAAAATGGAAAAATGTATTTTTCTGTAGAAAAATGCGTAAAAATGTGTACTGGTAATTTAGCCGGCAGTACCGGCTTAAGTTTGTCTGTACTGCATACGAGAAAATAAAAACTACAGAAATACTTAGAAAAATAGTTAAAATAGAAAATCAGACACTTATTCTAAAGGTTTTGGTCCGAAGTTGGGTCAAACGAACCAAAAATATAAACCGGTTGGACCATGCTCAAGTTGGACCCAAACCCAATATATATGAGCTCATTAATGAGGCATTCAGCCTCATTTCACCACTCAAGAGGGACAAACCTACTGAGATAGAAGAGGGAAGAAGAAAACCTAAGGTACTGTTCACTTTTATCTTCTTTGAATCATAACTTTGATCTGGAGCTCCGTTTAGCATGCCGTTTGTGTCCAAGCATTCATCTCGTTGAGCTTTTCAATTTTATTTAAACAAAATGGTATGAATCTTGAAATCCATGCTCCAGTTCTCTTCTCTATACATTTTCACGTTTTTTAGTTTAGTTATTGAGAAATTTTGGTGATTTTGGTTGTTTAGGTGCAAACTAGCATTGGATAATTGTTGGGTTTTGCCCCAATCTACAGTGGATAAGGTAAAAAAAACTCTAAACCCTTGTGGTTTATTGATTTTGTGAATCCTAGTGTTGATTGTGGTAATTTGTAAGATCTAGCTTGAATTTGATGTTGTTTGGAGCTTAAAATTGGCAATTTGGAGTGGTTGAAGTTGACTTTTTGGTGGCTGAGCTTGTGGTTTTGGTTTGGAGGCTTGGGAGCTTTTGAGGAAGGTTCTTATGGTGTTCCGAGCTTGGAAAGAAATCGGTCAAGGTATGGTTTCGGTTTTCTTTACTATATAATGTTGCATGAGACTTAAGCTAGTTGTCGTAAGATAGATTAAATTTGTATGAATGATTGAATTGTTGTTGAAAATTGTAAATGTATGTGATATGAGATTGTTAAAATGGAGATTGAATGAGTTTGCATGATGTTATGGATTGATGACGAATATTGATGAGCATGTGAATGAAATTGGTGTATAATGAATATGATGATAATTATTATTGATGTTGATGAGAATCGAAGGAAATTGATGAGTATCGGTGTGATTATGTTGGATTGGGAATTGTTAAATGAGTTGATAACGTGGGAGTTGACTGATTTAGGTGTATGAATGCTTGAGAAATAATTGAGGAGTGTTTTGGGTATGGTTGGTTTGGCATTGGGTTGAGTGTGTTGAAAACTAGACGATTTTGCAAGTTTTATTAAAAGTCTATTTTTGACAAACTTTAACGAGCTATAACTTGATTTCTGGACCTCTTGAAACTTGTTTTGAATAAAAAATTGGGCCCATGTAGATTATGTGGTTCGAAGAACGGTTGGAAAATGATTTTTAATGATGAAGTTATGCGTGTTTGAAATTTGGTGTAAAAAACTGAATTCTGCAGCAAAACTGGTTTTTCTAAAAATTTGAAGACATGCGTATGCGAATAGGCCATGCATACGCGAAAATATCATTTTTACACTCATGGGTTTTCGACGGAAGGTGTGTGTACGCGGCAACCATTTCTTGCCCCTAAGCTCGCGTACGCGGATAATGATTGCGTACGCGTCAACACCAATTTAGAGACGGTGACTTAGGCTTGGAAAATTCTGTGGATGGAATGACTAGAACGAATTGGCGGAGTGTTGCATTGATAATGAATTAAGAAAAATGGAAGATTGAGGTTGTTGAAATTTATGAAATGAAAGTTAATGAACTTGTGATATATGAGAAGTGATCACTGAACTAGATACATATTCTATTGTCGTATGATCACTTTTTTATTACTGTACTTTGATGTCTTAGAGGCTTAAACTTTGAGAGATAGGACGTGGCTGTTTAAATATTAAAAACTATTGTATCTTTTGTTTAACTAGTCGGCCTAAACTCTACGGGATGCGGCTAGTTTCCCGTTTGAATTATATATATACATATATATATATATATATATATATATATATATATATATATATATAACTTGTTTATCTTATATTAACTATTTTATGTATCTTGGAGTTGTTTACAAGGTGTTATATATTATGTTCTTTTCCTTTCGTGCCAACGCGCTTTAGTTATCGTGTGTGAACGTTTCATGCTTTGTATATCTGTTTTATACATCTTTGGTCTTCTTTTCTTTCATCAGATTTCTAGTCTTAATATTTCTTATTTATATACTACTGTATGGAGCTTTAGAACTATTGTAACACGTTATCATCCTTTGCTTTACAGTCAGAGGTAAGGTTTAGGGTGATAGGGTGTTACAAAATTCACCAGATCACTCTAGAGTACATGCGAGATGAGGACATGTCAAAGGTAGTTTCAACAAAAAGGAAGAACAAGGCACTGTTACCTAACAAGGTCGAAAGCACGGGACAAACCTCATCTCTGAAGCCGCCAATTCCTCGTGTCAAAAAATTCTCCACATACACACCTTTAGTTGCCTCACTTGCCGAAGTATATCAACAAGTTTCCTCTCGAAGGCAAGACAGATTTGGCCTACGATCTCATTAAACAAGTCTCAATATTGTGATTACTACAAATCCTACGGTCATAAGACTGAGGATTTATTGATTTAAAGGACACCTTAGAGCAAGCAGTCTAACATGAAAAGCTTCCCGAGTTTGTTCAGCATGTAAAGCCACCTAGATTGTATAATGATGACGAAGATCGGAAAGTCAGAAATCCTAGAAACACAACACCTCCCGAAAACCCAGAAAAAACTTCTCAAGTCGTGGTCAATGTGGTGGTAGGAAGGAATGGATGGTCTAGATCCAACAATGCACTGAAAAAGGATGTCAAAGCTGCAACTTTGGAAGTTCTCAAAGTAACTAGCATTGCAGCAATACAATTCACGACAGAATATTTTCAGGCTGCCACATCCGAAGATGATGAAACCTTGGTGATTACTACCATGTTAGGTAATGGCATCATGAAAAGGATTCTGATTGACACAGGCACAGACTCAAACCTGCTCTTCAGAAATGCATTCGACGCCCTGGATTTAAAGGATGAACATTTGAAGCCCCATCTTCCTGGAGTTGTTAGACTTGGAGATCATTATGTCAAAACTGACGAAGCTGTCGACCTCCTCTTCACAATAGGTGAAGGTGTCAATGTGAGAGTGGTACAAGCTGAGTTTGTCATCCTCCAAGATTTCACAACTTATAATGTGATCCCGGCGATAAAAATGCTTAATGATGTGTGTGCATTTATATCAACAAAATTCTTGGTTATGAAGTTCCTAACCGTAGAGGGTTGGGTCACAATTATCCGTGGAGATCGGGCATCCGCTATTAAATGCAACAAAGCCAGTCTAACGCTCGGGTATAAAGCTAAGGTTTCCACTGGGGTGTTCCTTATTGATTTGGATTTCCGAGATTAGAAGAAACTAAGGCCAGAACTCAATGGGCACTTGGAGAAATTCCGGATCAGTGACATTGCAAAAAAGTATACTATGATCAATAAAGAACTGACTTATCCCTTAAAGTCAGAACTTCAAAATTTTTTAAGAGATAACATAGATTTATTTGCTTGGGAATCCTCCGATATGCTTCGAATTGATCCAATAATCATGTCCCATCAGTTGGCCATTAATCCCGAATTTAAACTGGCTGCACAACGACGTCAAAAGATGTCACCTGACCGAGCTGTCGAGGTGAAAAGGCAAGTTCAAGAATTATTGGGTGCTGAGTTTATTCGGGAATTGTCTGATTCAACATGGTTGTCCAATGTGGTCATAGTGAAAAATTCTAATGGAAAATAGCGAATGTGTGTAGATTACACGAATTTAAACAAAGCCTGCCCAAAGGACTGTTTCTCTTTACCTAACATCGCCAACATGATTGATTCATCCTTGAGATATCAGATATTAAGTTTTTTGGATGCCTATAGTGGGTATAACTAAATTCCGATGCATAAAGCTGTTGAAGATAAGACAACCTTTATCACCCTTAAAGGGATGTATTGCTACACTGTAATGCCTTTTAGTTTTAAAAATGCAGGAGCAACATATCAGAGGTTGATGGTTAAAGTCTTCAAGCAGCAGATTGAGAAGAATCTGGAAGTTTATATCGACGATATGTTGATAAAGGCTAAAGATGATTCCGACATGATTACTGACTTGCAGGAGGTTTTTAGTTGCCTCCAACTTCATTGGATGAGGTTGAACCCAACAAAATGTGCATTTGAAGTTTGTGGAGATAAATTCTTGGGTTTTATGATGATTCAAAGGGGTATAGATGTAACACCCTAACATTTAGCACGTCATGATCGTACCAAAAGTAAGATGTTACTAACTCGTTTTCCTTACTAACTATTTAATATTGAGCCTTTAATTCGATGTCGCATTTCAATTTTTAAGAAAATGCCTGAAAATTTTGTTTTATTATTAATCAATATCATTCATCAAAGAACACCAAGTAAAAATAATCACATAATTATTAATAATAATAAATATTATACAAAAGAATTCAAATGAAACTCAGATACAATACCTATCCCTCTGGATAAAATAAAATCCTAATCGATAAAGGCGAGGAACTCTAGGAAAACAACTTAACAATTCCGACGATTCGTTCGCGGCTTTATACGGAGTCTTCGAACCTGTGTCACTGAAAAGGTGAAATATTTTGAGGTGAGAAAAAACCACACGTTTTCAGTAGGGGTGAGAATGCCGTAAAAATAATGGATATAATATAAATAGTTAACTTACTCAATAAAACTATTTTGTTAAACCTTTGAAAATACTTTTGAATTTTTAATTTATTAATTAATTACCTTCTTTAAATTTTTGAACTTAAAGCAAATCTCAATCACAGCTTCAGTTCTCAGTCATCTCAATAGACAAACTAATAGCACAAGAAACAAATTAACACACAAACAAATCGCAATAAGACAAACAGCACAGTCACAAAGAAACAAGATAAGCAAACACAATCAAATGCAAATGCACAAATAAGGATGATGCATGCCTAGTTCTAGTGCAAGCCATAAACTCATGTGTCGGTTGCCTACCCACTCCCGACATTATCCGAGAACAAGTCCCAGATATGGCTTTCCAGATGCATACAGTGTGCTTACGGCTAGAACGCATATAGTGTGACTTTCAAATCAATGAGCTTACATCAAGAAAACATTTTTCAGTGTGTGGGCGTCCCCACTATACATTTGACACTAAGGCCCAAACAAAGTCGCATCCGCTCTCCTATGGCAGACATTCCTTTAATTAATATATTCTTTTAATCTTTGTTCTCTGCTCTCCTGTGGCAGAGATTTCTTTAATTATCTCTCTTTCCTTTACTTTTCATTCTTCTTCTTTTCTTTCTTATCAAACCGAACTCAAAACATAACTTAAAGCAAAATACCTTCTCAAAAGATTGAGTTTAAAACATTATACTTTTTTTAATAAATTGAATTCAAAATAGAATAAATCTTTTCCCAACTAAATAAGTCACAAATAATCTAACGTTCCAAAATCAAATATTTTAAAATTGCATTTCAAATAAAGTCCCAAAATTTTATAAAAATTTCGGCAGCACTTACTCGGACTTAGCCACCCTTACGGGTTCCCTCTTTCTCAACAAATCACCAGCCCTTTTTATCAGCGGTTATCATAACAATAGATTCTCAATAAACAACTTATCATAAACCAGTTTGACGACTATCATTCTTTTAAAAGTAAACTCGTCCAATTTCAAGAATTTCATAACTACTATTCAAAAATCAGCCTCACATAATTTCAACTATTTTAGAGTTACTTACTCATTAGCAAAGTTACAATTTTATTTTAATAAAAATCAAAGTTCAAGAAAACCATTCAATAACCAAACTTCAATTTTTTAATAATCCTCAAAATCAATTCTAATTAATCAAAAATCAACATTAATAATAATCACAGCTTCGTCAAATAAACAATTCAATCACAAGCATGATCTTAACTCAAAATCAATCTTAAAAACCAAAATTAGCATTGCCAAGCATCCTTAAACTATCATTCAAACAGATTCCAATAAGAGATACAACCAGTCACACATTTAATCCACATCCAAAATCCATCACATATCAAGCATTCCTATATTTGCAATAATCCGGTAAACTCCTTAGGCATTCAAATTTAAAATATTTAATTTAATAAAATATCCCTTACCTCAAAAATTTGAACCAACGTGTTAAAAAAAACCTTTTACCCTCGGCCCAGAAACAACGGCGCCAACTGCAACTATGTTCCACAGCGTTAACAACAAGAGCACCAACTAACAACGGTAACTCAACCCTGACATAAAATCGTCGTGCAAAACTCAATAATTTATAACAGAACAGTAACAAGGAGAGGTTTTCTGAGCAAAAGAGGCTTACTAGAACACTAGGAACGAAGGACAGGGACAGCAACACCTCCGGCGTGCTTCCCGGTGACCACGGCGCCGTTCTCCGGCAGCTAGGCGCAGCGGTGCAGCGGTGGGTTTCCCTCCTCACTATTCGCATTCTGCTCATCCATGACAGCAACACTCCTCGTGGCTCCCTCTACTTTGGCGATAACAAAGCAAGGTAACGCCGACTGGGCTTGAACGGCGACGGTTGGAAGCGGCGGCGACATGTAATACCTGGTCTAACCGAAATTAATTAAATAATGAGTAAGTAGGAGCGAATATGGTTGGAAGATTTTGCAATTAGAATTTGATGATTTCAATATGATATTTGGATTCAGTGAATTTTTCCGAGTCGGAAGACATAGTTTTCTGCGTAAAAGTGCGCAGTGGAATTTTGACCGGCAGTACCAGCTGAGACCTGTCTGGTACTGTAGCTGAGAAATTTGATTATGAGTAAATAAGATTAAGAAATGAGGAATTATAATTAGGGGAGGTATAAATATTTGAAGTGCGATTTAGAGCGCTAATGTTAAAGGTTTTGGCCCAAAATTGGGCCAACGGACAAAAATAAGTGAACCGGGCCTAAGTGGGCCCAAGACCCAACATATATAAACATTAGTTATGAGCATTTCAGCTCATTTTACCCTAAAAAGAAGGGTTGGGGCGCTGAATTAAGAAGAGAGAAGAGAAGAGAGAAAACCTAACTCTCTTTGATCTTCAAACCACCATAACTTGAGCTACGGAGCTCCGATTGACGAGCCGTTTGCGGCCACGCATCGCTCTTCTCATCCTCTACAATTCTATCTAAGTTTTGTGGTGAGTATTCCATTCATCTCTGTCCAGTTTTCGAAATTCCCCACTGTTACACGTTTTTGGGAAGTTAGTGTTGAAATCTTGTGATTTTGGGTGTTTAGGGATACTCCAACATGGATTCTAAGTGGGTTCTATCCCTACTTCATATGGGCTGAGGTAAGAAGTGCTCAAACCCTTGTGATTTATCATCTTTATGAGCCCTAGGTTGATGTATGTATGTAATATTGGTTATGTTAGTGCATTTGGTGATTTTGATGCACAATTGGGAGGTTGGTATTGCTTGTGGAGCTTTGGTGAGGCTTGGAGCTAAGGATTGGTGGAGACTTCCATAGAAGAGGCTCAATTGATTTGGCTACAAGAGGTACGGTTTAAGTTTCATTTAAGTACCGTGTGGTGTGATGAGAATTCCTAGGCTAGATGCCCCTAGGATTAAGTTTGGATTGTGTAAATGGTTGATGCTAATATGCATAGTTGGTATGTAATGTGAATTGATGATTGGGTTGAGAATGGTGTGGCCTTGTATGCTTGGTGTATTGAAAATTTGATGTATTGGGTAATGAGTATTAATTTGTGGTTTATGCATTTAAATTGTGAAATTGGGCCGGAGGCCGTAAATTTTGGGCCGGAGGCCGGAAAGAGGTAAGGAAGGTAAGTTGATGTGTGCATTGTATGATGACACAAGTGATTGGATGAATTTCATATAATGAATATATGAATGATTGGGTTGGTTATTGAATAATGAGGTTTGAGGAGTTGAAGTGTGAAGATCGGTAATTTTGGGTGAAATTGTATAGATGAAGTATGTTTGATTTTGGTTGATATATATTATGTGGTCATATATGTGAGTATGATTATTGATGCCTTGATGGTATGATAATGCATGAGAGATATGTATGTTGTGACATATGCTTGTGGAATGATTAAGATTGATTTGGGGGTGAAACCACGTGACAGTGAGTATGATATTGGTTATGTATAATGATGGTTGATTGGAAATAGTATTGTTGGAAATTGGGATGAGGAAGGATGTATGACATGTTGATATGTTTGTAATTTAGCCATTTGTTTGAAATGGGTAAAGATGGTTATATGGCGGTTTTGTGAATTGTGGTAAGGTGTTAATGTATGAGTTGAGGAGGCTTGATGTTGATTTTGGTATATTTTGATTGGTTTCAAAAAGGGTTGAAATTGGCATGTTTTGGTTGATTTTGAAAAGGGTTGAAAATGGCTTGTTTTGAAAATGGCACTTTGTGGTTTTATAGGAAAACATGGTTTTTTGGGCATACTTTGACGGGACATAACTTGGACTACGGATCTTTGTTTTGTGCCAAATCTGTTTAGAAATGAAATTGGATCTGGGATGTCCATGCCGTTCGAAGAACGGGTGAAAAACGATTTAAAATGAGGAAGTTATGTCCATCGGAAGATTGGGGGTTGAATCTGTGAATTCTGCAGCTTTTAACTTAGAAATTTTTTTAGCAGAATGACCCTCCACGCGTAGGCGCACTTGGCGCGTACGCGTCGTTCTTCGAGAAGGCACCATCCACGCGAGCGCGTGGTGTGCGCGTGCGCGTCGATGCGCTGCACCCAATGCCCAGCCATTTTCCCGAGAGTTGTGCCAGTCTTGTGCCTGGGGCGCAAATGCACCCACGCGTACGCGTCGTTGTCTATTTTTCAATCCGCGCGTCCGCGTGAATGGCGCATATGCGCCGATGAGTTTTGTGGCCATCCACGCGTGCGCGTGGAGTACGCGTACGCGTGGACCTGCTTTCATGCCAAAGTTGATTTTTGAGTTTTAAAAGTCAAATCTCATACTTCTAAGCCTCCGATCTCACCCCTTATGTATTAAATCATTATGATATGCCTAGCAATGAGAAATGAGTTAGGGGATGTGGTAACTTGCGAGTGAAGCAAGGGAAAAGTTATGATGATTATATGAGATATGGAGGATGACGGTAGGAGTACCGTGTATGCCATGAGCCGAAGGGCTATATCTATCGATAAATGGCTGGTTTTTGATTGAACCATGAGCCGGATGGCTGAGTTATTGCCGGGTCACGGCAAAGCCATTATTGATTATGGCTGAGTATAGATGCATATATGATTAATGAATGAATGTGTTAAATGGATAATAGTGGAAGATGTTGAAATGTGATGTGTAACCCCGGGTAGTAGGCAGTGGCGTTGTCCACTTGCTCCGGGTATGAGACGGAAAAGGATGTTTATGATAAATGAGTTAATTATGGAGTTTTGAATGAATGTATTTTTGATACCTGGGTAGTAGTAAGGGTTGTGGTTCGTCCCACTTGCTCCAGGTTAATGTTTGAGATTTGATAACAATGAGGATTGATAATATGAATTGAGATTGAATGAATATATGTTTGAGATACCTGGGCAGTAGCAAGGGTTGTGGTTCGTCCTGCTTGCTCCGGGTTAATGCTTGAGATACCTGGGCAGTAGCAAGGGTTGTGGTTCGTCCCACTTGCTCCAGGTCAGAGATTGTGACGCCTGGGTAGTAGCGGTAGTAGTGGTGAATCCACTCGCTCCAGGTTGAGCTTTTAAACACCCGCCTGGGTAGTAGCCGCAGTAGTGGTTGTTCCACTGGCTCTGGGCTGAGCGGGTAGTAGCAAGGGGGTTGTAGCTCAAACCTACTTGCTCCGCAAGGGGTGTTTCTGTCCATGGTTAGCTACCAGGACGTGTTGGGTTGGCTATATAACCGACAGATGATATCATCAGCCATAGGGCAGGCATACATCATTTGCATATGTTTGAATTGTGTGGGTTTGCCTATTTGTTTTGGATTTCTATATCATATATGCTATGTTACCTTATTACATGCTACTTTTTCTACTTGTACCTTATTTGTGTATTACTTGTCTGTATTGCTTGTGTTTGTACAACTGAGAGATCCCTCATGATGGCGTTGGTGGATGTTGGGGGTTGTTCTTGATGAGATGAATTAATAATGCGATTGCATAATGATGATGATTTTTGAATGAGATCATTTGAGCCCCCTGGGTAGACGCAGTGATGTGATTTCACTAGCTCCAGGCGAGGGTATGAGGTATTGATATAGAGTTGCTGAGGCAGAACAACTGGTAATGGTTTTGCTTATGATTCTGAGTCTGACTCGTGAAAGAATCAGCGAATTGGGAAACATGTGTAATATGAACTAGATTTAGTATCCCCTTACGTCAGATGCCTATTTATGGAATTAGTGAGAATCTAGGCTGGATATTTGGTGAAAAGGAGTTTAGGATGCTTAGTGAGTTTTTATTGCAGTGCATTGTATTTATTTGGCACTTTTACCGTACTGGGAACCCATGGGCCCGGGGTTCTCATTCCGTATATATCTCTTGTTTTTCAGATACAGGTTCAGGTGCTCAGAAGTGAGCTGCGGTTCGTCTGAGAGACGGCGAAGATATTTATTTTCTCTACTTTGTGTTTTCCTTAGAATCTCTCCACCTTTGTTTTGAAAAGATTATATTATGTGTTGAACTCTTTTGGAACTTGCCTATAGAGGCTCTTATGTTTCCTTTGGGAGAGATTAGGATGTATTGTTGTCAACTACTTTCATACTGTACCCTAGCCGGCCTAAACTTCGCGGGTCGCGACTAGTGGCTATTTACTTATGTTATATATATCTATCTGTTATCTGTCTCTTAATCTCCTTTATGCCTTGTCCGTATATCGCTTTCGGCTTCACGTTTTAACTTTTCGTTGTCGAAACGTGAGTGATACGTCTTCGCGATTTTATTTCTACTCTTTTCAGGCTTCTCGATTGATACTCCTTTCGAAATTACCTATAGTTATATATTAAAAATCTACCTGAGAGTCGTACCACCGTAATATCATTGACTTATGACTCGAGCATAAGGATTTGAATATTAGGGTGTTACACGACATGCAGTGGCATGGAGCGCGGCGACAGAGCACGAATGACGATGACGACGGGAGGTACGGCGGCGCTTTCTTCCTCTCGCTCTTAGCTCGCGCTCGTCTCCCTCCTTTGGTTCCTTCTGCGAACGCCGTCCCTCAAGATTCGACGATGACGCGGCACGGCTTCTCTTCCTCTCTTCTCTTTCTTTCTGCTCTCGACACGATGGTGACGGCGTAGGAACGGCGGCGGTGCCTTCCTTTGACGGCTTGCTCATCTTCCCCTCTCTCTCTCTCTCTCTCTCTCTCTCTCTCTCTCTCTCTCTCTCTCTCTCTCTCTCTCTCTCTCTCTCTCTCTCTCTCTCTCTCTCTCTCTCTCTCTCTCTCCATTTTGTGTGTGTGCAATGTGATGGGAAAAAGGGAATGTGGGGGGTTTTGGTGGCTGCTGAGACAAGGTTAAAAAAGGAAAGTGTGGCGGTGAATGGCGGTGGCTAGATTAGGTTAGGGTTAGTGGGTTCAATTTGGAGAATTTTGGGTAGTTTAGGTAATTTCAATAGAATTAAAGATAATAGAGTAATTAAAAACCAATCTTAATTCAATAATAATAATATCTATAAAAATACTTATTTAATTGTCAACTTAATTTATTTTTAAATAACTACTCTAATTCAATAATTAGAGATAATCAAATTAATTTTCTATAAAATTATAAAATAAAGTTCAAAATCTAATTATTCAAATTAAACCATATATCTAAAACCCTCATTATTTTTCAATTACTCAAAATTTCAAATCAATAATAAGAAAATATCCAATCAATATAAAAATTTCTGAAATTAATATCCTAAATAAATAAAATAAATCATAATTTATTATTTAATTTCTAAAAATCTGGGATCTTACATCCTATCCCACTTATAAAAATTTTCGTGCTCAAAAATTGCTTAGATATAAAAAGTCTCATGGTCTTAATTACTTATAAAATAGGAAAAGAGGGCATAACAGGGTTACAAAAATCTCAAAACAAGTTTGATGGATTCGCTTTATTATAATATGGATGCACTCACTCGCTCTTATTCTCTTGACAAATCAAAAACTTTACTGTACTCCAACTCGCTTATCACTTCGTCTCAATTTCTCTTGAACATCCAACGTCATTCTCAACACTTATCTTATATTAAAAATTCTTCAACTTCCATTCCTTTCGAATTCTCATCTCTATCCTCGCTCAACTGTTAACTTTAACTTTCAGCAAACTTAATCAAGGTTTTAAACTCACTAGTCGTCAAGCAACAGTGTAATCAATCGATCTTATTATTTTAAAAATCCTAATATTCTGACACACTCATACACGTCAAGGAATTACACAAATCACGACAAAGAATTCAAGGTTAGGGACTATGATGTCGAGAATGTAAGAGATAATAAAAAATATGGTCAGATCAAGATATACACTAGACATGAAGTAAAAGAATCAAATTATAGTTAGCTTAATTCAAATCGAAACTTTCAAGGTTCAAACCGCTCAAAATTTAAGGATCATGCATTACGCCAAAATAAGTTCAAGATCAAATCAACGAGCACAAGATTCATGAAGAAGAGTATAATCAATGATAAAGACGAATATTTTTTAAAGATTTAAGCAAACTCTCAAGAATACAATCAAACAAGATTATGAACGAAAAATAAAATACGATCGGAGAATGGTCAAATTAGGGTTCAAGGAAGGAATCTGAGTTAAGGAACTTTAATGAGGGTAATAAAGAAGAAACTATATGCCAACCTAAGCGACATAAACGAAAAATCATAAATCGAGATCAAGCACGAAAAGCAAATACTAGCATCCCCGAACCACGTGACTCACATTATCCATTACCTATCAATTTCAATTTGTCTATGATAACCTATTAACTTTCCTGTACACATAAACCATCAACATTAAGTTGGCCAGATTTAATATCAATAGATATGCAATAGTAAGCTAACAGCGTTAATCAATAGACAACCATGTGCATAAAGCTCTAATTCTCGTCATTCAGACAAGACCTATAACATGACAGACACTCAAAGTATGCAATAAAGCACGGTCAGTACATTCCCAAGGCTCTAATCAGGATAAACTCCTCTAATACCATAATGTAACACTCTAACTTTTAGCACGTCATGATCGTACCAAAAGTAAGGTGTTACTAAATCGTTTTCCTTAATAACAATTTAATATTGAGCCTTTAGTTCGATGTCGTGTTTCAATTTTTAAGAAAATGCCTAAAAATTTTGTTTTTTTATTAATCAAAATCATTCATCAAAGAACACCAAGTAAAAATAATCACATAATTATTAACAATAATAAATATTATACAAAAGAATCCAAATAAAATTCAGATACAATACCTATTCTACTGGATAAAATAAAATCCTAATCGATAAAGGTGAGGAAACTCTATGAAAACAACTTAACTTATAAACAATTCCAACTATTCGTTCGCAACTTCATAATGAGTCTTTGAACCTGTGTCACTGAAAGGGTTAAAGATTTTGGGGTGAGAACAAACCACACGTTCTCAGTAGAGAATAGAAATGCCGTAAAAGTAATGGAAATAATACAAATAGTTAACTTACTCAATAAAACTATTTTATTAAACCTTTGGAAATACTTTTGAATTTTTACTTTATTAATTAATTACCTTCTTTAAATTTTGGAACTTAAAGCAAATCTCAATTACAACCTCAGTTCTCAGTCATCTCAATACACAAACTAATAGCACAAGAGACAGATTAACACACAAACAAATCACAATAAGACAAATAGCACAGTCACAGAGAAACAAGATAAGCAAACACAATCAAATGCAAATGCACAAATAAGGATGATGCATGCCTAGTCCTAGTGTAGATCATGAGCTCATGTGTTGGTTGCCTACCCGCTTCTGACATTACCCGGGCACAAGTGCCAGATATGGCGTTCCAGATGCATGCAGTGTTCTTATAAGTCTTACGGCTAGGCCGCATACAGTGACTTTCAAATCAATGAGCTTACATCTGGAAAACAGTTCTCGGTGTGTGGGCGTCCCTACTATACATTTGGCACTAAGGCCTAAATAAAGTCGCATTTGCTCTCCAGTGGCAGACATTCCTTTAATTAATATATTCCTTTAGTCTTTGTTCTCTGCTCTCCTGTGGCAGAGATTCCTTTAATTATCTCTCTTTTCTTTACTTTTCATTCTTCTTCTTTTCTTTCTTATCAAACCAAACTCAATTCTTCTTCTTTTCTTTCTTATCAAACCAAACTCAAAACATAACTTAAAGCAAAATTCCTTCTTAAAAGATTGAGTTTAAAACATTATACTTTTCTTAATAAATCGAATTCAAAATAGAATAAATCTTTTTTCAACTAAATAAGTCTCAAATAATCTAACTTTCCAAAACCAAATCTAAATAGCATTTCAAATAAAGTCCCAAATTTTATAAAAAATTTCGCAGTACTTTGCCTAAAACTCGGGCTTAGCCACCCTTATGGGTTCCCTCTTTCTCAACAAATCACCAGCCCGTTTCATCAGCAGTTATCATAACAATAGATTCTCAATAAACAACTTATCATAAACCAGTTTGACGATTATCATTCTTTTAAAAGTAAACCCATCCAACTTCAAGAATTTCATAACTACTATTCAAAAATTAGCTTCACATAATTTCAACTATTTTAGAGTTACTTACTCATTAGCAAAGTTACAATCTTATTTTAATAAAAATCAATGTTCAAGAAAACCATTCAATAACTAAACTTCAATCTTTTAACAATCCTCGAAATCAATTCTAATTAATCATAAATCAACATTAACAATAATCACAACCTCGTCAAATAAACAATTCAATCACAAGCATGATCTTAACTCAAAATCAATCTTAAAAAACAAAATCAGCATTGCCAAGCATCCTTAAGCTATCATTCAAACATATTCCAACAAGAGATACAACCAGTCACATATTTAATCCACATCCAAAATCCATCACATATCAAGCATTCCTATATTTGCAATAATCCAATCAACTTCTTAGGCATTCAAATTTAAAATATTTAATTTAATAAAATATTCCCTACCCCAAAAAATCGAACCAACGTATTAAAGAAAACCTTTTACCTACTGATAGGTAGAGATCAGGTTGAGCTGTCACATCTCCAGTTTGGAGATGACACCATTCTGTTCTGCCCCCCCAGAGGAAGAGACAGTCAAGAACTACAGGAGGATTCTTCGTTGTTTCGAGTTGATGTCGGGGTTAAGCATCAACTTTGATAAATCTATCTTGATTCCTATTAACTGTAATGCTCAGTGGGTGCAACGTATGTGCTGCGTGCTGGGTTGCAAGGAAGCCTCCCTTCCAGTAAAATATCTGGGAATATCGCTAGGAGCTAATCCAAGGTTGGTGAAGACTTGGAAGCCAATTATTTATAAAGTGGAGGAAAAACTAAGCCTTTAGAAAGCCAAAGTACTTAATAAATCTGGTAAGTTGGTGCTCATTAAATCTGTACTAAATAGCCTCCCTGTATATTATTTGAGCCTATATAAGATGCCAAAGGCTGTTGCAGAGAAGCTTATTTCCATATAGAGAAGATTTCTATGGAGTAAGGAGGATGGTAGGAATGGTATGGCTTTGGTCAAGTGGGAGGTGGTGCAGGTGCCCAAAAAGCTTGGTGGGTTGGGTGTCGGGGATGCCATGCTGCGAAACACTGCCCTTCTCTTTAAGTTGTGGTGGCGGTTTTCAAAGGAGGATTGTCCACTGTGGAAGAAGGTGGTTTGTGCTTGTAATAACCTAGACCCAAATGTGATGTTATCCTCTCAGGTATTACCAATCAAGGGGGCCCGTGGAAGGATATCTGCCAGTTACAGTTCAAGAATCAGCAAGTAAGATAGAAGATGATTACTGGGTTGGCTATGGAGGTGGGTGATGGAAGAGGGACTCGGTTCTGGGAGGATGTCTAGTTGCGTGATGGTGCTCTGAAAGATCAGTTTCCGAGACTTTTCTCAGTCTCAAACCAAAGAGGATATTTTATAGGGGACTGCATGTTTTGGGATGGGCCTGAGTGGATACGGAATTTCCAATGGAGGTGAGAGCTGTTCTAATGGGAGATGGACTTAGTAAACCAGCTACATAATGTATTAAGGCTGGTCAAATTGGATTATGGCAGTGAGGATAGAGTTGTATGAAAATTTGATAAACAAGGGGTCTTTTCTACTAACTCTTTTATGCAGGTACTACAAGAAGATAGCATTCCGGAGGATATAACAAGCTACAACTTTACAAGGACAATATGGAAAGGTCTAGTCCCACCAAGAATTGAACTATTTGTCTGGTTTGTTTTGATTGGTAGAGTCAACACGAAGGAGAGGCTGAGTCGGTTGGGAGTTATCCACCAGGAAGATGTTGTATGTGTGTTTTGTAATAAGAGTATTGAATATGGTCACCACTTGTTACTTGGTTGTGACTTTTCTTGGCAGGTTTGGTGTGCTTGGTTATCTTTTGCTGGTAGGCTATGGTCTTGCCCGGGGACGCTGAAGGAACATTTTTTAAGTTGGACTGCGTTATCAGCTACCATGGAGGAGCGCAAAAGGTGGTTGATGGATTTTTGTGCGATTACCTGGAACATCTGGTTAGAAAGGAACAGAAGGATCTTTCACAATAAAGGAAAAGAGGTTGATGAGATCATTCATATATCCTTCATGAACTATAAGGAGTGGTTAGATGTGGATCCTTTTTGTTGTTGATGGCAATGCCGGAGATCATAATGGGATAAGCATTACTGTTATTAGGAGTTGGCTAGATTGCTTTATGGTATACTCTGAGTCTTGTGTTACTGTTCGCTCCGCTTGATGTGTTGAGCTTCTCTCTTTCAAAAAAAAAGAAAACCTTTTACCCTCGGCCCAAAAACAACAGCGTCAACTCCAACTATGTTCTGCAGCGATAACAACCACAAGAGCACCAGCTAACAACAGTAACTCAACCCTGACATAAAATCGTCGTGCAAAACTCAATAATTTATAACAGAACAAAGACAAGGAGAGGTTTTCTAAGCAAAAGAGACTTACTGGACAACTAGGAAGGAAGGAAGGACAGGGACAGCAGCACCTCTAGCATGCTTCCCGGTGACCACGGCGCCGTTCTCCGGCAGCTAGGCGTGGCGGTGCAGCGGCAGGTTTCCCTCCTCATTATTCGCGTTCTGCTCGTCCATGAAAGCAACGCTCCTCGTGGCTCCCTCTCCTTTGGCGACAACGAAGCAAGGTAATGGCGACTAGGATTGAACGGCAACGGCTGGAAGCAGCGGCGGCTACGACATGCAGGGGCGTGGAGCGCGGCGACGGAGCACGAATGACGATGATGACGGGAGGCACGGCAGTGCATTTTTCCTCCCACTCTTGGTTCGCGCTCGTCTCCCTCCTCTGGTTCCTTCCATGAATGCCGTCCCTCAAGATTCGATGATGAAGCGGTGCGGCTTCTCTTCCTCTACTATCGGATCTCTCTTTCTTTCTGCTCGCGACACAACGGTGACGGCGCAGGAATGGCGGCGGTGCCTTCTTTTGCCGGCGTGCTCATCTCTCTCTCTCTCTCTCTCTCTCTCTCTCTCTCTCTCTCTCTCTCTCTCTCTCTCTCTCTCTCTCTCTCTCTCTCTCTCTCTCTGTTTTGTGTGTGTCATACGTGAAGGTAAAAGGGGAATGTGGGGGGGGGGGGTTTGGTGGCTACTGAGACAAGGTAAAAAAAGAGAAGTGTGGTGGTGAAAGACGGTGGCTAGATTAGGTTAGGGTTAGTGAGTTCAATTTGGAAATTTTTGGGTAGTTTAAGTAATTTCAATAGAATTAAGCATAATAGAGTAATTAAAAATCAATCTTAATTCAATAATAATAATAATAATATCTATAGAAATACTTATTTAATGATCAACTTAATTTATTTTTAAATAAATACTCTAATTCAATAATTAAAGATATCAAATTAATTTTTTGTAAAATCATAAAATAAAGTTCAAAATCTAATAATTCAAATTAAATCATATATCTAAAACTCTCATTATTTTTCAATTACTCAAGTTTTCAAATCAATAATAAGAAAATATCCAATCGATATAAAAATTTCTGAAATTAATATTCTAAATAAATAAAATAAATCATAATTAATTTATTATTTAATTTCTAAAAATTTGGAGTCTTATAATAGAAGCTAACCCAGAGAAATGCTAAGTTGTCCTAGACATGTCGAGTCCTCGGAATCTCAAAGAGGTTGAAAGACTCACAAGTCGGTTGGCAGCATTATCAAGGTTCCTATGAACTTCCGCGGTAAAAGCCAAACTATTTTTTAAATTAATGAAGAAAGATGTGGATTTGCATGGACAGAGAAGTGTAAAGCAGTTTTTCAACATTTCAAAAATTTGCTCTCATTTCCTCCCGTCTTAACAAAACCGAAACACGGGCAACCTTTTTACCTATACTTATCTATGACCGAAGAAACTTTGGTTTTGGCTTTAGTTTTAGAGGATAGGACTAAGGATAAACATCAGCACTCTGTGTATTTTGTTAGTAAGGTTCTTCAAGAACCTAAAGTTCGGTATTCAAAAATTGAAAAATTAGCGTTAGCCTTACTTACATCGCCTTGTCAGTTACGCCAGTATTTTCAAAGTTATTCAGTTATAGTGCGAACTGACCAACCAATTAAAAAAGTGTTACAGAAACCTGACCTAGCAGGGTGGATGATAGGTTGGTCCATAGAACTATCCTAATTTGATATACGATATGAACCACGCTCCGCCATTAAGGCTTAGGTGATGGTAGATTTTTTGGCCGAGATGACTCACCCGACCACCGATATACCGACGTGGGAGCTTCATGTAGATGGAGCTTCCAACGTTAGGTATGGAGGTGTTGGTCGCATCCTCACGAGGGAAAAGGACATGGTGATTGAGGCCTCCATCAAGTTCGATTTTTCCATATCAAATAATCAAGTTGAGTATGAAGCTTTACTTGCAGGTTTAACTTTATCTCGGGATGTCGAAGCTACAGAGGTAATTGCATTTAGTGATTCGCAGATTATGATATCCTAAGTTAATGGAAAATATCAGGCACGGGACTCGTTGCTGCAGTAGTATTTGAAAAAAGTATAACAAGAAGTACAATCCTTCGATTCCTTTTTAATTAAACACATACCTAGTGAACAAAATACATGAGCTGATGTGTTATCCAAATTAGCAAGAACTAAGTCCCAATTTGAAAATCGTAGTCTAATACAGGAGGTATTCACAGAGCCTACTGTAGTAAAATCCATGTCACGATTTCACATTCTTTCGGTATTAGTACTTGGATGGACCCAATACGTTTGTACTTAGAACATGGGACTTTGCCTAGTAATAGCAAAGAGGCAAGGAATTTCTGACTCAAAGCAGTTAAATATACCATGATAAATAGGCAGTTATACAAGAGAGGAATATCCCAACCATTGTTTAAGTGTTTAGGTCCTCAACAAAATAATGTACGTATTTTAGGAAGTTCATGAGGGTTGTTGTGGACATTACCTGGGGGGGTAAATCACTAGCTCAGAAGGTCATCCGAGTAGGATATTACTGGCCCACCCTTACCAAAGATGCCATGGAGTATGTGAAAAAATGTGACAAACGCCAGGTGTACAAAAACCTCCATCAAATACCACCTCACGAACTTGTGTCCATTATTCTGACGAGGCCATTTGCCAAGTGGGGTTTGGATTTGTTAGAACCCTTTCCATAAGGACCAAGTCAAATAAAATATATCATAGTGACTATAGATTATTTCACAAAATGGATTGAAATTATGTCACTGTCAAATATTAATTCAACTCAGTGTCGGAAGTTTGTTTGGCGGAGGTTATAACAAGATTTGGAATCTCAAAAGTCATAATCATGGATAATGGTGAACTCAATTCATGGACTTTAAATTTCGAAAATTGCTAAATGGGTTAGGAATTTGGTAAGTATTTATCTCGATTGAGCACTCACAGGCAAAAAAAAAGAAACAAGTTAAAACTGTTAACAAAGTGAATTTTTTGATTTAGATAATTTGTAAAATATTTTTTATTTTTTATGTATATTAAACTAAATTTATAACTTATTTCACATTGTTTAAATTTTTTATTGTGTTCCTAGCAAAATTAATCAATTAATTGGTGGATATATATATTACCTTTATTAGATATAATAGAACCTAGTCCGATGTCAAGCGGCCACTCAAGATTAGGGGTGGAAATAGGCCAGGCGGCCTGCCAGGGGCCTGCAGCCTGGCCTGTGTTTGGCCTGGCCTGGCCTGGCCTGTTATAAAATAGGTACAGGCCCAGGCTCTTTTAAAAGCCTTAATACGTTAATAGGTCAGGCCCAGACTCACTAATTAGCCTTATAGGCCTGTCAGGCCTGCCAGGGCCTGTTAAAATATAATTAAATATATAAATAATTATTCATTATTAATAAAATTATGAGATATTTTAAATTTATTATATTTTATTATAAATATTTTTGTATATTTTAAATACGTTAAAAGTTTAAATTTTTTTATAAATATTAAATATATGACATATTACATATAAATATTTTTATTAAAAAATAATTTTTTAAATAATATTTTTATTTTTGTAAAAAAAAAATTATCAGGCCTTTTAACAGGCTTCAGGCCAGGCCAGGTTGAACAACAGGCCAGGCCTAGTACTTTATAAAGAGTCTGTAACAGGTTGCAGGCCAGGCTCAGGCCAATTAACTGTATAACAGGCCAGGCCTGTTAAGAGCAAAGCCTGGCCTGACCTGGCCTGTTTCCACCCCTACTCAAGATACAACTAAATATATAAATATAAATTCAGGGTAGAATAGGGCTGTAAAATATTACACTGGAAATGATTTCAGATATTTTTGAAAGATCATTGAGAAGAACATTTTAATCAACATGAAAGGGAAAGGATACTTTCATATTCATCTAAGGATTAATGATGCCAAAATTCTATGATGTATTCTCAAACATAAAAAATGCTTCGTTCTCATATTCATTAATTCAAAAATTGTATATATAATTACAATATAATTAGATGATAATGTAAAATAATTTTGTCCTAGTAGCTTGCGAAAATCTTTTTTTCTAATTAGTACTATTCAATCATATTTTTCTTTTTGGTGACTTTCTTATTTTTTGCTGACTATTATTCAATCATATTTGTAACTTCATTTTGGATTTTATATTAGAGATGCAAACAGTCACTGAACGAGAGACAATTACCAGTTAGCCAAATGAGAATTGAACTATAAACATCATTACTACATCTAATAAACAATTTACAACTTCATTTTCATACTAATTAATTAGTTTTAGATTACACCTTTTAATTGACTGATTTTACTTTTAAGTGTACAGGTATAAATAAACTTAATAAAAGGAATATAGATGTAAATCAACTAAATCAAAATGAAGTTATGAAATAAAAAAAATCCTGATTGGTTCAAATGGTTTTCAGCTTAGATTGATATTACATAGAATTATGCTCATGCTATCTTAAACTTTTATACTGCTTACCTATTTTTCCTCTTTTAAGTGAACTTTTACAGCAATCCATAAATGTTACTTTAAGAAATTTAACATATTTTAGAATAAAACACAAAAATTGTCTAAAAAATTTAGTTGCCGATAAAAATATTGTTAAAAGATTTAAAAAATAAAAGTACTCTCAAAATAATTAGAAAAAATTTTACTCTTCTCCCTTGAGAAATATGTTAAAATGATACTTCTCTCCTCTCTATTTGTAAAATGTATATTTTCTTCTTTTATAATTTTTAAAAAAATCTCTTCTTTAATCCATTTTAAATTTTTTATGTTAATTAATGTTAACTTTATCCATTTTTCAAGAAAAAATAAATTATTTTTTACAAAAATATCCTTTAACAAAAATTTTATTTTTTTATCATTAAATTTTGCTTATCAAAATACCCTTTAATAAGTTATTTTTTGTTGATTAAATTATATTTTTAACAAAATATTTTTAAAAAATTAATAATTAATTTTTTTAAGATACCCTTCAATAATATTTTAATTATTAAATTGTGATTTTACCAAAATTTTTGTTAACAATTATTTTAAGATACAAATATTTTCTTGACAATTACTGGCTAGATTATTTTTTTTTCATGTATAACATAACTGTATGCTAATTCTAACTTATTCATATTAATTATATTGTTAAATAAAATGGTTACACATACATAAATATTACAATGATTAATCACTTAATAATCTCTTAGCTTCCTATAAAGATTGTCCGGAAAATCATTAAACGGTATTTAACTGAATTATTTAATATAATATACATTTACATTTTAACTATTATTTTAACATAAAAAAAAAACTTTTATGACTATTCACATGACATATTGTCTTAATATAAAAATAATATATAATTTATTCTTTATGAAATATAATTAATTTTATGACTTTTATGACTTTATAATATAAATTAATAGTAAAATATAAAATTATATAATTGTATTATATAATTTGGTAAAAGTCATAATTTAATTAATTTATTAATCAATTGTAATATATTAATTTATTCTTTATTGAAAATTAATAGTAAAATATAAAAATGAACGAAAATTTTGGCAAAATCAAAATTTAATAATTAAAAAATTAATGAAAGGTATCTTAAAAAGAAATTAATTATTAATTTCTTTTAAAAGTTAATTTAGTAAAAATATAATTTAATCAATAAAAAATAATTTATTAAAGAGTATTTTGGTATGCAAAATTTAATAACAAATTGTTAAAAGATTATTTATTTTTTCTTGAAAAATGGATAAAGTTAACATTAGTTAACACAATTTAAAATGAATTAAAGAGGATATTTCTTAAAAGTTATAAAGGAGAGAAATGTTACATTTCTCAGATGAATGGAGTGAAATTATCTCAAATAATTAAAAACGGCACAAAAATACTACAAAATAAACTCGTCTGTGTATTTATTTCTAGTTAAGACACTTTTGTCTCGATTTTAAATCTTTCAAAAATATGTCATTTTTATTTTTTGAAAGCATTTTGTCGGCAATCAAATTTCAAAAGGCATTTTTAGTAGTTTAATCTATTTAACAAATATTATTTAGAGCACGATACAAATTTTGGAAAAGAACAGCAGGACGATGGTGCGTTTTGGCGCAAATACTCCACCCAAAATTATTTTATGACCTCAGAATAATCGGCATAGATCTTTCGCTACAAAGTTGAATTTATGCTACCTTCCATACCAAACTATTTTGGTGTTTTCTGCGCACCGAACTATACAATAATCATAAAATTCATAAAACAAATGCTGAACATCTCAATCGTGGATGTCGACCGATTCTGAACCATTTAGGTATTAAGAAACCATTAACAGTTAAAAAGGAAATAAAAGGAAGGAGAAAAGTAAAGAATTACGAAGGAACTTCCCTCTTTCAGGAATTTAACAAATAAATACAAACAGAAAGCAAGAACATATTAACTCCTATTGCATTATTGTACAACAGCTAAACACGGGTATGATGTGACCAGTCTTCACTTATTGATAAATCGGAAAAATAAAAATTCTAACTTTATAATCCGATGCCATGAAGTTACATTATTATACAACAGCTAACATAGTTATAATGTGACGGATTATTTATTTCACAATAATACAGGCAGTTAACTCACTTGGGCATTTCTTAAAGGAGCTCAATCATCAGAAAAGCTTAAAGCAGCAACAACGGACCCTGTTGATGGAAAAGTTGATGAAACATCAGGGTAGTCTTTCCACGAGGTTGTCACCTCCAAAGATGGGTATAGCCATGATTTAACCGAATCCACAAACGAGTTTGGATCTAAGTTCAAAATGGCCTCCCAATCAACTTGTAAGCCCTGAGGGATGCTTCCTGTGAACTCCATATTGGCAGCGAGGAACAAACCAAGCATACCTATGAACCCCACTGCAGCTGATCCTCTGGACAATGGCATAAAGTTATACCTGAAAAACGCTTCCGTTAGGTTTTACAGAAATGACACTAGGTGTGATCAGTTCAAGGTTTAGGTGGTCTACATGAGGTCCGAAATTCATACTTTGGTGTCGTCAATGTACCAAAGAAAAAACTTATAAACATTCAAATGCTTAAAAAGAAAGAAAATTGGCAAAGTTTGATCAGGAAGTTATACCAGAAATATGTCATCTTTAAAATTGCATCTCTGATGTTTTCAAGCATGTCGAAATCAGTAGACCCATAGTTTTCACCACAGTAAGCATTGCATAGATTCTGACAGATACCAGTTCCAACATGCATACAAGGCAAGCGTTAAGACTGACCAAGAAATTTTAACTATAAATCAAAGTTAAAAGAAAAACATATTTTCATACAAATTCAACGAGAATAAATATACTGCCAGCAAATAAAAAATGCTGAAATGGCCAAGGAAGAAGACCATGTTAATTATACATGTAGGTGACTATAGATAAACTCTCATTTGTAGTTGATTCTTGGGGTGTCTAACTCTTCCTTAGATCAGTGTAATCCTTTTTAGGGTTCTATGCACTTCCCCAATAATCCTACAACAATAATACATATTTTTTCTCTTCCGATTCCAGATCTAATAGTGTGTTAACTTATTATGAGATGACAGATATGGTATGAGGTCAATGGTCAAGATACTAAAGAAACATAAACAGAAGCCACACATAAAGTGGCCATACGTATAAGGTAAACTGATGAGATGTTTAGTTTAAGCCACATACATCCCATGCCATTGCCATTTCTGCATCAAAATCTTCCCATCTCGCAGGAGTGCAAGGTGTTCTTATTGCAAAGTCATAACCACGTTCCCCCCTGAAAAAAAAATCCATCAGTTATTCAATTAAAAAAAAAAAGGAAGAGAAACAGCAGGAAATGAGGAAGAAAATAACATGAATTTTTGTAAGGCATGTATCTAGCTTACATTTTTACAAGGGTTATCCTTGTCCCTTCAAGCTGCTTCCTGAAGAACAATAACATACAGAGAAAGTAAGCATTCGGATAAATTCTGTTGCCAGTCACATCTTGCACTATGCACACTTACCCTTCAAATGCAGCACTCTGGCACCAAGTAGACAACCAGAAATCCTCACCAACAATTCTGTAGAGATCAGAGCATGATTTTGCATGCATGATCTGCACATCAAGCATTCAAGTTTCGATTTTCAGAGAAACATAGACAAAGGAATCTTTGCTATTTTATTATATCATAAGAATCAGAACAATACAATGGTACATAACAGCCAACACGGACCATTATAAAAAATGTGAAGACATTTGATACCAAGTAATCTATATGGAAGCATTTCTTTATCAGAAGTTCATTGCCCAAAATGAAATCCTTAAGATTCAATTATATTTATGAAGAATGTCAAGTTAATTCAAAACAACTAAAACGTTAACAAAAATTTAAAGATTATTCATTTCAGTCTATCTAACTTGACAAATAAGAAACATCAATATCATGCACCTTGCAGATTTCAATCATCTATTGTAGGCACACAATAAACCTATCTATTGATATGGCTGGCTGAGGAGCGACATAACACTTGATTCTCCTGACATGTTGTGTCTCCTAGGTAGCGTTTATTTTGAGGTACTGAGACAAAGACTGAGACTGAGACTCAGTATCATGTTTGTTGGTTCAGAGACTGATACTAAAATTTTTGTCTCTGTCTCCAAAATTTCAGTATTTCAGTACCTCTAAAAAGTGGAGACACAGGGGACTAAAATTTTTAGAGATGGAGACTGAAACTTTAATAACATTTTATACCTAAAATATCTTCATTTCAATTAATTAATTCCAATTTTACCTTTTGTACAAATTAAATTAGAGTTTCATTTTTGTTTCAATTTCTGTCTCCCATTTTACGCCAAACAGAATACTGGAATTTATTTCAATTTCTGTCTCTTAGTCTTTGTCTCTTAGTCTCAGTCTTTCCGTCTCTGTCTCTCCACCAAATGCTACCTTATAAACTGGTCTATTGAAAACTTAAATGATATAGAAGACCAAATAGCGTATGAGATACAAGCGCAGATTTAGAGTATCACCCAGAAAACAATGGCATAAGAGGTGCATTAACACATTAAAATTAGCATTAATACACTAACATTATAACTTTCCAAAGCTGTACCTTTTTGAGGTTAAAAGTCATGTAGTTGCTTTCTGCATGGTAAACCAAGTAATTTTAAAGCTACAAACTCACCTCTTCCAGTTTCCCATCTTTGGCAAGATGGATGATCTTGTCTTTTTTGCTGTAGACATATGATCTCTCTTTCATGACAGTCTTTGCAATATCCAATGTCCTGCAGGATCTAGAAATAATAAGTACTTGCAAGCTAGTTTACTAATTAACTGAGAATAACTAAAAAGAATGAAAAAGTTAAAATAAAATCAGCAACTTTACCTTTCATAATTAGGGAAGTAACGGATAACTTTGGCTTGTCCAAGAATCAAAGGTGTGTGAGAGCCAAACCCAGAATTAAACTCCTCACTGAAATGCAAAAAATTCAATTCAAAGTCCATATAAAATCTGAATTTCATACAATTCTGAAATAGTAATCTGAAGAACTGCAAGAAATAGAAGCAAAAATAACTCAGATCTAGAGAATAACAGAACTATGATCCTACTTTGAATAAATGGAAAGCTATCCTAGTAAACCAATCAATGAAAAATTTAACTTTGACCATCTTTCAATTGCAATAATTGGTCACCCCAATTTCTGAACAACTGCAATTATATCCACCTTTTCTGGTGTCCTAAAATAAGATCATAATAAGTGTGTGTGTGTGAAAGATTAATTTGTTGGTAAATGTGGATAAAAGAAAAAAAGACGGTTCCAAAAGCAGGATTTTTTTTCAACATTTTCCTTTTACTCTACTTGTTTATTTTGTAATGTGACAGTATTTTTACCATTTTATCCGCTATAGATTACAAAATCAAACATCACTTTTTCTTTCATACAATTCAAACAAAATATATTACCAGTTAACTGAAATGTGATTTTAGTTAACATATTGAAACATAAAATTTATTTCATTACAATCAATCATAAATAAAATCAACTATATTTATTGTTGATTATTGAAACTCTCTTACTTTCAAACAAAAGGCAATCCATCATCTCTCATGGATATCTAAGACTCACACGAAAGAAGTAGAAGTGTTCAAATAAGGATAAAAGTTATGTGTGTACAACATTATACATACAATATTGAAGAGAAGCGAGAAACAATACAAAGAAAAGAGAGGAATTATACATACAAAATTGAAGAAAGTAAATAGATAGTCAAAACAAGAACAAGAGAAAAACTAGTGTGTATTAACGCGGGATGCTTGTACACCGGGCTGTGCTTTTCTTTTTTTAAAGAAATTATGAATCTAAATTTATTTATTGTTCAAAACAAGAGAAAAACTAGTGTGTATGTCTCATTATTTATAGTGCCTCTGACCCACATATAACCTAAACAGATCAAGGAAGAAAGTAGGAATTGGACTTCAAGCCAACAAGCCAATAAAGGGGCCAGTGAAGGTTTACAAGAGAAGGCAGAGACAAAGATTAAAGGTAGAAATGAAAATGAACTGAAAGAAGGTTGCAGAGAATAGTCTGGGAAACTGCAAGAAAGAGGTGAGGGAGGAATTCAGTAGCCTGGGCAGTGTGCCATGGCTTATGCCATTAGGCAAAGATAGGATCCTGTTTCTTTGATTATTTCCTATTAAACATGTCTAAATAGAGCCTGTTGTTGAGATTGGGGGCTTTGCCTCTGGATTATCTATCCAATTTCCAGTACTAATACTAGAATATATCATTATTTAAATAACTCCTTAGAATATCAAAGAAGGTTTCTCACTAATGGAATTTATATTTCCTTATATTTCATGATTTGCTTCCTTATTCAATTAGGTTTTGGAATCTAGCATTATTGTAAAAAAGGGCTTAATGCAGTTTGTATTGCATCACGATAACATTGTTCTATTGTTCAGAGTCTATTCTATTTTTTCTTCCTTCCTTGCCTAGAATCCATATATCATTAACAATTTCAGAGTGTATGCGTGTGTGCAGTGTGTGTGTGTGTGTGTGTGAGAGAGAGAGAGAGAGAGAGAAGACTAACAAACAATGGAATACTTAGAACTTTTAATTAAGAAGCAGCACACCTCTAAATTTAGACTCAAAAAGACAAAAAAAATGAGTTGGTGGCGGGCAAAGTATCAAGGGGAAAAAAGGATGTGTTTTTCTAATAATGAAAAGAGTTCACAAATTCACATCAACAACATAGCATGCGACAATAGTTTCTCAACTTATCTTTGAGAACAATTTAGATATGCTCCGTTGCAGCATAAAATTGTTGGAGAAAACATAAGTGGCTCTGAAACATAAATTACTCTATACTGATACTTAGCGCAAAGATGGGATACCTTAGCTTGTTCACCCACACAACAGGGTCACAAGGCTCAGAAATCTGTCTCCATCTAACAGCCAGTGAGTAAACATCTTGCCATGACATGGTACGACTGGATGATCTTTCTTCTATAGTGCCGTGTGAATATGATTCCAAGGCACTGCTCGTAGTACAACCAGCCCCTCCTCTGTTTTGACTGGGCATATTAACTCTTTCCCTTCTCCTAGCCCTTTTCCCAGACTTTGAGTTGTTTTTATTAGAAGATTTCCATTCCACATGCATGGAACGCCAGGCCTTTGAGACCTTTTGTGCAATTTCAATGGCAGCAAATCCTGCCATACGATGCTGATAAATAAGGAAATATTAGACAGGCTAAAAAGATGATTGTATCAACAATAATGGCAACCAGAGGTGCTGATTGAATGTAATCATATTACAGTGAATGAGTGAAAGCATAAAAATTAGATAAGGGGTAAAAACCATGATTGGCAAATATGTAGAATGAAGTGTCCCAAAAATAATCTTAGATAAAAAATAAACAACAATATCATCAACAACAATGCTTTATCCCACTAGTTGGGGTTGGGTACATGAATCAAATGTCATAATTGTGCTCTATCATGTATCATATTTATAGTGAGACCGTTTACCCATAGAACTCCTTTGACCACCTCGTGTATGGTCTTCTTGGGTCTTCGTCTAAATTTTGCCATCTGTCTAGCTTCCATCTGATCCACTCATCAAACCGGATGCTCTATCGATGTTTAGTATTCTACCCACATGTCCAAATCACATGAGATGAGATTCTAGCATCTTTTTCAACAATAGGACCTATTCCAATTTTTCCTCTTATAACATCATTCCTTATTCTGTCCATACTTAAATCTTCCTTTGATTCACCCATAGGATGATGTCATTGGCAAATAGCCTGTACCAAGGTACAGGTTCTTGGATATGTTCGGTAAACACTTCCAAAACCAATGTGAAAAGATATAGATTTAGAGATGACCCTTGGTATAGTCCTATACTAATAAGAAATTCTTCTGTCATACCACTTTGAGTTTCTACACTACTTATAACCTCATCATACATGTCCTTAATTGCACAAATATACACAATCCTTACTCTCTAGTTTCCTAAAACCTTCCATAAGATCTCTCTTGATATCCTATCATAGATATGCTACATGTGTACTTACATAGGAAGCTCATCCATGAATTTTTTACTCTCCAATTTCGTGGACAAGAAATTTATCATGTGATTTAGTTTGAGAAGTTTAAGTTAGTTATTGCTTCAAAATCTGGAAACTGACCTGCTTAATCTGAACTAGTTTTATCTATTATTGAACCATTACAGATCATTATTTATTTGCCAAAACAAAATATCCTAACACCATCAACTAAATGGAAATACTATATACCACATTTCCTTCTTTTGCAGTTTGATCATTATTTTTAGGTGCAATAAAATAAAGAATACAAGCCTAATATTGACAACAAAAGGCTCAAAAGCTAGAACTTAAGAGGGACATCAATATATTGAATATCTTTACCTGACGCCTATTAGGAAGAAAACCGGCACAATCATATTGGATTTTATTGCCAGTTGAGTCCGCAGCCTGTATAAGAGTAGCCTTCTGCTTTGTAAGAGTAAAATCATGCCGTTTAAATTTTCCCTTTCTTAAAGACTCACGCAAAGGGGGTTGCCGGAACACCTTTTCACATACATTCTTTGGATGCAATCTCTTGCACCAGTGCTCCTAAATACAATGAAGATACAATCAAATATCATAGAAATTGGAACCCCAGGCAATACAAAACATGATCTTTTAGAGATCATATTACAAAAACTAATTTTTAAAGATCTTTTGGAGCTAATTTAAATTCTGAGTAGGCATAATCATGAATCATATTTATCATTTTCTTCCCCCTCCTATTTTTTATAGTAAATAGGCTAATTTACACCACAGTAACACACATGACAACATAGTTATCGAGATAGAAGTCATCTAAGCAGAATTTTCAAGCCCTTGAAGTAAAAGAGATGAGCAAGTTCCAAGGAAAGGAAGTTATTTCCATAACTTTTACCTTAAAAAGTGCATCAATATCCCCATCAACATCAAACCAGCAAAAATCACCATTAAACTTTGAGGCTGTGTAAAGAGCAATCTCTTTCTACAAAGGAAGAAAGTGTAAAAGAACATATTAGAACAAGGCTGCACATAATGAGTGAAATTTAACAGAGCAACAGTGACATGCTGGTCTATCGACAGAATTTCTATTTGAAACATGCTGACAAAAAACTGCATGATAATATTATCATGCTCTAAGTGTGTACATTGTTATGCTTGTAATCTCTCTGCAAGTACAAGTATATATTTCACAATAAAACAAACCTGATAGAATGCAAGGCACTGGAGGATGAACTTGTCCATTGAATCTAATTCCAAATCTAGTGCGGCATCATAATCCTTGACCTGTGACCATTAAATAAAGCTCTAGCTTGGCATATGTAAACCAGCATGGCAATATTTCACACAAAAGTTAGAAATTGAGCAATCATACCGCCTCTTTGTATTGTCCGACAGCATGGTAGCAGGAAGCTCGTAAATATAAACACTCAATGTTGGTTCCGTCGATGCTCAGTCCCGTTGTTAAATCCTTGATAGCCTTTCTGAAATATTCAAACCCACATTAAATACTAGAACATAGAGTACCACACCGAAGCATTTAACAATGGCCACAATGGCCATTAGGGTGAAATATTTGAAACAATATATGATGACCTTTCCCTTTTTCAAAAAATTCTTCAACTTATCTCCATAACATTTTAAATTTCAAACCAAAAGAGCATTGCTCCTTGCTATCTGAAATAAATAAAGATGCTTTGCATTTGAGCAAATACACATCACATAAATGTCCCTTGAAGTGCTTGTTATCTAAATACAAGACATAAGTCCCAATGAAACTCCTAACAAGATTCTATTCAAATAAATCATTTTGTCAAAGAACAAAACAACTTAAGACAGGGAATTTCTCTATATAGTCCCCCCCTAAGTCCCTAAAACAGTATTATCAACTACTTTCTTGTAGTTACAGGAACTATTTCACCATGTTCTACGATCCAAATTTTATCACATTTAATGCTTGTAGGTGTGCCTCTGTATAAGTTGTTTTCAAGACTATTTAAAATTAAGAACCAGTCACTCCAAAAGATATTCAACCTATCAGTCAGTAGATATGGTTGTATAAATACCTGTGCTCACCCATTGCATGGAACAGAAGGCCACGCATATGATATGCTCTGACAAACCTAACATCCATAGATAAAAGCAATCAGCCTCAGTGCCTCAGATAAAGTGAACAGCCACAAATCACAAAAAGAACACCATGCTAACATAAGTAATTTGGTTTCATTCATGACAATTACCTCCCATCAATTTGCAGCACCTCATTTAGACATTCATGAGTTTTCATTGGCTTTCCTAAATCTTGATAGAACTGCCCAAAATACACATTCAGACCAAAGCTAATAACAAAATCATATAAGATAATAGCTTTAAGAATACAAAAAAAAAGATATAATAATTGCAGCAAACTCAACAGAAATAAGCCCAATTTATTAAAGAAATGTAGAAATGTGAATCAATCTAGTACAAAATGGATAATCAAGTCAAAGTAGAATACGTGAATTTAGATAGATAACAGACAGACAGAAATGCATGGATGAAAGCAGTGAACCAAGATATGAGTAGAGATAGCAGGAAGATTACAATAATATAGCTAAATATTTTTCATGAAGACATTCATCTCTTTAATTTGATGTGCTATCAATACAGCATGACTATGCATGATACATACCTGAGCCAGGTGTGCCCATGCTTCAAGGAAATTTCTATCAAGTTGAAGTGATTTTCGATGTGCTTCCTCAGCTTTGTTATATTCACCAACAGAGGCTAATGCCAAACCCTGTAAACCCATTTTTCTCAATGAAAGAACGAAAATATCTTCTATGTAAAAATTCAGAAAACCACCATAAATGACCTGAATCAGTCAAGAATAAGATAAAAGACATAAGCCTCACCAAATATGAGTAAGCAGACTTATTATCCTTTTCAAGCTTCACACAAGATGACAGGTCTCTAACAGCTGCATCAAAATCTTTAAATTTGAAATTGACAATTCCTGCATTAAGAAGACTAGATTAATTGGTAGTGAGACCTAGACAGAGAATTCATTATTTCAATTTTCACCATAGGTATTTTGTTGGACCAAACTCCCTAAACTTAAATTGACAAATAATACCAATACAGAAATCTATGTCCTTAGGGTCTGAAGGAATTTTCTAAATACCTCAAAACCGCATTCTTCTGTATCATAATTAATCAATTAGCACAGGAAAATAGCATACAATTTTCGCTGATGATTATCAACAAACCTAGATGACTTACCTTCATGGGTTCATCACACTATGAATCCCATGCAGAAAGGGAAAGTTCTTATATATAATTTCATCCAGCAATTCCAGATCTAATAATTCCCCATCTGCTTCTAACAAAAGGAAATATATGTTCACACAAAAAATATATCAACAGTAAAAAATGCAATCATGCCAGATGGCTTTTCCCTTTTTTTTTTTTTACTTTTCTAATAAAATTTCTTGTTATATCAAAGTAAAAGATAGTAACCATGCCACATAAAAATAATCCAATTTCTCCTTCTGAACTACCATAGGTACATGTATCAGACCCATCATAGCAGGAAAATAAAGAGAAAGAGAGGCATAACATTTTTCATTTCAGGATACACTTGCTGTTAATTTGTAATTTTTATCCTAATAACAAAACAAAAACCAAAAACAGTGTGAGAAGTTACCTCTCTCGTGTAAAATATCAGCTGACTCAGGTTCAAACTCTAGTGCCTTAGTCAAATCTTCAATAGCCTGACATCCAGCAAAAAAGGGGCAGGAAACATCAATTGTCATATTTATCAATTGATATTTGCACAAGAAAACTATATACCAATATGTTATGAAAAATTGCATACACAAACTCAAGATTTCAATCTACTCAAATTTCAATCTTCTTATAATATAAGATGCAACTAATGCTATTTTAGGTCATTGTTAGAGACCACAATAAACTCCACCTATATTACTAGTTGGCCTCAAACCTAGATAAAATAGGAGGGTTGTATTAGGCCTTTGACTATTAACATAAAACTTTGTTGAATCTTAATGACATGGTCAAAAACACAATATTGCAAGTCTAACCAGAGGCCAGTTACGTGGATATAGTTATGGTTTTAGTAGATTCAGTAACTTCCCCAATGGTTTCATTCAGGGATTTAATGCAAGTGTAGTTGGAAGGAATGGACTTAATATAGATGGAAGATCGAACGTTGTTACTGTTGGTCGTAGTGAATATCCTCTTTTCAGTCATAGTTATGGGATAGGACTTGACTTTGGGCCACCATTGACCCAAAATGGAACTTCAAACTTTACTTCTACCTTCATAGGGCGAAAGTTTAACTCTTCATTTGGTGGTAGTCCAAGAGGAACAACAATGCCACTAAGGCTAAAGATTTTTGCATTTTTGATTGTGTCTACAACGATGTTTGAAATTGAAATGAAGGTTGAAAAGCATTGTAGGTTGTAGATTTTATCTGTAATTATTGAATACCTTTTGTGCAAGTTTTAGTTTATCATAATTTTTGGAACATAATGTATCTACGTGTAATATATTTGCATATCCATGTTAATATTTATATTTGAATTAGTACTAATTAGGTTATATATAAGATGTGCACGGTGGGTTTTTCTAAAAGTTATATTTACCTTTTATTTTCAATAGCAATATCAATTACCTTCAGATGATATGATTTTCGGAAGTGTATTATATAACTGTGCTGATGATTATATTGCACTATATTATGGATCTCATCAATCAAATTTCATCATTATTTGTAAGTAAATAGCATAACAAACATTTGGTGTTATATTAAGGCAGTTTGTTCATTAAGGTTCTAATCTTATAGTTAAAATTCTTATTATCTATTCATGCATTTAAGCATTTTTTCATTCCCGTGCATCGCACGTGTTCATTCACTAGTAAGATACAAGAATTACGCTTAGTCATGCTTACCTCAACAAACTCTCCCAAGGCTGCCCGGGCTTGACCTCTCCTTTTCCATGCTTCACTAGCCGATGGATTAAATTGTATAGCCTAAGATATTCAACATGTGAACTAAAAGCATATAGAAGAAATAGTATAAGATAATGTTCATTCAGGTACCTTTGTAAAATCAGCTATAGCAGAATTAAGCTCTTTCTTGAAAGCATATGCCGTCCCCCTTCCTATCAATGCCTCAGGATATGCAGTATCTTCTTTCAGTATCTGAGAACAACATGGCGACATGATTACAGTATTTTATTTGGTATTATTGGGGAAAACATAGGAAAAAGAGTGTGAAAAGATAACAAATGCATGGACAGGAGAAATAAATTATATCAGTAGTGAGGAAAATTTCACCTTGTCAAAAATTGATATGGCTTGAGCATAGTTTCCGTCATTGACCTTGAAAAAAGAAATGATGCCAAATGTACTCTTAGAGATTTGGACACATTGATGCAGCAACAAGTTGACATGTAGTATAAATCAGGAAATTGATATTGTCACTCCTATTTTTAATAATGTCACTCCACACAACACACATGATTTTTTTTACATTGTATGTTTGCATAAATTTATAAGAAAATGAGTGACATTATCAAAATAAGAGTGGCAATTTCCATTCCCTATAAATTATTATAAGTGAAACCTATAAAACTAACCGCTTGTATTCCCCTTGAGAGTCGAAAATCTACGCTTATGGAATTTTTGTTAGAAACTTTAGCAACACAAAATTTCTTATATTTCCTGGCTTCTTCTTTTCCCTCATGGCGAAAAACAAACTTACTAACTGGAGTCCTAAGAATCTCAGAGATATTAATTGAGTCACTACTATTCCTAGAAACTTTATCACCGGAATCTGAAGCGTCACTTGAGTCATTACATGATTCAGAATTGTAACTTAGATTCTCAATAACATCAGGGCTTTCATTCACTTGGCCATCAAATTTTTTTGGCTCTTCATTTTCATCACGCAAGTCAGTTTTTGACTCAAAGTCCACATTAGACTTTAGGCATATCTCAGATTTATTGCTGCCATTTCCAGGTGAGTCAGCCTGAGCAGTCAACCTATCCTGATTCATATCTGCCCCTGAGTTCCCCTTATTTGAAGACTCCAATATTGATTGTGGCATGGACAACTCATTAGTTTCACAAGATGCATCATTGCCTTGTTTTGCCGTTTTCAAGAGCTCTTCAAGTTCTAGCAGCTGTTTCAAATCTGTGGCCTGATGCAAAGCATGTTCATGTCCTTGCTCCCATACCAAAATAGCATCTGTTTTCCTTCCCAATGCAGAAAGTGCACTACCTACATGACAAAATAGAACAGTATTGAGTTCAAAATTAAAATGTTTGTGAATGAGAAATACACTTGAACCCCTAGCCCTCTACTGTATCACGTAACACCAATCTATCCTATAACCAGAGCATGAACAAATCCATTATAGCATAATTCCCCCATGATCATTATTCATCAAAGTTAAATCGCCTCTTCCCTTGGCCGCATTGGTTTCAGAGTACAATCATTTGCCCTATAAACTAATCAGCTTCTGATTTAAGTAATCACAACGAGCACTCATCAATTTAACTAATCACAAGAAATACCACCCGTCCACCCCCAGGGGATAGAAAAATTGAATCAGTCTGCATAGTCAGACTAAGTCAACAGTGACAGAGTACCAAATTTCTACGGCATAGCGCATAACTAGCTCAATTGCAAAATCCGGTAAAAAAAAACTTAACCGAAATAAGAGCTTATTTGGGTGAACTTCTAAAAGAATATTTTTTTTTGAGTTATCTTTTTTTAAAAGATCTTATGGAAAAATAAAAATAATTTAATATTTGGGTATCTCATGAAAAAAGATATTTTTATTTATCAATTATGTTTGGGTATAACAATATAAAAATACTCTTTTGTTTATTTATTACATGAAAAACATCTTCTTTTTTTTATCGAAAAAAGACCTTTTAAAAAAAGATATAAATTATAACTTCTCAAAAAGATATTTTTTTATTTTTCTAATATTTTTACTTTTATTATTAAAAATTTGTCAAACACACTAAAAAATAAAAAAAAAATTCTTTTTTTCATTTGAAAAAAAAATATTTCTTTTATCAAAATAATGGAACACAAACAAACATTAACTGAAACTCTTAGAAAAATAAAGATGTAAAATAAAAGTAAATGAAAGACCTTTGAGAATATAACCCTGAAGAAGCGTAGGATCAAGCTGCAGAGCTTTATCGCAATCCTTAATCGCGTGCTTATTCAGCTCCAATTTGCTGTAACAAAAGGCTCGGTTGCTGAAACCACAACACAACCATCACCACAACAAAAATTGACCATCAAATTAGCAAGAAGAATAGCATTTCTACAGAGAATCAAAATCAATCACCACAAAAAGGAAAAAGAAACGAAATTTGGGGATCGGAGATGCGATTATGCACCATATGTCTTGAATTGTAGGGGAACAAGAAATAAGGGAGTCAAGTATCCGAATGGCCTTGGACCATTCCTTGGAGGCGCAGAACCTTGCAAGCTCAACTCGCTCGGAGAGCGCAGGAGCCATGGCAGTGCACCGAACCGAACCCGGGTGAACCGAATCAGAAATGAATGTGCTGGTTTGTAACGGTTTCTTGGAATTTGGGAACGAAATTTGGGTGGGTGTTGTAAGTCGTGAATTGGAGAACTGGCGAAGGGTTTAAGAGTTTTTAGATCGAAGGTTGAGAAAAGAGACGGAGAAAGGAGGAAGGAGGAGGCGGAGGCAAGAAACAACGGCGCCTTGGGGATGATGCGTGAAGTGCACGGATTTCTCTTTCTCTTTTCCCGTAAGTGAAAAACTGGAATTTCCTTTTTCTATTTTTTTTTTTCAAACAAACCGAAAATGTTATAAGAAGAAATTTTAGTTAGCAGTCAGATTTTTTTAAAAAAAATGATTGGAGAGTGGAGACTAATGTGTTATCTACCATCTAGAGTAAACTAGTAAAAGAAAGATATTAACCTACTATTAAAATTTATTATTTTTAGTTATCAATTAGTTGTTCATATTTAAAAGTATGATTAAAATATTATTAAATAATTAGATTAAAAAAATTAAATTAATGACTAAAAATAATAGTTAAAATAATAAATTTTGATGATCATCTAACATTCTTTTACTAAAATAATATTCGAAAACAGAAAATTTATAAAAAATTAATTTTAAAATATACTATCGACAAATAAATTTTTAAAAAATTTAAAAATATGACAAAAAAATTAGATATTAAATATATTCTAAAAAATTTTAGAGATCAAATATTGATGTAATTTTTTATAAGTAATATTAAAAAAATAAAATATTTTTATTTTTAAAATTTGATAATTTTATGTCGAATGAATTTTAAAAAAATTATTGGAAATGATCAAATGTTTTTAAAATTAAAAAAAAATTAGAGAGCAAATTTTATTCCGATTTTTTGACAATTTTTAAAAATTTATTCAAATATCACAAAAATTTGAATCAAATGAATAAGTTGTTTATTAAATACAAAATTTTTTTGTCACTTATAAAAGTATAATATTTATTGGTTATTTTTATTGCATTTTCAAATCATTCCAAAATTATTTTGTTGATAATATTTTTTTAAAAAAATTTTATTAGCACTTAAATTCTTCGGATAAATAGTTAATTCATTATCTTAAAAAAGAAACATCTTTGTTTTCAAAAGCCATCCGTCATTAAACAAAAAGAGATCATATATTAACTTATCAAGTAAATAATAGTTGAGTTGCATGTAAATAAATAATAAAATAAATTTGTGTAATTTTTTCTATATCTTGTGTATAAAATTAGAAATTTTTCTTTCTATATTAAGTTATTAGAAGTGAATCTTCCCAAAAAAAACTCCGAACATTAGTAACATTTTGTCTTATATAATTAAAAAGTATTTTATTACAAAATGTCAATAATATTTTGTTTTTTTATCTAATTAAAAAAATATTTTTTTATAAAACATTAATGATAATTTATTTTTACATAATTAAAATAATATTTTTACAAACGTCGATGATAAATTTTATTGCCATTATAAAAGAGTAAAATACCAAAATAACTAAATATTTTTGTATTTTACAGAAAATTATAAATATATAAAAAAATTAGCCCATATAATTATGTCAAATATTTTATTTATATTTGTTAATAACATTGATAATAGTCTTTGCATCAATAAAATTATTTAAGAATGAGATAACTACAAGGCACCGATAACTATAAAAAGTGTTATTGTCAAAAAAATAGCAAAAAGTGGCTCATTAATTTTGATATGAGAAAGTAAGGTGTGTTATTCAACGTTATGATGGTTTGAAGAGATAATACAGTAATGTGACGGCGTCAGTTAGCTGAGCAGGGGCTAGTAATCGGACCGTCCGATTTCTTTGTTAGAGTAGGGGGTGCACAAATCGGACGGTCCGATTTGTGGGTGAGGGAAAATTTCGAGCATAGTAATCGGACCGTCCGATTACATGGTGTTGAGATATTTTTGTTTAGGTTAACGCAAATCGGATGGTCCGATTTGCTGTATGCTAGAAATTCTGAATTTGAAAGTGATGAAATCGGACGGTCCGATTTTAGGGCGTAGTAAAAGTTTACTGTTGGCATGCGGTCGGACCGTCCGATTTATGGTTTTATATATACCTCTCCATTACCCGAAGTCTCCATTTTTTGTTAGTCTTTGAAATTTCTCTTCTGAAACCCCTTTAGTTCTTTCTTCTTCTTGTTCATTGTTTCGGCAGCAGCTTTCATGTTTATTGTTTGAAGATCCTATTTGCTGTTTGAGAGTATTTTCTGTGAGTACATCATAATGGATGATAGAGTATTGTTAAAGATTTATTATCATGGACAGATTTTATTACAAACAGCTGAAGGTGTAAAATTTGTGTGTGAAAATCCATTGGATATTATTATTCCATTTACATTGTCATTTGAAGAATTTAAAGGTGTAATTTGTGAGAAGATGGATTCTCAAATATGTAGGAGAATATCGTGCATTTTGTACAGGAACCCAGTATCTGTATTTGGTGGGTTCGTTCAGTTTCAAATCAAATATGTAACCGATGAAGCGAGCATGCAAGATATGTTTTCAGTGTACATGGAAACTCGCTCACAGATATCATTCATCGAGCTGTATATTGAGTTTGAGCAGTCGGAAACTGACCGGAATATTGACATGGAAAATTATAATAGTGATAGTGAGGAGGAGTTCGAAAGTAATTATGAATGCCTTGATCCGGGTGGAGATGGAGATCTGGCCGAGGACACTATGCAGGCAGATGTGGCCGATGTGGCAAATGCACTAGTAAACCAGCATCCGTTTGTGGAGCCTACTTTCATGCGCTCACTGGACTTGGAGGCCATGCATACACCGGAATTTCCTGAGTATATGAATGCAGGTATGCAGTTTTGATACAATGTATGATAGAATAATATGACAGATTTATCAGTTAGCATGACGAACAGAAAGAATGAGGTGGGGGCGGTGGTGGGGGCGGTGATGGAGGCGGCGGTTGGTTCTCCTGATGATCTGCTGGGTGGCCCTCTAGATTCTCTTGAAATGCGAGATCTGTCAGTTGCAAGTGGGCACCATATGCCCCCCGATACCATTGCATGTAAATATCCAAGGGACTATGTAATGGAACCAGTGGATCAGAAAGAATGTGACTATACCGATTCGTCCATTGCATGACCCATAATGAATGCACAGCGGACCAATCTTCATTCTTAGGTCCAGTCAACACCTCGCCATGTGCATGTCCTAGGTTCCGCTCTTGCTGAGGCACACCCTGACTCAAACCAAACTGTCTCCTCAACCTATCAGATGCATGCCACTCAATGCATTCAAAAGAGATCAGCGGCACGGTTGCACTCCAAATAACCGAGTGGTGGAGGATGTCAGCCGGAATCAGACCCGGCACAATGCGGTCAACTGCATAAGCCTCCCAAACAAACTGAACACATTGAAGATAACAGAGTATTACACACCAGATAATAATACTTCTAATGAAAAATATAAAGACAACTGAATATCACATACTTGTCCTTCCTGCAGATCGTCCAATACCCTCCTATAGTGCGCCAGAGAATGATATCTATAAGCCCGTTCATCACGGTCCCAATTACGCCATTTGACATCAAACAACCCATCATAAACAACTTATGATAAAACTCTCAATTAAAAGGTGATGCACTTATTCAAAGCAGATGATGTTTGAACTTACCTATTAGCAAGCGGAAAGACTCGAGGATTGCCTGGTATAGGCGAGAGAAATGGTAAACGAATCCAAGCCCAGGTAAGCAGAAGGGTCAGCGGTCCATCAATCTCCTTGCAGTTGACACGAGTAGCCCTACACAATGCTCTATACAAGTGCGCCAAACATGCCGAACCCCAACTAAATTCTCTAATCCCGCCAAAGTTACGGAGCAATGGCAGAAATTTCCAGTGCACTCCTGCCGCAGACTTGTCCCCAAACATAATGGTCCCAAATAATAACATTATGTGACACTTTACATACCTCTGAATCTGAATATCATTATCTAAGACTATATGTTCTTTTAGTCTCCGAAACCAAGTCAACTTTACAAAACTTCCTCTACATTCTGTCTTCCTGGGTGCAACACCAAAATGATGGAGGCATTCGACCTCTAACGCCTCATAACTACTCATAGTCGGTCCTGTAACTGGAAGACCATTTGTCGGAAACCCAAAAATTACCGCCACATCCTCCAACGTCACGGAACACTCGCCAATTGGAAAATGGAAAGTATGCGTCTCGGGCCGCCATCTCTCGATCAGAGCATTAACCAATGCCGATTGACATTGGACAACTCCAATCTGCGAAACGTAATAAAATCCAGTCTCCCGCAAATGCCCCTCCACAATTGGATCATATGGATCCGGTGGCATATAATGATCACATATTAACATTCGTGAAGCCTACAAAACATAGCCATATATCACATTAATCAAATATAACCATGCTTAATTAACATACCATATTTAACATTCTTGCATTCTCATTATCATATAATCAACATAAACATAATCAATAAACCTTAAATGAAACTAAAATTAACATCTATTTATTACTATTATTTCCATGAAAGCTATATTTTCTAATATCTACATCCTAACCTTTTCTTAATAACGATTTCCATTCGTTTAATGTAAATAGATAGAATGAATGAATATTAAACTCAAATAAATTTAAAATTAAATCTCATTATTATTATTATTACTCGACAGCAATATCAAATTATATTTGTTAATTCTAACTCCAATATCTAAACTAAACTAAATCCTATTTGGTTTATATAGTAATAACTATTAATAATATCTAATTTATATTTATATAACTGATTCCCCACTATTTTCTTGTATATTATTATTATTATTATTATTATTATTATTATTATTATTATTGTACGGGCACATATAGAAATTAAATTAACAACCATACATTATTCTACTAACTAACCACATTATTATTATTCTTACAGTAATTAACTAACTATCTAAACTAGTTTAACTTACTAAACCAAACCTAAACTAACGGTCACTAGAATAATAATAATAATAATAATAACAGTAATAATAATAATAATACCTCGTTCAGGATAAATAAATTAATGTCACTTAGTTCACTAATTATACTTACACAACTCTAACATCTTAAACTAACTAACTAATAGCATACATTCACTAATTATAAAAATTGCATGTAATCTAATTATTATTATTTAAATTAAAAAAAAATTAATTTAATAAAATAAACTTACATAATTAGGTTGATCAAGATAATTAACAATGTGTAGCTCTGGACGATTCACATCTTTTGTTCTTCGTCTCCTTGGCATTGTTCAACTTGGTCCCCCTCCTTGAATTTTTTTGCTGCTGAAGCTTCAATGGAAGAAAGGAAATGGATATTGAAAGAGATAGAAGGGTTTGAGGGTGAGAGAGGAACGAAGTAGGGGACCGGATGGAAGAGTGGGGTTTTACTCCAATGTGAGAAGGGGTCCACTCCCTGGGTTCCTGCATGCTCGACGCGTGGCCATGGTGCGCAAATCGGACGGTCCGATTTGTTCACCATCCACGCCAGTAATCGGACCGTCCGATTACATACCCCCCAAATCGGACCGTCCGATTTCACTTCGCAGCCCCCACCCTCCCGTAATTCACGCCACACCTCCATATCGATGGAATACACCAAAGCAACCCTCATATTAAAATTAAAAAAATGGCAAAAAGTGCACATAGTTTTATGTTTTAAGATAGTATTTATTTAGTATCTATATTCATCCAGGATAAAAATATGATAGCACATGTCTATCATTTGTTTGATAAGACATTTTATGAATATGATGGCACACAATAATACATAAAATATATATTTTTAATATCTCTTTTTTAATATGAAGCATAGCCTATAAAACACATTTTTTTCATTTTATTTTTTTTCTTTAATTTCAATTCTGTCTCTTATCTTCTTACTCGTCTTTTTCTTTCTTTATTTCACCTTTTTAAACCATCTTCATTTTTCACATGTCGTTGCCATCATTATTGTCTCCCTCTTTCACATGTCATTATTGTCATTGTCTTCCTCTTTTCTTCTTCTTCCTTTTTCGCTCTTCCTTCATTTATCTTATATCACTGTCTCTCTCTTTTACATGCTGTTATCGCTACTGTCGCATCTCCTCCTTTACACATTGCCGCAGCCACTACTACCCTCCTTTCTTCTTCTTTTTCTTCTTCTCCTACTTTTCCTTCCTGCTTCTTTTAGCTGTCTTCTTCCACCGTATTCTTTCTTCACAAATTGATGATGCCTGTAAAATTCGATAAAGTAATAAATAAATAATTAACTAATAAATTAATTAAGAGTCAAACAAATAAGAAAATTAAATTATATAATTTGAAGGGATAAAAATGTTTAAAATACAAATTAAAACACTAATTTTAAATATTTTAGCCCAAAATTAAGTCAACAGATTAAATTGGATGAATCAGGCTCAAGTGGGCCCAAGCCCACTCACACTAAACCTCATATAAAGTTGTAAATCAGCCTCCCTCTCTCATTTAATGCCATTGCATACTGAAGGATGGGAGAAAGGAAGCAAAACCTAATTTTCAAATCAATTCAAAATTCAATTCCTTATAACTTTCAATCCGGAATTCCGATTAATGAGTCGTCTGCGGTCACGCATTTGTCTCGAAATTCTCATCAAATTCATTTGAATAAAGTGGTAAGGATCTTTGATTTTTGTGTCTAGTTTTTCATTCCTTTTTGTTTTCATATTTTAGCGTGGGTATTGAGAGATTTTAATGATTTTGGTGGTTTAGGTACGATCTAGCTTTGAATAATTGTTAAGTTTTATCCCAATCATCAATGGATGAGGTAAATATTTTTTAAACCCTTATTATTTGTCACTTTTGTGATTCCTAGTATTAATTTCGGTGAATTGTATGAATTAGCTTGAGTTTACGTGAAATTGGGGTTAAATCGGTAATTGGAGTGCTTGGAACTTAGCTTTGGTGGCCGAGATTTGTTGATTTTTAGTTTGGAGGTCTGTAATATGGTAAAAGAGGAGTTTTGTGGTGTTTTAAGCTTGGAAAAAATCGGCTAAGGTATGGTTTCGGTTTCTTGTAGTTAATATATAATGTTGCGTGAAAACTTAGGCTAGTTGCCATAAGATAGGCTTCAATGTTTTGAATTGTTGATTTTTGTGGATTAAATGTGTATATGTGTGCATTTGATTTTGAGATTGAACATGTGTATGTGAATTTGATGGAATTATAAAATATGATGATAATATGAATTGAAGAGGATATGTGTTGGAATGATTGTGAAGTTATTGAATGTGTTTATATGTGATGTAGGATGAGTATGATGATAAGATAAAAATAAATATTTGATAATTTAGGTATTTAGGTGATTGATAAGTAGGGGGTTAGTATTTGGTGATGTATGTAAATGTCTGGGATTGAATTTGGTTGTAGTTTGGTTGGTTTTGAATTGAGAATTTTGGAAAACTAGAAGGTTTGTAAGTTTTGGTAAAAGTTGATTTTTGACCAACTTCGACGGGGCATAACTTGGCTTTCGGACTTCCAAATCTTGTGAAACTTATTTTGAATAAAAATTAGGTCCGTGAAGTTTATGACATTTAAAAAATGAAGTAAAAATTATTTTTAACAAAAAAGTTATGCGCATTTGAAGTTTGGTATAAAATACTGATTTCTGCAACTTAACAGCTTTTCTGAAAAACCTGAGGCATGCGTACGCGGAAGGCTCCACACGACGCGAGTTTTGGGCTCTGCCCAGCACTCTCACGTACGCGGCACTATTTTGCATACGCGACTTTGTCAATTTTTAAGCCATGCGTACGCAAGGGATGGCATGAATATGCATGACCACCCTATTTTGCAAAAGTGGTATTTTTGATTTTCTAACCATTCCTCTAACTTTTCAAACCTCTATAACTCCTATCTAAAATCCGATAGCTAGTCTTTAGGTTTTTAAATAAGAGTGAACACATTGAAGAAGTTGAATTGATATTGAGAGAGATTTGCAAAGTGAAGAATTGAATTAATGAGGCATTGAAAATGCTGAATGAGGAATGATGATGATTGAATTTGATTGAGAATGACGAGATTGGTTATGAGAATGATGGATGATAAGGATTGATGCTAATTACGATTTTTTGAATGAATTGGAATAAGATTGAGAATGGATTTGAAGATAAAATTGAATTTGATTGAGATACACACTGGGTAAGATGCAGTGGTGTTGTCTACTTACTCCGGGTAAAGAGTTGAGACACCGAGTAAGATGCGGTGGCATTGTCCACTTCCTCCGAGTAAAGGTTCAAAATGGACATGGGATCGTGGTTGTTTATCGCTCACGGATTGTAAAATTGTGATTTATGTATCTGACAAGGATCGTGATGGTGTACCGCTTATCCAGGGTTACAGTTGAGGTGGGAATTGTGGTTATTGACCACCCACTGATTTTTCAATTGAAAATCTTGTCAGGATCGTGGTGGTATATCGCTCATAATAGTGGGATCGTGGTGGTGTACGCTTACCAAATGGGGATTGTGGTAGTTTACCGTTCACCAGTTTTCAAGAGGACGATATCCAGGTTAGCTACTGGATGTATCAGGTTTTGACAAAGTAATCGACACGTGAGCTCATGGCTAGTAGGACAGGCATGTATCATATGCACTTGTATGTTTTGTTTGAGTATGCATTTGTTTTGACTTGCCTAATTGCTTAATTGTAATTAACTACTACTTGATCTAATTGTTGTATCTATTTTTTGTATTTGTGTTTTTTCTATTTGTCTTGTTTGTGTTTGTTTCTGAGTGATCCCTCAGTGGTGAAGGAGTGTTGAGAGTTGTTCCATCTGACAATAGGGAGCTTTGTAGAGAACAGAATATGAATTGTTAGACTAGAATCCTTAGATACAATCACCCTAATTATGGTTTAATGCGAACTCTAGGCTTTGATCTAAGTTATAGAAGTTTAGGATTGCCTCCAGCTTTCCAGAGCCTTATATCTTAACTATTTGGACACTCTTACCATACTGAAAATTCTCAGTTTTCATTCTATACATATTTTATTATTTCTCGGATGGAGGACGTGAGACACCTCGTTGAGCGTATTGGAGACTCTATTGTAAGCGAAGATCTACTTTTGGGAGCGGCATTATGACCGAACAAGAAGAACAGATCGTAATGGCTCATCCCAAAACCTTACTCGGTATTGTGACATTCTTTATCTTCATCATGTGTGTGTGTGTTTTGTCCAATAATAATGATGATGGAATTAGTGATGAAGAAGCAGCTTAACTCTTGAAGTTTAGGAAAGTCCTGCACAATCTTTCTTCCAATTGGTTCGACAACAACACTACTATGTATCAGTGGACTAGCATGGTTTATGCAGAAAAAATCCAACTCGGGTCAAGGGGGCTCAACGGAACACTCCCTTTAGGTCTCAAGAAATATCTTGTCATACTCCTTTACCTTGATCTTGGAAACAACTCTCTCAGTAGCTTTTTGTCCGAGTCTTTTTCAAAACTACCCAAGCTAAAGAGATTGTCTCAGCGATCAGAAGGATAATAATAAGTTGTCGGTACGATTCAAGTTCTTTCATTCATGTCGCGATTGTATAAAGTGAATCTTGAAGGGAACTCTTTCAAGGATTATATACCAGACTTATCCAATTGCACGCACTTGCAATATCTATTGCTTGCAAATAATCAGTTAACAAGTGTAGTTTCACCTTTTTTGGGATTGCTCAATAAAATTTATCAAGCTTTATTGAAAAATAACTAGTTGCAAGGTCCTTTTCATTCATTTAATATGACTCGAACTCCAAAGATAAATCTCACTGCTAATGCATTCTATTTAAACCATCATACTCCTTCTTGTTTTTGTTTTTGACGCTACTCTTTACACCGCTGACCACACTTTTCATAAACGAGAAATTATGGCTTTTAATGCTATTTCTATATTTGTCCCACAATGCTACTTCAATTTCACTCCTACTTTAGAGTTCTTATCTTTACGAGTCTCCCTCCACTTAGGCATCCTTATAGTCTATATCTTTTTTACCCTCCCTCTTGTCTTCTTTCTCAATGCTATGTTAAGTAGCAAGTGTAAGGAGTGTAAGAATTAATCCCACAATGAAAAAAACAAGAAAGAATGTAGAGTTTATACGATAAGAAACACATTAACTTGACACCTTAAGGTTTTGAGTTGGATGTGGTATCTTCTCATCTTATATTCTCTCACTTGCTTCTTTTCTGAAGTCTTTCCGATGATCGAGAGCTTTCCATGGTTGCCAAACAAGTGGTATCGAAGCAAGTGGTGACCCAACAAGTAATATCAGAGAGTGATTTAAAGAGTATTCAAGGTGAAGTATCAAAAATGGCACAACAAGTGGTATCAGAGCAATCGGTCTGATGGTTTGAGGAGTATTCGAGGTGGTTCCTACCTGAAATTTTTTCGGTAGTCGCGAGCTTTTTACGGTGGCTCAACAAGTGGTATCAGAACAAATAATATTATAGCCAATGGTTAATCCGTTTGGTGGTTTAATGATTCTAAATCAATTAAATTTAATTTATATTATTATTCAATAGAATTACAAAATAATAATTAAGCACAATTATTATCTATATTAAAACGGTATATTTTCCTTTGTATTTCTTTTTGGTTAAACAATAATATTATTAAATCATATATAAATTATCAAAATAAATAAATACATTGTACAATATTTTTTATAACTTAAGTTTTAACCTTAATATTAATTTATATATTATCTAATATATCCCGAAGCAATATATATATATATATATATATATATATATATATATATATATATATATATATATATATATAACATTTTAAATTTATAGTATAAAATATAATTAATTTAGCTCTCGATGTCCAGGTCTTAATATATATATATATATATATAAATGTCATTTTTCTTCCGTTATTATATGTATTCTAAAATATTAAATGCATACCAAAAATTAGTCGGTGTATACTGGTATAAATTTTTATGTTTAACATAGTTTTAATCTTGTTTTACTTTTTGTTTTTTGTAAGTTTAACATTGCTCAATGTAAAAATAATAATGAGCATACCTAGAATAAAAGTAGGAGAGAGCAAAGTTTTCGGTGAATGAGACTACTGGAGAAAAGCATTGCCAGTTTTAATTGAGAATGATGGAAGGTTTTCGATAGGTTATTATTAGACACATCCAAAATCTTGAGTTGTCATAGATGCACAAAATTGACCACGCGTACGCGTCCCTAATGCGTGCGCGTCATTTACTCAAATGGCCATCCACGCGGGCGCGTGCATGACGCGCACGCGTCGATTGAAAATCTGGGTTCCCAAGCCACTCGAACAGCAAGTTGTGCGTGCACACGGCTGTCTTCGCACGAATCGCACAAAACCCAGGGCACGCAGACGCGTGCCTGACGCTAACGCATCATTTAGAAATTTTGCGACCCACGCGTACGCGTGCCTTACGCATACGCGTCGCCAGCGTCACACAACTTCACTAGTTCGCCGCCCAGTTTTAATTTTCTTTCCCCATCTCCCAATCCTAATCCTCTCTTGTTCTTTTATCCTTTTCTTTTTCTTTCATCATAATATTTGTCTCTTTCTATTTTCAATTCTTTTTTGCTTGAGGACAAGCAAACCTTTAAGTTTGGTGTTGATGCTTCGCTTAGAAGTTTTCTGTTTATTCCTATGGCACCAAAAGGGAGGCGAATCATCTTCACTAAGGAACACAACCTGAAGAATAAAGCGACCGCTTGGATAACTAAGGTGGTTGAGTTTCTTTTATTTTTTATTCCTCCCCTCTTTTTCTATGTTATGTTCCGGTTTTCTGCTATTTTACTTTGTCTGTTGCATGATCCTTTATTAGTGAGTATCCTAGGTCTAGTTTAGTTTTCCCTTACATGCTTTAATTCTGAAAAGATGTCTCATGTATTACCCACTAAGCTTGAAAAAATAATAATAATAATAATACAGAAGTGATGTATTGCATGAGAAATTGAGTTAATTTTAAGAGTAGTCTTATTTACTTAAATGTGGTGGTATTAATTGTAATTCTGAATGCATGATATGAACAGTGCATATTTGAATTTGAATCAAGGGATGTTGATGTATAAGGAACAGGAATTTAGAGAATTATTATGACTTCTCTGAAATAAACAAAAATTTAATCCTTGAACCAAAAGAAATAGCAAAAGAAAAAAATAAATAACTAAATAATAATAAAAGTAAGGTCCAAGGCTCTGAGCATCAATGACTAGGGAGGTCAGACATGATTAAAAGCTCAAAGAGTTATTTCCGTAGTCATCTGCTTGTGGTGTGATTGTGTCAAGTAATCCTTGAAACAGAACACTTAGAGTCGAGACCAAGTACGTTTAACAGAGTATGCCAAAGGCTTTGAGCACCACTGTCTGGGAGTAACTGAAAGAAAAATTGACGTGGCAGAAATTAGCAGATTAAGAAATTAATGTGAGAGATACGTTGCAAGTACAGTTCTTAACCAACAAAAATCCGCTTATCAATTTAGAAGGGTTGTCACAAAATTAGAATTAAAATACTGGGAGTATGAATCCCAGGTCGTCTCCCAACGAGTTGTAGAAAGATGTGCTATTTTATTAATCAGAGGTTTTCCAAAAATGGTTTTGAGTTTGATAAACAGGAATTCCTTCAAGATTCACTTATACAATCGTGACATAGATGAAAGAACTTAAATCGTATTCGATAACTTATTATTATTCTTCTGGTTGCTGAGATCCAATCTTTAGCTTTTGTAGTTTTGAAAATGACTCGGGTAAAAGGCCACTGAGAGTGTTGTTTCCAAGATCAAGGAAAATGAGCATGACAAGGGATTTGTTGAGACCTAGAGGGAGTGTTCTGTTGAGCCCATTAATCCGAGTTTGATTTTTTCTGCACAAACTATGCCAGTTTATTGGCATATAGTAATGTTGTTGTCAAACCAATTTGAGGGAAGATTATGCAAGGCTTACCAAAACTTCAAGAGGTAATCAACTTCTTCATCACTAATCCCATCATCATTCATGCACACATGATGAAGAAGCAGAATGTTGCAATACCAAGTAAAATTTTGGAATGAGTCATTGCGATCTGTGCTTCTTGTTCGGTTACAATGTCGCTTCAATTCTACTTTGGCATCCTTATAGTCTTTATAATACTCTCTCTTGTTTCTTTTTTTGACCCTACTCTTTACACCACTGACCACACTTTTCATAAACGAGAAATCATGGCTTTCAACACTATTTCTATATTGAGCAAATTTTTTTGCTCACAATGCTGCTTCAATTTCACTCTCTATTTTGGAGTTTTTATCTTTACGACTCTCCCTCTATTTTGGTGTTCTTATAGCTTGTATCTTTTTTACTCTTTCTCTTATTTTCTTTCTCAATACTATGTTAAGTAGCAAGTGTGAAGAGCGTAAGAATTAGTCCCACCTTGAAGAATATAAGAAAGAATGGTAAATTTATACGATGAGAGATCCATTAACTTGACACCTTAAGGTTTTTTGAGTTGGATGTGGTGTTTTCTCATTTTATGTTCTCTCACATGATTCCTCTCCAAAGTCTCTCTGGTGATCGGGAGCCTTTCACGGTGGCCAAGCAAGTGGTATCAGAATAAGTGGTGGTCCAACAAGTAGTAACAGAGAGTGATTTAAACAAGTAGTATCAGAGCAAGTGGTGGCCCAACAAGTAGTAATAGAGAGTGATTTAAAGAATATTCAAGGTGAAGCATCGAAAGTGGACCAACCAGTGGTATCAGAGCAATTGGTATCAGAGTCGAGATTAATCAGTCTGATGGTTTGAGGAGTATTCAAGGTGGTTCCTTCTTGAAGTCTTCACCATTGAACCCTTGAAGGAGTTCCCCTCAAGATTCACTTTGTACAATCGTAACATCGACGAAAGAATTTGAATTGTACCCGACAACTTATTATTATTCTTCTGGTTGCTGAGATCCAATCTTTTTAGCTTGGGTAGTTTTGAAAATGACTTGGACAAAGGGCTACTGAGAGTGTTGTTTCTAAGATCAAGTAAAATGAGTGTGACAATGAATTTTTTGAGATCTAAAGTGAGTGTTCCGTTGAGCTCCTTGACCCGACTTTGATCTTTTCTGCACAAACTATGCTATTGCTAGTCCATTGACACATAGTAGTGTTGTTATCGAACCAGTTTGAGGAAAGATTGTGCAGGACTTTCCTATACTTCAAGAGGTAAGCCGTTTCTTCATCACTAATCCCATCATTATTATTATTGGAAAAGATACACACACACACATGAGGATGAAGAAGAAGAATGTTGCAATATCGAATAGGATTTTTGGGATGAGCCATTGCGATCTATGCTTGTTGTTCGGTCACAATATCGCTTCAATTCTACTTTGGCGTCCTTATAGTCTTTACGATACTCCTTCTTGTTTTTTTTACGCTATTCTTTACATCATCGACCTCAGTTTTCATAAACAAGAAATCATGGCTTTCAATGTTATTCCTATATTGAGCAAATTTTTTTACTCATAATGCTGCTTCAATTTCACTCTCTACTTTGGAATTTTTCTCTTTACGACTCTCCTTTCACTTTGGCATTCTTGTAACCTGTATCTTGTTTAGTCTTCTTTTTATTTTCTTTTTCAATACTATGTTAAGTAGTAAGATTGAGGAGTGTAAATATTAGTCTCACGTTGAAAAAAAAAGAATTGGGAGTTTATACGATGAGAGACCTATTAACTTCACACCTTACAGTTTTGAGTTGAATGTGGTATTTTTTCATCTTATGTTCTCTCATTTGGTTCCTCTCCGAAGTCTCCCTAGTGATTGAGAGCTTCCTATGGTGCCTAAACAAATGGTATCAAAGCAAGTAGTGGCCTAACAAGTAGTATCAAAGAGTGATTTAAAGAGTATTCAAGGTGAAGCATCGAAAGTGACCCAACAAGTGGTATCAAAACAATTGGTATTAGAGTCGAGATTAATCGTTCTGATAGTTTGATGAGTATTCAAGGTGGTTTCTCTCTGAAGTCTTCCCGGTAGTTGAGAGCTTTCTATGGTGGCTCAATAAGTAGTATCAGAGCAAGTGGTATTAGAGTCGATAGTTAATCTGTCTGGTGGTTTAAGGATTCTAAAATCAATTAAATTTAATTCATATTATTATTTAATAACATTACAAAGTAACAGTTAAGCACAATTATTATCTATATTAAAATGATATGTTTTTCTTTTTATTTCTTTTTTGTTGAATAGTAATATTATGAAATCATATATAAAATACCAAATTAAATAAATATATTATACAATACTTTTTATAAATTAAATTTTAAATTTAATATTAATTTACATATTATCTAATATATCCCGAAGAAATATATAATAGTTTAAATTTATACTATATAATATAATTAATTTAGTTCTTCATGGGTCTTTATATATATATATATATATATATATATATATATATATATATATATATATATATATTTCTCTTCCGCCATTATATGCATTTTAAAATATTAAGTGCATACAAAAAATTAGTCGGTATATATTAGTATATATTTTTAAGTTTAACATAGTCTTAATCTTGTTTTATTTTTTTTCCATAAGTTTAACATTGCTCATTGTAGAGGTAATAATAAGCGTATCTAGAATGAAAATAGAGGAGAGCGAAGTTTTGGGTTTGTGAGACTGCTGGAAAAAAAATTGCTTGTAGTAATAACAATAGTTTTAGTTGAGAATGGTGGAAGGTTTTTGGATAGATTTTTATTGAACGCATTCAGAAACTTTTGTTGTAAATTTGTCAAGCTCTTTGGTATGAAACCGTTCAATTTATTCTCATCAAGACACAATCCATACAGATCCATTAAACTCTCGAATGAAGAAGATATTGTTTCCGTCAATTATAGATGTATATTCTCCACCGTTGTATTAAAACTTATATTTAGTCCTTTTTAGAGGTTGACTTGGAGAACTATAACTTGTATTTTCTTTTCGTTTCTTTTTGTGCTTTATGTATATATATACTCTAGCTAGTCTTTGTTTCACAAGTTGAGTATGGAACTTGTTATTTGTATCTTTTACTAGCAGGTAGCACAGGTGAAAGATATCTATTAGCTAAATTTCTCTATTCAATTTAACTCTCAAAAAAGATTTAATTGTTTTTTATTAAAAAATATGTAATTCATATTGACTCAAAAAAATAAACACATCAACTCTAAAATATCATAGTTTGAATACTTTTTCTAAAACTTGTTGTGCCTTAGCTGGATGATCCTTTATTTCATTTGTAGGCAAAATGATTTGATGAAATTTTTTGAAAATCATTGCATCTTGCAGAACAATAATTTTATGCTCCTCTCAAATACAGATATGAGTGATAGACTTCTTTTGATCCAATCTCAAATCACTCACACAAATCTCTTAATCACTACCTTTTAATCTAGACTTCTTTTGATCAAATCTCAAATCACTCATATAAATCTCTCGATCACTACCTTTTAATTTGAAAAAAAAGTTCCTTTACCTTTTATTTTTTTCTTTTTACTTTCTCTTTTATTATTTATTCCTAAATAGTGTAAGACTGACCCATCAATGAAATACTTCACAACGATTGAGATGCATAAAAAATAACTTTTTCAATATACCATTTGGTATAAAAAAAGAGAAAAGTAGTAATATACTATTTGAGACTTTAAATTGTTTGTAATTTTTAATAGGTTGTTGAGTGATATAATATGAATTTTATATTTTTAATGGGATTAAAAATTATAAACGAATTAATCAACTTAGTATATAATTTTAGAAATAATAATTAATTTATTTTGTGTAATTTTTACATAAAAAAATAATTTGTTCTTTATTTATCAGTTATAATATTAAATGGAAAAAATTTAACATACTAAAAAATATCTCTCTAAAATTTGTTACTTATTAAACACATCACACATAGCGTTAAATTCAGTTACTTGCTCTTCTAGGCAATGTTCTAAGATTTTATGAAAAAGGAAGATTTTGACTCATTAAAATTGAATAGAAGATTAATAAATTAGGATGTGAATGTTGTCTTTATGTTTGAATGTTATAAATGCTTAAAAAAGTATTTGTTTAAGAGAGAATATAAATAAAAAAGAAAAAGATACTTCACCTGAAAAGAGCCAAAATAGTTTTTTATTTTATTTTGTATCGTATAATTTCTGTACTAATTAATTAACTCTCTTACCTTTTATGAGTATTGTCTAAGTCTGATCAAATCAAATTTTTTTCAAAACAGAAAAATCAACGCAGCTTCACCACAATTTGAATAATTACAAATCTTAATATAACGGAATTGGCTAACATAATGAGCAAAAATATATGTCAAAAACTCTCATTTTTAAAATAAAACCTTTTGTTGAAAAATTATAAAAGAACTCAAAATTGAAAAATAATATCTCAATGAACTTTGCCTTAATATATAAAATCTCTGCAATCCTATAAATTGAGTAAATAAAATAATTTTTGAAAACCTTAGGCAATAGTAGTAGCAGCTCCCTGTTCCTTGGTGCAACTTTTGTATCTGATTAGAAGTAATAACAATAACCTTTAAAGTTGTATCCTATCCTCTATAATAAAAAATCATACATAATTTTTTCCAAACTAATAATAATTATCAATGACAATAACATTAGTAATGGCAGTTAAAATAATAAAACTGTTCAATAAAAAAATAAAAATAGAAATTTAACCCCCCAAAAAATTACCTTCTGCCCCTATTGCTGTAACCTTAGAGTTAATAGCTTGTCTTGTCTGCATCTTTTTTTTTTTTAAATAACAAATCACCTATTAAACCCATTAGAGACATGAGGTCAGTAGCAGTTACAAAGGCTTAAAGCAGAACATAAATCCACTACTATGTTGCTAAAAGACCAACAATTTAAAAAAATTACTATTCTAAATCAAGTAAAGAAGATAAAACCATCCTATAATAATAATTAAGACCACAATAAGACAAAGCATATGTACCTATTTCATCCACTCATCAAGTCATTATATCATTGAATTTTAAATTCTCTTCTCCTGTGCTCTTTTTTATTCGACACCCAAACTTGCCTCTAATACTTTATCTCCCATTTCAAAACCTGTGTATTTAGATTTTTGCTTTGAAACATTTTGCAGTTTTTATACTTTCAAATACACCATGTGATTGCAAAGAAGTTAGACACCCACTGCTGCTTATACCTCATTGGAATTGGTGCCACAATTCATAACTTGAAGAATTCCTTAGCTCATCTTCAATGCAGACCCATATTATATAGTACGTCGCCCCAAAAACTCGATGCTACATCACAACTAAAAAAAAGATGGCGTACATTCTCTAACTCTTTACCACACATTGGACATCCATAGAGGTTGGCAAAATCTCGCAACTACATAATTTGTCTCTAGTGTTACAATTTTTCATTAAAACAAACCAGTTTAATAGCTCAACACGCTTGGTGCTAAACCATCACATTATTTCTTCATGAACATGAAATTGTTCGACATCTCCTCACCTGCCAAATCTTTATAATGTACTTACAGCATCTTACCCCCATCCCTCCGAAATTGATAAAATCAAACTAACATCTGCAAATAATGAATGAACAAAGAAACACTTCGAAATCAAAAGGGTTATTAGAATCTATAATATTACAAAATAAAATTGAGTGTTTTATGCCAAACACAAATATATTGGTTATTGAACCTCATTAAACATGTAGCGAATCAAAGTGCAAATCCATCAAAGAATTCTAAAAAAATAAAGAAAAATAAGAACAAACTTTTGGCTCAAAAGAAGTTGTTTCACTGAATAAGTAAGAGATCCAGTTCTAACTTAACAATGTATTAAATTATTTTAAAAATGCTGTAAATAGATTCAAAGTAGAAAATTAACAACTAAATAAAAAAAAGTGAAGTTCAATACTCTATTACAGCAAAAAATAAACAACTTTAAAAATAACAATAAATGAAGTCAATTTTTATGTAGCAACTTAGTAACTATTAATGACTATATTTGGTATAAAATAGAGTAGTTATTTGCTTAAATATTATGATTCAACAATATAATCAAGAGATAATTATCTTAGAAATGTATATTATCCACTTTCATTGACTCACCTACTCTCCTTAACTGATCTACTCTCTTTGACTAAAGCTTATTTATACTTTCTCAATTTTATGAAGGGAAAAAAGATATATATCAAGTACTACGTGTACAAAAAGATGAAATAAAAGCAATGATTTATATATCTCTATCAAATTCATAAATTATATGTCTCTAAACAAAAAATTGCATTCAATTATTTTTTTCCTAATATTCAGAGCCTGTCATGATTTTAACTTGTTAGATGATCCCAAACACAAAATAAAATTTTTTTATTCAAAAAGTCTCATTATTTTAAGTATTTTAATTTAGCGTCACTACTCATATAATTGTATTATTCTGAAGAACACCTGATATTAGGATCTAAACACATTTTTTAATAAAAAGGAAAAAGAAAGAAAAGTACTCAGCTTTTTATAAGAGCAATAAGTTCAGAATAGAATATAATAATCAATGTCCCATTTTTCAAGAGGGAAAACTAAAAATATGAAATAGGTTAAACATAAAAGTAGAAAATATCATCTCAAAGAGATCCAAACAAACTTGATTATCCTCAAACTCTACTTTTATCCAATCAACACCGTGTATTCATAATCATAAAACAGGAGAAGTAAATTACAACAAAGTTATAGCATGATAACATAGTGATAGACAACTAACAGGAACAAACAATAAATTAATTAAGATCATTTGTAACTAAACTGCTTTATGCAATTGTATTTTACAACTTTTAAGGATTGACTTTTAGTTAATAGCTCTGGTAGAACCTAAGATGCAAATTTAATCAATTGTTATTGATTATATCAAATGTTATCCTCATCAATTATCAAGTATAAAAACATTTACCCATAACAAAAACAATCAATTAAGAGAATCCATAACACAACAAAAAATGAAACTCTAAAGAAAAAATTCGATAAAATTACAGAAAATTTTATTGTTTTCTTCATTCATCCAAATTTAAAATAATTGGATACATTATCTAAACCAAACAAAATATTTAAAAGGCATAATTGAGCATAATAATTACATTTAATTTTCATTACCTCCATAATAGTTTAAAGGTCTTAATCTATTGTAATCTTCTTGGCATATTTAAAAAAAATTTAAGAAAAATTAGTGCACGAAATTGTGATCACACTTTTCACAACTCCGCAAAACTAACCATCAAGTGTACTGGGTCGTCCAAGTAATACCTTACGTGAGTAAGGGTCGATCCCACGGAGATTGCCGGCTTGAAGTAAGCTATGGTCATCTTGTAAATCTCAGTCAGGCGGATTCAAATGGTTACAAGGTTTTGATAAATAAAAAGATAAATAAAACAGAAAATAAGATAGAGATTCTTATACAATTCATTGGTGGAAATTTCAGATAAGCGTTTGGAGATGCTTTGTTGCCTTTGAACCTCTGCTTTCCTATTGCCTTCATTTAATCATGCGTCCTCCCTTCCATGGTAAGCTGTATGATCCTCTCAGTGAAAATGGTCAGGCTACGGTTTCTGTACGGTTAATCAACTGTCGAATTTCTCGTATCGGATGAAAAATACCAGGCACAGCTATCGCAGGGCTAATCATCTGTCGGTTCTCACTTGTGTCAGAATAAGATCCATTGATCCTTTTGCACACTGTCATTGCGCCCAACATTCGCGAGTTTGAAGCTCCTCACAGTCATCCCTTCCCAGATCCTACTCAGAATATCACAGACAAGGTTTAGACTTTTCGGATCTCAGGAATGCTGTCTATTGATTCTAGCTTATACCACGAAGATCCTAATCACAGGGTCGGATGCTCTGTTGTCAGGAGAGACGATGCGAATCTGTGGATCAGAGACCCAAGAGAGTATACTCCGGCTGGCGTCTAATGACTACGTTGAACATCATGTAGACCACTTTGTGGTTGTCAGGCATGCGGATCTTGGCTAAGCGAGTACTGAAGATAGTGTGTGATTGTCACGGGTCACCCCTTCAGTCTGACTTAACTGAATTAAGTACAAGAGTATATCTTGGAGAAGAAGTAGGCATGAATTGAAGGAAAAACAATAGTACTTGTATTAATTCATGAGGAATAGCAGAGCTCCTCACCTTAATCTATGAGGTGTAGAAACTCCACCGTTGAAAATACATAAGAACAAAAAGGTCTAGGCATGGCCGAATGACCAGCCTCCCAAATGGCATAAGAATTCTAAAACAGGGGAAGAAAACCTGATCAAAAGATCGAAAAGTGGTCCAAAGATAAAATACAATAGTCAAAAAGTGCTATTTATACTAAACCAGTAACCTAGGTTTATAGAAATGAGTAGATAGTGCAGAATTCCACTTCCAGGGCCCACTTGGTGTGTGTTTGGGCTGAGCTTTGAAGCTTTCACGTGCATAGGTCATCCTTGGAGTTAAACGCCAGCTTGGGTGCCAGTTTGGGTGTTTAACTCCAGCTTTAGTGCCAGTTCTGGCGTTTTATGCCAGAAAAGGGTCTCTGGTGGGCGTTTAGACGCCAGTTTGGGCCATTAAGTCTCGAACAAAGTATTGACTATTATACATTGCTGGAAAGCCCAAGATGTCTACTTTCCAACGCAATTGAGAGCGCACCAATTGGGCTTCTATAGCTCCATAAAATTCACTTCAAGTACAGGGAGGTCAGAATCCAATAGTATCTGCAGTCCTTTCTTAGCCTCTGAATCAGATTTTTGCTCAGGTCCCTCAATTTCAGCCAAAAAATACCTGAAATTATAGAAAAACACACAAACTCATAGTAAAGTCCAGAAATGTGATTTTTGCATAAAAACTAATAATAATATACTAAAAAGTAACTAAAACATACTAAAAACTACCTAAAAACAGTGTCAAAAAGCGTATAAATTATCCGCTCATCAAAACCAAGACCCTCCAAAAACAAAACTTGAAAAATAGTGAACTAACTCACCAGAAGTGTCCCACAAACCCAAATTCATGGTGCTCTGATCCACAATAAACATTTACTAAGGTCTTACAATAGGTAATCCTATTGTAATTATGATTAGTTTATAAATACAAAAGGCTCATATATCAGTATAGCCTCTGGTACTTCAGCATTGAAGTTCAATGCATAGTTATTTCTAATTTTCTTACACAAAATGGTATTATTATAAAGAAAATGCTAAATTTTCTTTTCTAAAAGAAACAAAACTTCACTTTCATAGACTAAGTTTAAAATTCCAAAGTATTCTTTATCTTCTTATTCTTTATCTAGATAAATAGATTCTTATTCCATATTCAATTAAGGTTCAATAGTTTATTGAAAAAGAAAAAATTCTATCATCAAATAAACTTATCCTTGGTTTCTAATATAGAAACTGTAAAGCTTATTTGGTTGAAATCAATGATGCAGAGAAAAAGAAATAAATGCTTCCACATCTCAATTCCCAAACTCTGCAAGAATAGATAAATCCTCCATTTGGTTCAATTACGATATTAAGAGACATTCATCTTCAGTTACTATATGCAATCTTTTAGATGGCAGTAGTATAACCAACATGATCGTACTTCAACTAACAAACAAAAAGCTGTAATTTCTGCAAAAATGTTTTAAAAGAAAGGAATTCAGAGAAATCTTACCAAACCAAATGCAAATGAATATGTCAAGAATAATATTATCCCACCAGCACTCGTTGAAATTCGGTAACATGTGACAAAAAGTAAGCTGATGACACCAACACAAAATAGTTTATAGTTAATAAAGAAAAAAGATAACATAAAAAATAGACAATTAAAAACATTTAGAAATAAAAGAAACATTTCTATTAAACACCTACCGAGTGCCATTTCATATCAGTGAGATAAACTTACATTCGGCCATTGTCAACACCTTTTAATGATCTCAATGAAGATTTCTATGAGATCTTCCTTCCCAGTCCTTCTATGAAAATACTATTCTTGCAATCTTGCCTGATCTTACATCTGTCACTCCTCACCATTTGCAGCCAACAACAAACATTAAAAAAAACATATGAACATCATGCTCAAAAATGAAAGAACAAATAGTAATAACAGATTCTAAAAATACTTAAATTAAATGAACCCGAAATCCTTACATACCTACTCCATCACAGATGACAAAACAGTCAATTTAATCCAAAATTTCTCATCAAATTAGTTCAGAATTCAAAAAAAATTAAACTTCCTTTTTTTTACCCAAGCAGCAATATATTTTATTTTTAAGAAAAAATCTTCAAGAAAATCAAAGCTAAAGTCAACTATACACAACATAATAATACAGATCTGTCATGTCATCAATTTCTTTTTTCATAGCCTATGATAATGATACAGATCGGAAAAGATCACAAAAACAGTTAAAATCAAGACCTTTACCAAAGTAAAGGCCTTGCTGTGTCAGCCCTTCCAATTTTTGCAGAGAGTATCATCCAACAAACCAATGCATTAAACAAACAAATAATAATTAAAAAAAATTGAAATGAAAAAAGAAACATTTCTATTAAACACCTAGCAAGTGCCATTTGATATCAGTGAGATAAACTTACAATGGGACATTGTCAACACCTTTCAATTATCTCAATGAAGATTTCTCTAAGATCTTTATTCACAATCCTTCTATGCAGATACTGTTCTTGCAATCTTGCTCGATCATAAATCTGTCACTCCTCACCATCTGTGGCCAACGACAAACATTAAAAAAACACCATATGAATATCATGCTTAGAAATGAAAGAACAAACAGCAATAACAGATTCCAAAAACACTTGAATTAAATGAACCCAAAACCCTTACATACCTACCCCGATGCGCAATCAGATGCTCCTCACACGGCACCTTCAGTTGGACACCTAGAGCAAAATAAAAAGCCTAAAAAACACGATGATGATTCATAATCTCCATGTACTAAAAAATCAGACTTAAAAAATAGTTAATTCATAATTATTTATAACAAAAAATCTGAGATCTAATCTGTGTTTAGGTGAGTTAGCATTTGCTCCAAAACTCACCGCAACCGAGACGTCAGAGGCAGTAGGCAAGACAGAAAGAGAACACACCACCGAGAAGTCACTCTCACCGGCTCAGAGAGAGAAGCCACTGTCCCTAGAGCCCTCATCGTCTCGATTATAGTTCATCTTCCCTCTTTGAGACCTCATTCCCCCGCCACTCGACGTTGCGTCATTCTGGTCTGACCGTCGGTTGTCTGCTCACTCCCTTGTTGCACATCGTACCGTTGCCATCCAGTTCCGCTGTTACTCGCTCAAACGTGGGAATCGAATGCCGGCTCTCCAACATTTCTCGAAGAAGTTGGGTTTGGGTTGGGATCAGAGCAAGAGAGAAAAAGGGAGCCACGGAGAGAGACTCTCAAAATTAGGGTTTGGAACAAAAATTGGGTTACACGAGATGGCAAGAGATGCTACCCGTTATCACCGGTATCTCACTGGATGAAACTACCCAGCGCCATTGCCGCGATTGCGATATTAGTGGAAGAAGCCACGTCGCTCGCGTTAGGTTTTTGACGTTGAGGCTGAGTAGAAGAGGTTGTCAAAAACAGTTTGAGAGGCAGATAGAAAGGTTTTACAGATGACCGAAATGACGAGTTCAAAGAGAGAGAATACAAGAACATTAGCTGAGAAGAATACCTGTTTCCCTTTCATTTTTTATTCAAAAAATCTATGGGATGACACGTTAGCATTATAGGCTCCAAAGAGCTTTGGAGCCAACACGTGACTGAATAGTCCATGTGTTTTATACTATTAGAAGATTAGAAGATGATTTTAACATTTTGTTAGAATTATTGTTAAATTAGTGGTTAAATTTGCTTAAGAGTTGTTGTGTTACTTTAATGTAAGTGAAAATTAAATTTATGATGCCTCATGTTAGTTTGGTTGAATTAAAAATTAGGTTTTAATTAATTAGAATAATGAGTTTTACATATTCTTTAAATTAATTTTTCTTGTGAGTTTAACATTTTGTTAGAGTTATTGTTAAATTATGGGTTAAATTTGCTTAATGAAATATGTTATTAAGAGTTGTTGTGTTACTTTAATATATGTAAAAATTAAATTTGTGATGCCTCTTGTTAGTTTGGTTAAATTACGAATTGGGTTTTAATTAATTGGAGTAATGTGTTTTACCTATTCGTTAGTTTTTGAATGAGTTTTAAGTTTTGAATTTAATAAGTAATCTTTTTTATTAGGATAATACTATTTTCTCTTAGCTCAGTTGGAGTTTTCTTCTTTTGTTGTCTATGTTGTAAGACCCTATCACACAGAGCTTTACACTCAAGTCATAACTTAAATTGGCATGGTATTACGACCTCTAAAATAAAAAAATATATAGATATATACAGAAGGAAATATAGCTAGGAGCCTTGAAGAAGAGTTAAACAAAACCAAAACAAAAACTCGCATCACACTCGTTCGGATAAACATAGGAGAATAGATAAGATCGAATGAAAAGAATAATATATAAAACCAGAATTCAGAAAGATACAAATAACAAGCTCTAGACTCGACCTGCGAAGCAAAGGCGGACCACAGTATATACCCCAAAAGTGTTTACCAAAATACAGAATATAAATCCTGCTTCTCCAATTCAACCTCTAAGAGGGACAAAATACAAATATATACAAGGTGGACATTACTATTTATATACATATACAAAACTCTAAATACAAAATACCCAAAAGGTAGATTTTTGCATTCCAAGAGTCTCCAGTAAGCTCAACGTGGTGTCTCACGTCTTGCATATGGAAACAACAATATATGTATGGAATGAGAATCGTGAGTTCTCAGTATGGTAAGGGTTCCCGCATAGATAATATATAATGTCCCGAGAAAGCTAGATGCATTCATAGAACTCTGACAATCCTAGATCAAACTTAAAGATTATACTAAACAAAAAATTTCAGTAATCTATCTAAGGGATTCTAGTCCTAATCCATCTCTTTACTTTTCATCTCCTGCAAACCTCACAATCTCTAGGTGGAACAACCCTCAGAGTCACCTCTGCTAGCATGAGGGATGTCTCAAAAAACAAACACAAGCAAAATAAACAAGAAAAACACAGGTAAATAACAATTACAACAAACAGATAAGATAGTAGTTAATCACAGATAAATAATTAGGCAAGCCAAAACAAATGAAAACTCAAACAAAACATACAAATGCACATGATGCATGCCTGTCCTACTGGCCATGAGCTCACATGTCGGTTACCTTGCCAGAATCCAACACACCCGATAACTAACTCAGACATCGTCTCTCTGACATACATCCACACTCTTGGGATATAATGTCCACCATAATCTTGGGATATAGTGTCTGTCGCATTTTTCGGGATGAAGTGTTCCCACACTCTTGGGATATAGTATCCATCACACTCATGGGATATAGTGTCTGACACACTTTCCGGGATAAAGTGCTCACACACTCTTGGGATATATTGTCCACCACACTCTTGGGCTACAGTGCCCGACACACTTTACAAACAGAGAGAATATGATGCAACAACACTCAATGCTCTACTTCGACTGGAGATCCTTGTGTTTAACCGCATGGAACTTTAGCTCCCACTTGCAATCATGATCCTAAAATCAGAAGGGTGCACAAGAATTATGAGTGTCTTGTTGATTGTGGATGTATTTCAACTAATTCAATGCATAATCTGTTTCTTTTTATTTTATATTCTAGGAGGTTCAAGCTTTAGCTAAGGAGGCAGCTGAAACAGTAATTTTGGTCATTGATGAAGAAGGTGTGGAGTCACTCATATCAGATCTTATGAAAGGTGTTGATGAGCCAAAGCTGTTTTGGTATTCACATAAGAACAGTTTTCTTATTTTTCAAATCACAAATTTTGACCTTTTCTTTTATTGTGGCTTTGATGATGTGTATGTTATATTTTTCAAATAATAAATTTTATTTTTTTGTTGACAAATGTGATGAAAGTTTATGTATGTTGGATTGGTTAATTTAAAATTATATAAAAATATTTCCATTGCTTAAATTAGTAATTCAAACTATGATTTAAAATTATATATCAATTTTGCAATGTTTAATTAAGAAGATTCATAAACAAGTATAGCTATAAGTATTTTTATCTAACTTATAGTCATATTTTTGGCTATTGGCATGCTTTTTAAGAGTATCCATATCTTCTCGTAATCATCAACAGCCACACTTATCAAGCGTAGCCATATTTTCCCTTATCGGCACGCTTAAAAAGTGTAGCCATATCTTTTTCTATTGGCACGCTTAAAAAGCATAGCTATATCTTCCTCTATCGACATGCTTTCAAAGTGTAGCCAAAATCATCCCATTGGGCACGCTTCCAAAAGCGTGGCGATATGTACACTTTTCGGTACGCTTTTAAAGTGTAGCTATAGGTTAATACATACGGCCACGCTTTTAAGCATGGCAAGAGATGAAAGCATGGCAAAAAAGAAGCGTGCCGATAAATCCACAAAAGCGTGGCGAAAGAGCAATCGGCACGCTTGCGGATGTGACCCTTTTAAAAGCATGCCGATAGCTCAAAAAGCGTGACGAAAAGTTATTGGCACGCTTTTTTGCACTTTTCGCCATGCTTTAAAAGAGTTGCAAAAAACTTATTTTCTTGTAGTGTTATGGCCAGGGCTACTGCAGTCTAGCTATCATTTTAGAGTTGACGTGAAAGCATCTCAAGCACGTTGACCACCACTACCGACCTCTTTACACAAACCCATTTACACACAATCCATTTCAGGTATCCCTTGAAACAAAGTTATAAAAAATTAAAATTATTAAATTTATTAATTATAAAACTTTATGATTTTTTCCTTCTTATTCCATTCGCCTAACGGCCCATGTTCACATCCACGAGCATTAACCACGTCACGAGGCACCAACATCGGTCCCAAAAGGCCGAAACCACGTGCACAGTTGGGGGTGTACAGGACTCAATCCCAAAATCCACCCCAAAGGCCCATCAAATTTAGGCTAGAATCGATCAGATAAAATCTCGAAACGCAACAAACACAAATGCAAAGTACCTTGCCCAGTCTAAGTATTAAATTAAGGTTATTACTCAGCTCAGTCGCCAGGTTGAACCAAATTAATCTTTATCCGGTCTCACACTTTAACACAGCATCCTCTTGGGAACAGCCACCCCACCCACACGGCTGCACTTTGCATCTCTCCATTCCCCTCTTTGTATTTTGTTCCTCTGCGGTGGCCACTTCTCTGGCGGCATCATCAATGAACCTCTCGTCACAGTTCGAGTCAAACGAACCTCTCATCATCACTTTTTTCTTTGAGTTTTTCATACTTAACGCGTTAGCTACAACATTGCATGGGTCGATATGCGTAGCACTTAGTATCCATTGTTTATGGTTCGGATTATTTGGGTCCAACTATCATTTTTTACTCGACATGAAAGCACCTCAAGCATGTTGACCACCACCATAGACCTCTTTACACACACCCATTTACACACAATCCATTTCAGGTATCCCTCGAAACAATTTTATAAAAAAATATAAAATTATTAAATTTATTAACTATAAAACTTTATGCTTTTTTCCTTCTTAATTCCATTCGCCAAACGTCCCAAGCTCAAGTCCATGAGCATTAACCACGTCACGAGGCACTAACATTGGTACCAAAAGGACGAAACCACATGCACAGTTGGTTAGGTACAGGACTCGATCCCGGAATCTGGCCCAAAGTCCAAATATATTTAGGCTAGAATCCATCAGGTTAAATCCCGAAATGCGACGAATCCAAATTCAAAGAAACTTGACCGGTCTAAGTATTCAACCTAATTAAGGTTATTGTCTAGCTCAGTTGCCCAGTTGAACCAAATTAATCTTTATCCAGTCCCACACTTTCACACAACACCTTCTTTGGGACAGCCACCCCACCACACGACTGCACCATGCCTCTCCGCATTCTACCCTTCGTCCTTCATTCCTCTGCACTGGCCACTTCTATGGCGGCGCCATCGACGAGCCTCTCGCCATCGTTCGAGTCATGCGAACATCTCAATATCACTTTTTTCAATGACTTTTTTATACTTAACGAATTTACTACAACATTGCATGGATCGATATGTGCCGCGCCTAATATCCATTCTTTATAGATAGGACTACTAGGGTCTAACTATCATTTTGGAGTTGACGTGAAAGCACCTCAAGCACGTTAACCACCACCACTGACCTCTTTACACAAACCCATTTACGCACAATCCATTTCAGGTATCCCTCGAAACAAAGTTATAAAAAATATAAAATTATTAAATTTATTAACTATAAAACTTTATGATTTTTTCCTTCTTATTCCATTCACCCAACAGCCTAAGCTCACGTCCTCGAGCATTAACCACATCACGATGCACTAACATTGGTCCCAAAAAGCCGAAACCACATGCACAGTTGGTGGTGTACAAGACTTCATCCCAAAATTTGGCTCAAAGGCCCATTATATTTAGGCTAGAACCAATCAGGTAAAATCTCAAAACGCGACAAACCTAAAAGCAAAAAACCTTGCCCGGTCTAAGTATTCAACATGATTAAGGTTATTGCTCAGCTCAGTCATCTAGTTGAACCAAATTAATCTTTATCTAGTCCCACACTTTCACACAACATTCTCTTGGGAATAGCCATCCCACTCACACAGCTGCACCTTGCCTCTCTCCATTCTCTTCTTTGTCCTTCATTCCTCTACAACAACCACTTCTCCGGCGGCGTCGTTGACGAGCCTCTCGCCACCGTTTGAGTAAGATGAACTTCTCATAATTGCTTTTTTCATTGAGATTTTGACACCTAACGCGTTAGTTACGACATTGCATAGGTCGATATGTGCAACGCCTAGTATCCATTATTTTTGGCAAGGACTACTGGGGTCCAACTATTATTTTGGAGTTGACATAAAGCACCTCAAGCACGATGACCACTACCACCGACCTCTTTACACAAACACATTTACACACAATCCATTTCAGACATCCCTCGAAACAAAGTTATAAAAAATATAAAATTATTAAATTTATTAACTATAAAACTTTATGTTTTTTCCTTCTTATTCCATTGCACCAATGGCCCAGGCTCACATCCACGAGCATTGACCACGTCACGAGGCACTAACATTGTCCTAAAAGGCCGAAACCACGTGCACAGTTGGTGGTGTACAGGACTCGATCCCGGAATCTGGCCTAAGGGTCCAATATATTTAGGCTAGAATCGATCAGGTTAAATCTCGAAATGGGACAAAGCCAAATGCAAAAAAACTTGTTCAGTCTAAGTATTCAATTGGATTAAGGTTGTTGCTCATCTTAGATGTCCAGTTGAACCAAATTAATCTTTATCCAGTCCCACACTTTCACACAGCACCCTCTTTGGGACACCCACTCCCACCCACCCCACCCACACGGCCGCACTATGATGCGTGAGCATCTTTCCTATCTTTTCCTAGTGAATTTGCATCTAATTTGTTGAGTTTAATCAAGAATTAATTATATTTTAGCCACTATGGATGCTATTTTGAGTTTTTTGCAATACTATTTATTTTAGGTAGCATTCAGCTGGATTTGATGGAGTTTCTGCAACACAAGAATCAAAGGAGATGGCAGCGAGGAGTGACGCGCACGCGTGCCTGACGCGTGCGCATGATTTGGAGGTATCCATGGCGACGCGTGCGCGTGACTGACGCGTACGCGTGACTGACGCGTACGCGTGAATTGAAGATTTTCTCAGCGACACATACGCGTGACCGACGCGTCCGCGTGACTTGCGAAGAAGACCAGCGACGCGTACGCGTGACTGACGCGTACGCGTGACATGCACCACATGCAGAAAAGTGCAAAAAATGCTGGGGCGATTTCTGGGCTATTTGGACCCAGTTTCCAGCCCAGAAAACACAGATTAGAAGCTGCAGAGTGGACAAAACGAGTGGTCCCCACCCATCAGCTGAAGACTTGTTAATTAATTTGAATTTAAATTCAAATCTTATTTTAGGAAAAGATATTTTTTTAGTTTTAGATAGATTTTAAATTAATTAGGATTAATTATAAAAGGAATGCCAACAGGGTGATTCCAACACAACATTATTCCATTCCAATTTACAATCCTAGTTTTCTTCTCTAAACCATGAGCAACTAATCCTTCATTGTTAAGGTTAGGAGATCTGTCTATTTATATGGATTGAGTTTATTGCTTTTTCTATTTTAATTTATGCATGGATTTATAATTTAAGAATTGTTTTCGCTCTTTATTTTATGAATTTGGGTGGAACAGAAGTATGACCCTCTTTCTATTTGAGTTCTGGTAAAACTTGGAAAAGCTCTTTACTTGAACAACAGCTTGAAAACAATTTCTCTTAAATTTTAATTATTTGAATTTAATAGGATACGTGACATATAATCCTATTATTTTTGGGTAATTAGAATTTTTGTGGCATATAAATTAGAAATTGATTATCACCCTCTAATTGGAATTAATTGACCAAGGAATTGGCAGTTAATGAATTTTAGAGGAGACTAGGAAGGTATAAGGAATTAGGGTTTAGACACATACAGTTTGCCATAAATTAAATCCTGCATAATTAAATTAGTTCGTAAGAAAAGTTAATCCGGAAAAATAGATAACTCTGAAACCTTAACTGTTTTCTTCATATTTTATTCCCAACTCATTGCTGCTTGCTTTCTGAAATTGTTAATTTACTATTTAATGCTCTTTGAATATTAAAACACCCTTTTCTGTTTGTCTAACTAAACCAATCAATCAATCATTGTTGCTTGATCCATCAATCCTCGTGGGATCGACCCTTACTCACATAAGGTATTACTTGGTACGACCCGGTGCACTTGCCGGTTAGTTTGTGGGTTATAAAATACCGCACCACACCACGCCTCTCTCTATTCTCCCTTTTGTCCTTCGTTCCTCTGTTGCTGCCACTTCTCCGGCAGCGCCATTGATGAGCCTCTCGACACCGATCGAGTCATACGAACCTCTCATTACCGGTTTTTTCATTAACTTTTTGATACTTAACGAGTTAGCTTCAACATTGCATGGATCGATATGCGCAACGCCTAGTATCCATTGTTTATGGCTAGGACTATTGTGGTATAACTATTGTTTTGGAGTTGACGTGAAAGCACCTCAAGCATGTTGACCACCACCACCGACCTCTTTACACAAACTCATTTACACACAATCCATTTCAGGTATCCCTTAAAACAAACTTATAAAAAAATATAAAATTATTAATTTTATTAACTATAAAACTTTATGATTTTTTTCTTCTTATTCCATTCGGCCAACGTCCTAAGCTCACGCCCACGAGCATTAACCACCTCACGAGGCACTAACATTGGTCTTAAAAGGATGAAACCACGTGCACAGTTGGAGGTGTACCGGACTTGATCCCAAAATCCGGCTCAAAGGGCAATCATATTTAGGCTAGAATCGATCAAGCAAAATCTTGAAACGCGACAAACCCAAATGCAAAGAACCTTTCCCGGTCTGAGTATTCAACTGGATTAAAGCTATTGCTCAGCTTAGTTGTCCGGTTGAACCAAATTAATCTTTATCCGGTCTCACACTTTCACATAGTATTTTCTTGGGAACAGCCACCCCACCCACACGGCCGCACCTTGGCGCTCTCCATTCTCCTCTTTATCTTTCGTTCCTCTGCGGCAGCCAATTCTTCGGTGGCGCCGTCGATGAGTCTCTCGCCACCGTTTGAGTCAAACGAACCTCTCATCACTGCTTTTTTCATTGAGTTTTTGATACTTAACACATTAGCTAGGACATTGCATGGATCGATATGCGCAGCACCTAGTATCCATTGTTTATGGCTAGGACTACTGGGGTCTAACTATCATTTTGGAGTTGACGTGAAAGCACCTCAACCACATTGACCACTACAACCGACCTCTCTACACAAAACCATTTACACACAATCCATTTCAGGTATCCCTCAAAACAAAGTAATAAAATGATTAAATTTATTAACTATAACACCTTATGATTTTTTCCATCTTATTCCATTCGCCCAACGGCCCAAGCTCACGTCCACGAGCATTAATCACGTCATGAGGCACTAACATTGGTCCCATAAAGCCGAAACCACGTGCACAATTGGTGGTACAAGACTCGGTCCCAAAATCTGGCCCAAAGACCCATCATATTTAGGTTAGAATTGGTAAGGTAAAATCTTGAAATGTGACAAACCCAAATGCAAAGAACCTTTCCCGATTTAAGTATTCAACCAGATTAAGGTTATTGCTCAGCTCAGTCGCCCGGTTGAACAAAATTAATCTTTATCCAGTCCCACACTTTCATACAGCATCCACTTGTGAACAGCCACCCCACCGACACGGCCGCACCGTGCCTCTCTCCATTCTCCTCTTTGTCCTTTGTTCCTCTGTGGTGGCCATTTCTCTGGCGGTGCTGTCGATGAGCCTCTTGCCACCGTTTGAGTCAGACGAACCTCTCATCACCGCTTTTTTCAATGAGTTTTTGATACTTAATGCATTAGCTATGATATTGCACGGCTCGATATCCGCAACGCCTAGTATCCATTGTTTATGGCTAAGACTACTAGGGTCCAACTATCGTTTTGGAGTTGACGTGAAAGCACTTCAAGTATGTTGACCACCTCCACCGACCTCTTTACACAAACTATTTATACACAATCCATTTCAGGTATCCCTCAAAACAAAGTTATAAAAAATATATAATTAATAAATTTATTAACTGTAATACTTTATGTTTTTTCCTTTCTTATTCCATTCGCTCAACGGCCCAAGCTCAAGTCCATGAGCATTAACCACGTCAAGAGGCACTAACATTGGTCCCACAAGGCAAAAACCACACAGTTGGTGGTGTACAGGACTAGATCCCGGAATTCGGCCCAAAGGCCCAACATATTTAGGCTAGAATCGATCAGGTTAAATCTCGAAACGCGACAAACCCAAATGCAAAGAACCTTGCCCAGCCTAAGTATTCAACCGGATTAAGATTATTGCTCAGCTCAGTCCCCCGGTTGAACCAAATTAATCTTTATCCGGTCCCACACTTTCACACAGCACCCTCTTGGGAACAGCTACCTCACCCATACAGCCGCACGTTGCCTCTCTCCATTCTCCTCTTTGTAATTCATTCCTCTACAGTAGCCACTTTGACGGTGCCACCGTTCGAGTCAGACAAACCTCTCATCATCGCTTTTTCCATTGAGTTTTTGATACTTTATTCGTTAGCTACGACATTGCATGGGTCGATATCTGCAGCACTTAGTATCCATTATTTATAGCTAGGACTACTCGGGTCCAACTATTGTTTTGGAGTTGACGTGAAAGCACCTCAAGCACGTTGACCACCACCACCGACCTCTTTACACAAACTCATTTACACACAATCCATTTCAGGCTTTCCTCAAAACAAAGTCATAAAAAATATAAAATTATTAAATTTATTAACTATAAAACTTTATGTTTTTACCTTCTTAGTCCATTCCCCCAACAGCCCAAGCTCTTGTCCACGACCATTAACCACGTCACGAGGCACTAACAATGATCCCAAAAGGCCAGAACCACATGCACAGTTGGTGGTGTACGGGGCTCGATCCTGGAATCCAGCCCAAAGGCCCAACATATTTAGGCTAGAATTGATCAGGTTAAATCTCAAAACGCGACAAAACCAAATGCAAAGAAACTTGTCTGGTCTAAGTATTCAACCATATTAAAGTTATTGCTCAGCTCTGTCGCCCGGATGAACCAAATTAATTTTTATCAGGTCCCATACTTTCACACAGTATCTTCTTTGGCACAGCCACCCCACCCACGTGGCCCTATCATGCCTCTCTCCATTTTCCCCTTTGTCCTTCATTCCTCTCCGACGGCCACTTTTCCGGAAGCGCCATCGATGAGTCTCGCCATCGTTCGAGTCATACGAACCTCTCATCACCGCTTTTTTCGTTGACTTTCTGATACTTAACGCGTTAGCTACAACATTGCATGGGTCGATATGAGCAACGCCTAGTATACATTGTTTATGGCTCAGACTACTGGGGTCTAACTATCGTTTTGGATTTGACGTGAAAGCATCTCAAGCACGTTGATCACTGTAACATCCTACCACGCAGAGTCTTATGCTTAAGTCATAAAACAGAGGTGGTGAGGTATTACGACCTCTAAAAGTAAAACATATATATATATATATGTATATATATAGCAAGGATATTTTTACCTAGGAGCCTTTTGAAGAAAAATTTAAAGCAAAAGCGTTAAACAGAAAAGCGCATCACTCACGTAAGCGATAAACGTAAACCGGATAGGATAAGAGTAAAGAGACATAACTATATATACATAAGGAAAGACTTCCAAGGATACAAATAACAAAGCTTCTGACTCAGCTCGCGAAGATTAAATCGACCAGAGCATATATATACATATATACAAAGTAACCTAAAATACCCAAAATACAGTTTATATAACCTGTTTCTCCAAATCAACCTCTAAGAGGGACAAAACATAATATACAAATGTAGTGGAGATATAAGATTATCTATATATACATCATAAGCCAAAATAAAGTCCCAAAACACAAAAGTCATTCGCTTTCAGAAGCTCCCAGAATGCCTCAGCGAAGTGCCTCACGTCTTGCATCTGAAAACCACAAAATATGTGTGGGGGTGAGAACCAAAGGTTCTCAGCATGGTAATAGTACCCACATAACTAACATATAAGGTCCCAAGAAAGCTAAAGGCGATCCTAGAACTTTCGACAAAAGATTCAAACTCAAAACTAACATATAAAACCATAAATAAGGTGAGGTATCTAAGGATTCTTGATTTTTACTCCAATTCTAACTTAATCCCTAAATTTAACGCCTTTCCTCCAACCCTCCGAAACACTGGTGGAACTACCCTCGTCGCTCCTCCTCCAAACAAGGGGCATCTTAGTTATACAGACAAATAATGCAGATAAGAAAAACACAGGTAGTTTATAGATACAACAAACAGAACATATAACAGTTAAGCATGAATATCAACTAGGCAAACCTAAGAATGCAAACCAAAGCAAACAGACAAATACATATGATGTATGCCTGCCCTATGGCTGATGATATCATCTGTCGGTTATATAGCCAACTCGACATGTCCTGGTAGCTAAGCTTGGACAGAAACACCCATTGCAGAGCAAGTAGGTCTGAGCTATAACCCCCTTACTACTACCCCCTTAACCTAGAGCAAGTGGAATAAACTACTACTACAACTACTATCCAAGCAGGTGTTTAAAAGCTCAACTTGGAGCAAGTAGAATAATCCACTACTGCTGCTACTACCCAAGCGTCACAAACACTGACCTAGAGCAAGTGAGACAAACCACCATCCTTACTACTACCCAGGTATCTTCAACATGCATTCATTAAAAAATCATTCATTATGATTTTCATTATCATTTCAATTCTTTCATATTGATTCAAAATTACTCATTTTCATTCAAAATAATTCACAATGGCCATATTCATCACCTATATGTCTCACATTTGCACTTCTCATACATAATTCATTACTTTTCAAGCTTTCTTCGTCTCCAAGTTACCACCTCTTCCCAACTTCATCTCATTACTCAAGATACAACTAAGGTTTAGGGGCTAAAAGAGTAAAAATAGAGGTTTAGAGGTTCAAAATTATGTTTTAAAATAAATTCACTTTGCTGAAGATAGTGGTTCCGTATATGCATGGATGGTCTCGCATACACGAGATTGTGTTTTGCCTGCCCGCGTACGCATACACTTGCTCACGTACGCGAAATACCAAACCCGAAAGGAATGGTCGTGTCATGTGCAAGTGTTCACGTACGCAACCCCTCAAAAACTCAATTCTCGAGTACGCATACACTGGCTCACGTATGCGAGATGCCAAACCCAAGGGAATGGCCGCGTCGCGTGCGGGTTCGTGTACACGACTTCTGCAGGATAGGCAAATGGTTAAGTGCTGCAGAATTTCAATTTTACACACCAAACTTCTGACGCGCATAACTTTTTTGTTTAAAAACATTTTTTGTTTGTTCTTCGAAGGTGTAAACCTCTCGGACCAAATTTTCTTTCTAGACAAGTTTCATAGAAATTGGAGGTCCAAAGGCCAAGTTATGCTCCGCCAAAGTCGGTCAAAAATCAGAGTTTTCATTGAAAATACTAAACCTTAATTTTCAAAACACCTATATTCCAATCTTTTTAAAACTTACCATAACCACATCAAACCAAATCCAATCATTCCTCAATACATTGTTTTACTCCATATTACACTAATTTCACAATTTCAATCATTTCCACACAATAATTCATTTCCAAATCATCTTTACACAAAATCATCAACAACGTGCATATAGACTTCATCATTCTCCACAAAATTTGCATTATTTTACCAACAACACCTTTAATTAGCTAAACCTCATAAATACCAACCAAACCCAAATCAATCAACAACATCAACATTCCAATAACATCAGCATTACCATTTACCAATCTCAAGCATCAACAACATAAATAATTCAATCTTATCCTACGGTCAACTAATCTAAATTTTTATGACACATTACATTTTAGTTACGAGAAACCGAAACCATACCATGGTTGATTCCTCCTAACACACGGAACACCCCACTTAGGTAGTGTTTGGTTAGTGGGTGTGTCTACACAAGACAGAGACACGTTGACACACGTCCTCTGTTTGGTTGTTGAGACACACAATTTTTAAGGACACGCTGGTACACAAATTGACACAAATTACATGTATTCAGTGTACCTCTAATAAGTTGAAGACACAAAATTAATATTGAGACACTGATTATTTTGACAATTTTATCCTCTCTTCTCCTTTCCATTTCAAGTTCCGTCTTTTTTCTCTTCATGCCCAACCAAGCAGAATCTCTTCTCCCCTCCCTTCTTCTCCCCATTTAAATTTCCGTTTCTTCTCTCTTCATGGCCAACCAACCTCCTCTTATTGAAGTGTCTCTACCACTACCATTGTTACTGCCTCACTTCCTCCTCATACTCTCCAGATTGGGTCTCTGTCTTCTTCCTTCTTCCAAATCTCCAGATCTGCAACTTGTGTCTCTACCATGTCGCAGGCGAGCCTCTATCATCGACCCATCGTGCCTCCATCTTCGTCTCTATTCATCCTTCTATTTGCCCCCTTTTTGAATTTTTTTCCTAAAAGTTTTATTTTTTCTTTGTTTCTTATTATTAATCTGTGCTATTTTTAGAAAAAAATTATTGTCTGAATGCTATAAACAATTTTTTTCTATTGGCTTCTATGTTATTGAAATATCTCACCTTCCAATTAATTTTTTTATTTGATATTCCATTCGTTCATAGTCGTTTCAACAACTTAAAATTGAGACAAGGGATTCAAAATGAAAATCATGGCAATTAATTACTTCCTATTTAATGAGGAAGATATGTATTAAATTTGTTGAAATTACTAAAATTTTTGTTATCTGGAATTTTTTTTATGAATAGAGATGGAAGAAAATTAGTGTAGCTGTTAAAAAAATATAGATAGTGGTGATGGTGGTAAAGGTAAATGATGGGGGTATTATTGACTTTTTAAAGTTTGATGTGTTTTATGTATGTTCTTTGCCAAACATAAAACATGTATACATGTATTTTATATCTATGTGTATATAATTCATGTCTCTGTGTCCATGTCTCATGCTATACATTAAACAAACAGAGCCTTATATACCACACCCCAAGCTTCGAAATCCCAACTCCTCTCCAAATAAAACCCAGCCTCCAAGATTAGCCTTCTAGCTTCCAATTTCTCAAATTGACTCCATCCAACAATCAATTTCAATCTATTATCATAATTACCACTATAATAAAAATAGAGTTCACTAATCCAACATATATACCAAGGGTTTGAGGGTACTCACCTCACCCAAAGCTCAAGTGAGCTAAACCCGACAATACCCGCAAATTAATTCGAACCTAAACACCAAAATTACAAAAAAATTCAACATAGTTGTTCATTGAATTTCGAAATTGGGAAAGAGAAAATTGGAAAGGAAAACATGGCTTCCTTACCAAATTAAGTACCGAGCTTTCTAGATCTTGACACTGCGGTCGTGTGGCCGCAAACGGTGCGGCAATCGGAACTTAGAGTAGAAAGTTATGGCAACTTAAATTGGAACAAGGATTTGATGCTTCTCCCCTCCCCCCTCCCCCTTGTGTTTTGGAATGTGTTTTGTGAATGAAGGAGGAAGTAATGAGCTTAAGCTCATTTTGTTTATGGATTGGGTTTTGGACCTTGCGCCCAATATGGGCTCGGTTCAGTCGTTTGGCGCAATCGTGGGCCAAATTTTATAAAATTAGTGTCAAAGTTCTTATTTTAATTACTCGAGGTTTACAACAACCAACACCGACCTCTTTACACAAACCCATTTACACACACAATCCATTTCAAGTATCTCTCGAAACGAAATATTAAAAGAATATAAAATTAATAAATTTATTAACTATAAAACTTTATATTTTTTCCTTCTTATTCCATTCGCCCAACGGCCCAAGCTCAAGTCTACGAGCATTAACCACGTCACGAGGCAGTAACATTGGTCCCAAAAGGCCGAAACCACACAGTTGGTGGTATACAGGACTCGATCCCGGAATCCGGCCCGAAGGCCTAACATATTTAGGCTAGAATCGATCAGGTTAAATCTTAAAAGGCGACAAACCCAAATGCAAAGAAACTTGCCCGATCTAAGTATTCAACCGGATTAAGGTAATTGCTCAGCTCAGTCGCCCGGTTGAACCAAATTAATCTTTATCCAGTCCCACACTTTCACACAGCACCCTCTTTGGCACAGCCACCCCACCCACACGGTAGTACCTCACCTCTCTCCATTCTCCCATTTGTCCTTCATTCCTCTTCGGCGGCCACTTTTCTGGCGGCACCGTCGGTGAGCCTCTCGCCACCATTCGAGTCATACGAACCTCTCCTCACCGCTTTTTACATTGACCTTTTGCACATAACGAGTTAGCTACAAACATTGCATGGGTCGATATGCGCAGCGCCTAGTATCCATTGTTTATGGCTAGGACTACTGGGGTCAAACTATCGTTTTGGAGTTGACGTGAAAGCACCTCAAGCATGTTGACCACCACCACTGACCTCTTTACACAAACCCATTTACACACAATCCATTTCAGGTATCCCTCCAAACAAAGTTATAAAAAAATATAAAATTATTAAATTTATTAACTATAAAACTTTACATTTTTCCTTCTTATTCCATTCGCCCAATGGCCCAAGTACAAGTCCACGAGCATTAATCACGTCACGAGGCACTAACATTGGTCCCAAAAGGCCGAAGCCACGTGCATAGTTGGTGGAGTACAGGACTCGATCCCGGAATCCGGCCCAAAGGCCCAACATATTTAGACTAGAATCGATTAGGTTAAATCTCGAAACACAACAAACCCAAATACAAAGAAACTTGTCTGGTCTAAGTATTCAACCGGATTAAGGTTATTGCTCAACTCCGTCACCCGGTTGAACCAAATTAATCTTTATCTGGTCCTACAGTTTCACACAGCATCCTCTTTGGCACGACCACCCCACTCACATGGCCGCACCATGGCTCTCTCCATTCCCCCCTTTGCCTTTTGTTCCTCTGCTAATGAGCTTCTCGCCACCGTTCGAGTCATATGAACCTATCATCACCACTTTTTTCACTGACTTTTTTATACTTAACGCGTTAGCTACAATATTGCATGGGTCGATATGCGCAGCGCCTAGTATCCATTGTTTATGGCTAGGACTACTGGGTTCCAACAATCGTTTTGGAGGTGACGTGAAAGCACCTCAAGCACGTTGACCACCACCACCAACCTCTTTACACAAACCTATTTACACACAATCCATTTCAGGTATCCCTCGAAATGAAGTTATAAAAAATATAAAATTATTAAATTTATCAACTATAAAACTTTATGTTTTTTCCTTCTTATTCCATTTGCCTAATGGCCTAAGCTCAAGTCCACGAGCATTAACCACGTCACCAGGCACTAACATTGTTCCCAAAAGGCCGAAACCACACAATTGGTAGTGTACAGGACTTGATCCCAGAATCTGACCCAAAAGCCCAACATATTTCGGCTAGAATTGATTCGGTTAAATCTTAAAATGCGACAAACCCAAATGTAAAGAAACTGGTCCGATCTAACTATTCAACTGGATTAAGGTTATTGCTCAGCTTAGTCACCCGGTTGAACCAAATCAATCTTTATCCGATTCCACACTTTCACACAGCATTCTTTTTGGCACAGCCACCCCACCCACACTGCCACACCTTGCTTCTCTCTATTATCCCCTTTGTACTTCATTCCTCTACAGCAGTGACTTCTCTGGCGGCGCCGTCGATGAGCCTTTCATCGCCATTCGAGTCATACAAATCGCTCATCACTGCTTTTTTAATTAACTTTTTGATCCTCCCAAACTCGCGCACCGCCGTTAATCTCTGCACCTCATACATTGCCTTCCTTACTCCACAATGCTTCTGGCCACCCCGCCCTTCTGCTGCCGATCTGCTGAATGCTGTTGTTAAACCCGATCTTAGTTTGGCCCGATGACATGGAGGTTTCATTGGGTCTAATGTTTAAGGTTGGGAAGGGTCTATCCGCATGCCACGATTTAGTTTTAATCAAGGTTTTGAAAATTGGTTTGACCGGTTTGCAGTTCGAACCGGTCAAACCATAAATCGGTGTATAAAGTGAATCGGTCATATATCAAGACCGGAAGATTCAAAAACCATTATTCGAATGTCGAACCGATCAGTCAAACCAAACCAAAATCTGGCTGGTTTTCTGAAATTTGCTCAAAACGGCGCCATTGGTTAGAGTAACCCTAACCCATTAACCAAAATGCGCAGCACCCTCTTGGCCTCTCCTCTCTCAAAGTCTCACTCTACTACTTTCCTCCTTCCTCTCATCAAGCTCCTCCCTCACTCCCTCGCTCCCTTTTCTCTGGCCTCTGAACGAACACACTGAAGAACAAAGAGAAGAGAACTCAAACGCAGTTTGGAGGAAGCACCGAAGTAGCCCTCCATCTCGTCGCCGTTCTTCAACGTCCAGTCACCGCCGCCGTTCGCATTGCTACAGCTTAGGCCAACGTTGCCCTTGTTAGCCACACGTCCGCCTCCTTTTTGGCCAAGCTTCTGGCTCTGTTTTTTGGCCAACCCATGTTCTGCCCTTGTTCGAGCTGCTTAGCCCTCTGTTCAGCCCTCTACGCCGCGTGTTCGAGCCTCTGCCTTTCAGCCACCGTTCTGCCATTTTTCAGCCCCTATTCAGCCATCTCCATAGCTTTTTAAAGCTCCAGCTCCCTCTCCCTGTACTGTTTGAATTTCAGAACTGCTCCATGATAAACCACTATTTTATAGTTTATCTTGTACTAAATTGAGTGGTTTTTATCAGTTCTTCGCACACTTATTCATACAAATTGTATGGTTTTACAAATCCTTCCTAATTTTGTTCCATGATTGAAAACTTGTTTCTAAGCCTTTAAATTGTCAAATTTTAATTCCTCTTTATACCATTCAATGCCGTGATCTGTGTGTTAAATGTTTTCAGGCTTTATAGGGGAGGAATTGCTTAGAGGATGGAAAGGAAACATGCAAAAGTGGAAGAAACACAAGAAACAAAGGAGTTGACCAGCGAGGATCGACGCGCACGCATGGCTTACGCGTGCGTAGGCATTGGCACATTTCCAGCGATGCGTACGCATGACTATGCGTCATGTGCTGCACTAATCAGAACTCACAGGGGGCGATTTTGGGCTGCTTTTGGACCCAATTTCAAGCCCAAAAACATAGACTAGAGGCAGGGGGCAAGCTGAGACTCATCATCCATCGACATTCACTTAGTTTTAGTCTTTTAGTTTTGAATTTGGGAGAGAAGAACACTACTTCCTTAGTGTTATTATATTTTAGTTTTATGCTTCTGGATTGGATATTGAGAGAGCTACGTCTACCTTTGATTGAAGTCTTCATTATTCTAGTTTGCTTTTCTATGACCTTACTCGTTTGTTTTCCATTCAACTTGCTCGTGGTCATATATGGATATTGTTAATTTTCGGATTTATTAATATAATGAACAATTTTTACATTTAATTCCATTTCTTGTTTGAATTTCTTCAATTAATTATCAGCTTTAAAATTTTCTTTTAAACTCAAGAGTTACTTTGTAATTGGGGGTTGCTAGCTAACTCACTTTTCATTGACTCTAATCCTTCCATAGGAAGGGATTAGGACTTGTGAACCAGAGTTAGTATTACCCACTTGACATTCCTTTGCAACTGCATGAGGATAACTGAGTGGAAGCGACAACTTTTTACTATTATACTTGGGAAAACCAACAAGGATAGAAATTCTAATTAATCCTCTCCTAGCCAAGGCCTTTTATTTCAAATACATAACACCTCTTGTCATTATACTACTCCTTACTTTAATTTTTAGCTATTTCTTTTTCTGTTCTTAAACTCCTAAAGTTTCTCAGAAAAATCCTAATCAATAAATTGCACTCTTTTGTCAACTCTTTGGGAAACAACTTGGAAAATTTACTCCCAGTTTTTATTCTTAATTATGATATCTTCTAAATTGATAGCGGAAATTTCGTCGGTTGAGAACTGTACTTGCAACACTAATTTTTACTGAAATTTCTTAATCGGCATTTTTCCGCCCGTCAATTTTCGGCGCCGTTACCGGGGAATTGCAACAGTGTGCTAATTTATTGGTTGGTGTAAATATTTTTTTATTTACATAATTGCATTTTTATTTTATTTTTGTTTGTGTGCTTTCTGTTTATTAGTAATTTTATTATTTAATTTTTTTGAATATATTTTATTACCATGAGCTATAAGTTTCTTTCATTGAATGACGCGTTTGTTACCGAATCCGAACTTAGCCGCGTTTGATCCTAAGATCGAAAAAACTATTTCACGTATTAGGCAAGCTCCGCGTTGGTTAGTCTCTGAAGGTGGTGAAGGGGTTTCTACCAATTCACCAGTCTTATCTGAGGTTGAATCTGAAGCATCATTTGAGGAACAAACTAGTTCCTCTTCTACTGATTCTATTGATGCTTCTTCTATTGATTTAAGTGCAGGTACTATGGCGAAGCCTAGAAGGATTACTCTCTAGGAAGCAGGAGCTCCGAACTTTACACTGCAACCATATCAAGCGTGTCATCTGAATTTAGCTGCGAATTTTGAACTGAAGACCGCTCTAATCAATCTACTGCCTAAGTTTTATGGCTTACTTGCTCAAGAGCCTATCAAGCACCTTAGGGATTTTCAAACAGCCTGTTCAACTACTAGAAGGCACGGTGCGGATGAGACTACCATTTGGTTATATGCCTTCCCATTTTCTCTTGAGAGAAAGGCAAGGGAGTGGTTCTACACTCAACCTGAAGCAGTTGTTACTAACTGGGATCTGCTCAGAAGGGAATTCCTGGACAAGTTCTTTCCAGCTGAAGTTATAGATAGACTGAGGAAAGAAATTTCCTGCATTATCCAAGGTGAATCAGAGCTCTTTACGAGTATTGGGAACGCTTCAAGAATCTCCTAGACTCATGTCCCCATCACAAGATTGACCAGTTGGTATTGATTAACTATTTCTACCAAGGCATAAAGCCTCAAGACAAGACTATATTAGATGTTGCGAGTAATGGCTCTCTAACTAAGTACAAGACGGCGGCAGAAGCATGGCAACTGATCACCGATCTAGTTGAGTCCACCCAAAATGCAAGGCAAAGGAACAACCATCCTAAGGCTATTGCGGAAGTTTCTTCGAGTAGTGAGACAAATGCTCTCACAAAGACTCTGGGAGAGATGACCAATGTACTGAAGCAGCTCCAGCTTAATCAACAATAACCTCAGCCTCCTCTACAACAACATTGTCAACATTTGGTCCCCCAGAGAGTGTGTGGTATATGCACTTATTACTCTCATTACACTGATGAATGCCCACAACTCCAACAAGAAGACAACACCTTGGCAGCTACTAATAGCTACTACAACCGTCCGAATCAAAGGTATTATCAATAAGGTGATAATTACCATCAAGGTGGAAACTACAATCAAGGTTGACAAGACAACTCTAACCAAGGATGGAGAGATAATTCCAACAAGGGTGGAGAGATAGTTCCAACCAAGGATAGAGGGATAACTACAATCAAGGAGGCAGAGACAATGGTGGCAATCAAAGATGGAACAACAACAACAACTATCAACAGAACTGGTATCAATAAAACCCTTCATACCAACAGCAGAACCAAGGCCAAAGTTACCGGACACCTCACCAAAGGCAAGCTCAAGCACCTCAAAACGACCAATCACAATCCCCTCAAATCACCTACCCTCCTTCTTCCTCCAATGATGAGATGCTTCGCTCTATTGTGTAAGGACAAAAAGACCTTCAAAATTACTTACCTCTAGCATCACCGGTCTTACCTCCACTCTAGAAGCTCCCATCTCCCGCATGGAACCACCACCTACTCCCAACAATTAACCTTCAAGCTCTAATGCACTTATCTCTCAACCTTTACCTAACTCCAAGGGTGGAATCAATGCCATCACTTTGAGGTCCGGCACTACATTGCAAGAGAAGACATTCGGGTTGAAGATGTCGTTGAGGTAGAAGATGTTGAAGAGGAAGATGAAGTACAAGATGCGATTGAAGAAGAAGTTGCTCAACCAAGGAATGGAGTATCCAAGAAAGAAGATGTTATAAGAGAAGCCATTCCCATCCCTTTCCCACCTTGCTAGGAGGATAAAGAAGCAAGTGGAGCTAGACCCCAAGATGGTGGAGATCTTCAAAAAGGTTGACGTAACTATTTTCCCTTTTTGATGCTATTCGCCAGGTACCTAAGTATGCTAAGTTTCTAAAAGATTTGTGCATGAATAAGGATAAAATACATGATTTAGAAACTATTTCTTTAGGTAGCTCTATTTCTGCTTTAATGGGTGCTATACCAGAGAAATGTGGTGATCCTAGTCCTTGCATGGTTACTTGTACTATAGGAGGTGTACAATTTTTTTATTGCAAGTGTGATTTAGGTGCATGTGTTAGTATTATGCCATTATCTGTATATGATGCTTTGAGGCTCCCACCCTTGAAAAGGTCGGCAACACGTTTTATTTTGGCAGATAAGAGCATAATTTCAGTGGTTGGCATTGCAGAGGACGTCCTGGTGAGCATTAAGGGGCTGACGTTTCCTATTGACTTCTACATTCTAGAGATGCCCCCTAATGACTCAGGAAGACCTTCATCTATCCTACTTGGAAGGTCATTTTTGAAGACTTCGCGGTTCAAGCTGGAAGCCTTCTCGGGTACCTATTCTTTTGAGATAGATGGTAGAGCGGTGAGCTTCAACCTTGATGAAGCAATGAAGCACCCACCGGAAGATCACTCCATCTTCGAATGCGACATTATTGATGATACTGTAGCTGAAGTTCACCAAAAGGCAGTAGAAGAAGAGACCATGGAGCAAGGTACAAGTGTGGGGAAGTCCTCTGAGTATATTGAAGACGCCTTGCTACCCCCAGTGGTTCTGGATGATTAAGTGCCAAACCATGAGCTGAGAATGGAGTTGAAACTCCTTCCACACCACCTCAATTATGCTTATCTTGAGGACAATTAAAAGCTCCCAGTTATTATTGCAAAGGAACTCACTTCCTAACAAGAGGAGCAACTGCTTAGTGTGCTGAGAAGACACAAGAAAGCTATTGGGTGGAGTTTGGCGGATATAGTAGGAATCAGCCCTCAAGTCTGTAAGCACCAAATTTTCCTAGAGGAGGGAGCAAGGCCTATCCGTCAACCTCAAAGGCGGTTGAACCCCACCATTTTAGAAGTTGTGAAGAAGGAGGTGACCAAACTACTTGAAGCTGACATCATCTATCTAATCTCGGATAGTAAATTGGTTAGCCCAGTACAGGTGGTCCCGAAGAAGTCTGATATCACCAAAGTGAAGAATGAGCATGGGGAACTCATGGCTACCAGAGTTCAAAATTCCTGGAGGGTGTGCATTGACTACAGGCGTCTGAACCAGGCCACTCGCAATTATCACTACCCATTGCCTTTCATCGATCAAATGCTTGATCGCCTATCAGGTAAATCGCACTACTATTTTCTAGATGGTTATACTGGCTATTTTCAAATCCATATTGCTCCTGAAGATCAGGAGAAAACTACTTTTACATGTCCCTTTGGAATGTATATATATAAGAGAATGCCTTTTGGCTTATGTAATGCACCAGCTACATTTCAAAGGTGCATGATGAGTAGTTTCTCAGATCTTTTTGAGAATTGTATGGAAGTTTTTATGGATGACTTTAGTGTCTATGGTGATTCATTTGACCTTTGCTTGGATAGTTTAGCTAGAGTGTTAGAAAGATGTGTTAGTTCAAACCTTGTACTTAATTTTGAAAAATGTCATTTTATGGTAAAGAAAGGTATTGTTCTAGGACATGTTGTTTCTAATACTGGTATCTCTGTTGATCCTGCAAAGGTAGATGTTATTTTTGGATTACCTTGCCCCTCCTCTGTGAGGAAAGTCCGTTTGTTTCTTGGTCATGCAGGTTTCTACCGGCGGTTTATCAAGGACTTCAGTAAGATAGCACTACCCTTGTCCCGACTGCTGCAGAAGGACGTAGATTTTGAGCTGAGTGAAGACTGTATGGAGGCATTTGACAAGTTGAAAATTACCTTGACCCAAGCTCCTATTGTGAGAGGGCCTGACTGGAGTAGGCCATTTGAGATCATGTGTGACGCAGCTAACTATGTGGTAGGAGCGGCGCTAGCTCAGCACGAAGGTAAGGACCCTTATATTATTGCTTATGCTTCTAAAACTCTAGATGGCGCACAGTCTAATTATAATACCACTAAAAAAGAATTGTTAGCTATTGTTTTTGCTTTGGATAAATTCCGAGCTTATTTAATGGGAACTAAGGTGGTAGTATATTCAGGCCATGCAGCTTTAAAATATTTGTTGGCTAAGAAAGAGTCTAAACCAAGGTTAATCCGTTGGATACTGTTATTGCAAGAGTTTGACCTGGAAATCAAAGATAGGAGTGGTTCCCAGAATTTGGTGGCATACCACTTGAGTCGCCTGGAACATATTAAAAGTGACTCCACTCCTATCAATGATGCTTTTCCACTTGATAGCTTGCAAGCAGTATCTGAGGTGGTTCCTTGGTATGCACCTATAGCTAATTATTTGGTTAGTCGTACCTTTCCTCCTAATTTTACTAAGCATCAAAAGGACAAGCTCAAAAGCGAGTCCAAGTATTACATACGGGATTACCCATATTTGTGGAGATGTGGTGCTGACCAAATAATTAGAAGGTGTGTGCCACAATTAGAATTTCAATCAATTTTAGAGACCTGCCACTCTTCTGAGAGTGGTGGACATTTTGGTCCTCAAAGAACTACTAGAAAAATTTTAGACTGTGGATTTTGGTGGCCCACACTTTTTAAGGATGCTACTGCTTTCTGTGAATCTTGCCCCCAATGCCAAAGGTTTAGAAATATATCTAAGAGGGATGAGATGTCCCAACAACTTATGTTGTTTTGTGAAATTTTTGATGTTTGGGGTATTGACTTCATGGGTCCATTTCCAAATTCTAATGGTTTCTTATACATATTGTTAGCTGTTGATTATGTTTCTAAATGGGTGGAAGCAATTTCTACCTATACTGATGATGCTAATATTGTTGTTTCTTTTATTCGAAATAATATTATCTGTCACTTTGGATCACCATGAGCAATCGTGAGTGATCAATGCCCCCATTTTTATAACAAGAGAATGACAGGTCTGTTGAAGAAACATGGCATTATTCATAAGGTGGCGACGGCTTACCATCCCCAGACCAATGGGCAAGCCGAGGTGTCTAACAGAGAGATAAAGCGCATATTGGAGAAGATTATCAAGCCTAACAGAAAGGACTGGAGCTCTAGGCTTGTAGATGCGCTATGGGCTTATCGGACTGCGTACAAGATACTAATCGGCATGAGTCCTTTCCGCCTAGTCTACGAAAAGGCTTGTCACCTTCCGGTAGAGGTGGAACACAAAGCTTACTGGGTTGTAAAGGAATGCAACTCAGAACTAGGAGGAACCGGAATTGAAAGGAAGCTGCAACTACAAGAATTAGAGTGCCTTCGACTAGAAGCATATGAGAACTCAAGACTCTACAAGGAGAGGGTGAAGGCTGTGCATGACAAGAACATCAAGAGAAGAGAGTTTAAGCTGGGGATTTATTCCTACTCTATAACTCAAGGTTGAGACTCATGCCAGGCAAGTTGAGATCAAGGTGGGAAGGACCTTATAGGGTGGAGAAGGCTGAGCCATATGGAGTCTTCCACCTGAGTCACCCTTCAAGCCCCACCTTCTTCAAAGTCAATGGCCACCGATTGAAGCTATATCATGGTGAGAAGATGAAGAACAACAAGGAACTGGAGATCTTCCTCTTGGCAGATCCAGCAAAGGAAGAAGACTAAGCTTATGGACCGTCCAACTTAAGGACGTTAAACAAAAGTGCTAGGTGGGAGGTAACCCACCATGGTATGATCTTCCCTTTTTCTTAGTTTTATTTTAGTTATACTAGTGCTAATTTCCAGTTTTTGCATGTTTACCTTTACTTTGCTATATTTTTTATACAAAAAAAAGTGCCTACGACGTGCAAGTGTCTACGACGCATACGCGTCATATGTGGGTGCGCAAAAATAAAAAAATAGGGCAGAGAGTTGCGCTGAAACTGCGCAGGAACGGTGCCTGACGCACACGCCAACCCACGCGTACGCGTGGGCAACGCGTACACGTAGGGTAAAAATCGGCGTCAATGGGTGGTTTGGATGAGAGTTGTACTGCCTTGGTGCTGGTATTGTGCATTTAACACAACCAGTGGTCACGCGTATGTCACGCGTATGCGTGACCGATGCTTGCGCGTCGCCTGGTCTTTTTTGCCACCCACGCTTACGCGTGGGCGACATATGCGCGTCGTATGTGCAGCGTCACTTACTCAGCGCACCGCCCAGGTTTTTTTCTTTCACTCTTCTTTTCTTTTTCAAATCCTAATTCTTCCTCCCTTCTTCTTCCTTCTTTCTTCTTCATTCTTTCTACTTCTTTCCTCTTTCTTCTTCTTACCTTCTCTCACCACCACCGACGAACGACCACCGGAGACCACCAACTCCAGCAGCTACAATTTTCTTTCCTTTTTTCTTCTTCCATTCTTACTCTTCTTCTCTCTTTCTCACCCCCTTTACATCTATACTTTTATCTTCTTTCAAGGTTTCTTTTCTCCCTCTACTCTAATTTTTCATTCTTATTTTTTTATTGCATTTGACTATTTTGTTTATTTTTAATTTTATATTAGCTTTATTATTTTTAATTCCTTTTTCATTCTTTTATTGCTTTCTTATGTTGGTGTTGGAGCTTTATTTGGGTGATTATTTTGCTATATTTTAACTTGTGGATATTCTGAGGAGTGCTTTGATAATTGACATTTTATTTTGAGTCTCATATACACTTGGATTGATTACCTCACTTTTTATTTTTAAATTGCACACCAAGTGTTGGTGAAAAAGCTCTCATGGCATTTCGAATTCTTTTAAATTTTATTCTTCCACCTTAATGCCTCTTTTTCACAAACCTTGCGATCCATGTGTATTGAGTATATTAGTCATTAATTGTCAACATTGAAGTGCTCAATATCTTGTTGCATGTGACTATTCATGATGCTCCTAATGCTTGAACTATGCTTCTCATGCTTGTTACTTGCATGTTTTTAACCATCTTGCATCGAGTTGTTATCATATGCCATCATGATTTTAATTGATGTCCCATGTGCATGTTGTAGCTACCATGCATTAAAGACATTGTTTATTTTCTTTGGCATTCATTATCACTTGGACTTTCTTCCTTCCGGTTTTTAGCTATCTATATTTGACACTACTTCTCTTTCTTCCTCCCTCAGGATGGCCACCAAGAAAGGAAAAGAAAAGGCTTCTGACAAGAACCGACAAAGAGAGAAACTAAAAAAGCACCAGTTAAGGCACAACCATCCATAACAGTCAAGCCACCTATTAAGAGGGTGAAGAGGACCATCCGAGTGGATGAAGCAAAGAAAGCATTTTCTGCACGAGATTCTGCACGGTTTAGCAACTGTTATTGTGAGCGGATATTCCTCATTTTAGCAGAGAGGAACTACAACAATGAGCACCTCCTCATCCTTCTGACTAATTTTGTTGACTTTGTGGAGCCCTGCATTGAAAGAAGACAGTGGAGATTCTTAAAGAGGCAGCCGCGAGAGGCCAATCTTTATTAGGTAGTTGAATTCTACTCCAACTTCCACTCGCCTACCTTGTAGTATGTCTATGTTCGCCAAAAGCAAGTCCCTGTTTTCGAAGGTGTCATTCAGAGAGTACTGGATCTTTCACCTAGCCCAAAGGGGTTGGATGCCTATCAAGCGGCCCAGATTGAGCACCAGACGTACCAGTTTGACTAGAACGACGTACTTGGAGTCATCACCCAACCTAATAGCAACTGGATCTATGGACCACACCAGGCTAGACCCAAGAGCATCTTAGCTCAAGCACTCACCTTGAAGGCTCGCGTGTGGGCACAGATTATGTCCCACTACATCTTTTCGAGCATTCACGAGTCGACCTTCACTGCTGACATGGCCGTCTTCATCTGGTGCATTCTCACAGAGCAACCTCTCAACTTGCCCCGACTCATCCGGCAGGCTACAGGACATGTACAGATAGCGGAAAGCCTACCTTTTCCCGCATTAGTTACAGATTTAGTTTCTGCAGCAGGAATTTCCTATCGGGTTGGAGATATGAAGGCCATGATTCCTCGGGATGATCAGTATGTCCCGAGTGAGAAGTATATCAGACCTCCAGTACCTTCTGTAAGCCGGACTGAATGTCCGTCTTTCGACGCTCCTTCATCATCTACTCCTCAGACACCATCCCCCAATCAGCTGCTCCTTCAAATCCTTGAGAAGTTGGACTGACAAGACCGGTGGATTCAGCAAATAGAGCACCGCAACAAGCACCGATACAATTACTTGAAGGAGTTCCTTATTAGCACTCACCCACCTCCGGAAGAGAAAGATACCCCAGATTCTACTTCCCATGATAGCATGGAGAGCCATGATGAGCTGGACAGCATGACTGATGATCCCAACCCTACTCTGCTCATCACTGATGACACGGAGGACCGTGCCAAGCCTTAAGTGTGGGGAGGTCGGTAACTGACTTCCGAAGGTAACACACTCTCTCAACACCAATACTTTCTTTTTATTTTTTTTCTTTTGTTAGATAGGATAGATTGCATGGTAGTAGTAGTTTCTTGTATATATGTACTACTTAGTTGAGTGATAAATTCTTTATCAAGACACTATTTTATAGCATTTCACTAATTTAAATCACAATTTATGTTAAACTTGTTTGAAGATTTTAATTTGGAACATGGTTTTAGAGCTATAGAACACACAACCTGTGAGATTTTTAGCCTAATTATATGGTTACATTATTTAACCATGAATTTTATTCTTGTGTGTTTTCTTCTCTATGATTTCAATCTTTAGTTTGTTCCATTCTATACGTTCATTATTCAGTGTATATTCATGCATATATGTGATTGATGCCATCATTTGATTATAGCTCACTTATCCCAAATAGCCTACCATTCCATTTACCTTTGTTTGCCACTTTGAGCATTTTTAACCCCCATTTGTTCTTTATATTACCACATCACTAGCTTTAAGCGGAAAAATAATTAATTACCCTATTTGAATCTTTGGTTAGCTTAAGATAGAGATTGTGTGTGTCAACTAAGTGTGGAGAAATGTAGAAACTATGGTTGATGAGAATGTGTTTTGCTCTTATTGACAAATATTGGGAATTTGGGTGCTCACTTTTATGAAATTAGAGAAACCATATGCATTGATATATTATGCTCTAAAATAAATAAATAAATAGGGGACAAAATTACCCCAATGTTAAGTTCAATAAAAAGATCAATGCATATGAGATGGAATTAAAACTGATACATGAGTATGTGAAATTTTGCAAAAGTGAGACTTTGGGCAGCTAAGCATGATTTTAGAATTATATAGAGTGTGTGTATGTGTTAGGCGAGAACTTAGGTTAGTCAAGGATTCAAATTATAGCACACTTGGTCATGCATATATCCTCACCCTTACCTTAGCCCCATTACAACCTTGAAAAGCCCTCATGATGTTTGCATTTGTACACTAAATATTTGTTGATTGGTTAGATAAAGAACAAAGTTTTAGAAAGCATGACTAGAGGAGATTAGAGTGGATTAACCCTAGACACTAGAGCGATTAGAGTGCATATACACTTTCAGTGAGGGTTCAATGCTTGATTCCGTGTTTCCAGCTTTCATGAGCTCTCTTCTTACAAGTTTACTTGTCTCTTATTGTGTGATTTGAATTAGTGGAATCCGATTTATGTTTGTCTTGGAGAACTTGTTTACTTTTAACCAAGTAGGTAGAAACATCTTAGCATATAGTTGCATTCATATATATAGGTTGCATTGCATGAGTCTTATTTTTCCCCATTCATTCTTTTGGTCTCCTTGAGTTTAGCATGAGGACATGCTAATGTTTAAGTGTGGAGAGATTGATAAACCACTATTTTATGCTTTATCTTGTGCTAAATTGAGTGGTTTTTATCAATTCTTCACACACTTATTCATACAAATTGCATGGTTTTACAAATCCTTCCTAATTTTGTTCCATGATTGAAAACTTGCTTCCTAAACCTTTAAATTGTCAAATTTTAATTCCTCTTTATACCATTCGATACCATGATCTGTGTGTTAAGTGTTTTCAGGCTTTATAGGGCAAGAATGGCTTAGAGGATGGAAAGGAAGCATACAAAAGTGGAAGGAACACAAGAAACAAAGGAGCTGACCAGCGAGGATCGACGCGCACGCATGGCTTACGCGTGTGCGCGCACATTGGCGCATTTCCAGCGACGCGTACGCGTGACCGACGTGAACGCGTGACAAGCGCAAACGACCAGCGATGCATACTCGTGGCTGACGCGTACGCGTGACTATGCGTCATGTGCTGCACTAATCAAAACTCGCAGGGGGCGATTTTGGGCTACTTTTAGACCCAGTTTCAAGCCCAGAAACACAGACTAGAGGCAGGGGGAAAGCTGAGACTCATCATCCATCGACATTCACTTAGTTTTACTTTTTTAGTTTTGAATTTGGGATTGAAGAACAGTACTTCCTTAGGGTTATTATATTTTAGTTTTATGCTTCTAGATTGGATATTGAGAGAGCTACGTCTACCTTTGATTGAAGTCTTCATTGTTCTAGTTTGCTTTTCTATTACCTTACTCTTTTGTTTTCCATTCAACTTGCTCGTGGTCATATATGGATATTGTTAATTTTCGGATTTGTTAATATAATGAACAATTTTTACATTTAATTCCATTTCTTGTTTGAATTCCTTCAATTAATTATCAGCTTTAAATTTTTTTATTAATTTATTTTATTTACCATGTCTCTTATTTGTTCTTATTTCATGTTGTTGAAAAATGGCATTCATGTTATGATTTAAAACTCTCAACTTGGCTTGGGAGTTGATTAATTGGAACCCCTTGAGTTGAAATACTCAAGAGTTACTTTGTAATTGGGGGTTGCTAGCTAACTCACTTGTCACTGACATTCCTTTGCAACTGCATAGGGATAACTGAGTGGAAGCGACAACTTTTTACTATTATACTTGGAAAAGCCAAGGATAAAAACTCTAATTAATCCTCTCCTAGCCAAGGCCTTTTATTTCAAATACATAACACCTTTTGTCATTATACTACTCCTTACTTTAATTTTTAGCTATTTATTTTTCTGTGCTTAAACTCCTAAAATTTCTCAGAAAATTTCTAATCAATAAATTGCACTCTTTTGTCAACTCTTTGGAAAATGACCTGGGAATTTTACTCCCAGGCTTTATTATTAATTGTGACATCTTTTAAATTGATAGCGAGAATTTCGTCGGTTGAGAACTGTACTTACAACGCTAATTTTTCACTAAAATTTCTTAACCGGCATTTTTTTGCCCGTCACTCCATCCTAAGGTGATTTTTTTCCTTCTTCTTTTTTATTGTATTAATTATTCAGTTATTGTTTTATTTGATTGTTGTTTTCATGATTAGTATATTTTTATAGTTCTTATTTTTTTGTTGGTTTGCTGTAGTTTAAAATTTTAATTGTTCTTGTTATTTTAATTTTTAGTTTTAATTTTATTAACTTGTTAATTTGATAAATTATTGTTTTGTTGTTGTTCTTGACCTTTTGATTATTATATTGTGTTTTCCTTTTGTTGATTTAATAAATTGTTCATTGAGTGGAAGATAAAAACCTGCCATGTTAAAATTGCTCCTACCATGTTAAATTTATTCCTGCCATGTTAAACATGCCATCTTAAAACTGCTCCTATTGGTTTAGTATGGCTCAATCCCTGTTTCAAAGAGATTCTACCACCATGTTTGGACCTTCTCTCTGAGGTTGGCCCTGTAATGATTAAAGATGTAAATCCTGTGACCCACTTTGGGAATTAACTTTTTAATTTCTTTTTTAAATTGGATGTCAAAATTTTGTTTGTTGATGCTCATAATTTTGTTTGTTGATGTGTGAATATATTCTTTCATATTTCTCGCTAAGTCGTAGTGATATGTAAGCCTTTAGTCCCATAGCTTTGTTAGTTATTGTTGCATATTGGTAGATAGAAGGTATTAAATTTTGTAACACATGGTAGTAACTAGTAAGTAAAGTAGTTTATTCTCTTCTTTTCTTTTAGAGATATGTCAGACAAAATAATGTATATACTTTTGAAAACCAAATTATTTCTTTTGAACCAAAATTTAGGTGATTACTCTTTTCTAAATATGCAAGTAATTCTGTCTAGTTGGTCATGAAAGCTTTCATTTTCTTTCTAGTATTAGTTCATGTTGTGAATGATATTGTTTTACAAATAAAACAGTTGTGAAGTTATTGTGAACAGTAGCATGGAATAGTCTCTCGCTCTTTCTCTAATTTATTTTCTATTTTTTCCTTTGGGAAATAACAAATTGGGTATTTTCTTTGATTAGAATGTAGAAGATAGTACATCTTTTTATGATTTTATTTTTTATTGTAATAAATTTTGAATAATTATTGTTAGTTAATCTTGGACCTTGCTGTTAGTTATTTTATTTATTATTTATTATTTTATTATAAAATAATTTTTTTATTGAATCATAGTCAAACCGGTTGAATCAGTAAATCAATAATTAAAGCAGTTTAATGATCGGTTTAATTTTCAGAACCTTGGTTTTAGTCTAAAAACTAATTCGAAATAACGGTGAATTATAGGATACACATGTTATTTCATAAAGAGATAAAGATATTTTTATTTATGGAATGATTATTTAACATCTAGCCCTTCTTTCTATGTGTAGGGAGTAGCTTGACCAAGCTTGGCAGAGCTTGTCCCAACGGTGGCTAGTGATGCCTGTGATGGAGTCACATGTGAGATAGTAGCGCCTTGTAACCAAGCCTTCTTATAAGGAATACACGGTTTTATATATTTTAGTGTTGTAAAATTTTATTCACCATTTAAATAACAATATTAAGTTGAGATTTGTAATCAATAATTTTTATTTTGATATATAAAAAAACAGCTATTCACAACTGATTTAATACGTAATAATTAATAATTTTTTAATGTATATATTTTGAGTTTATTGAAATAATTATTTTGTAATAAATTAATAATGTCTATTTATATGTGTAATATAATTAAAATATTAACTAATGAAATATATTTATTGAATAAAATATTTATTATCACAAAAAATATTATAAAAAAAATCATACTGTGAAATGAATATTTTATTAAAAGTACATTTAGTTAAATGTATGATAGTTTTTTTTATTTATGGTATTTTTCAATTCGACAAGTTAAACATACCGTAGATTTGAGTTTTATTTAAGAATTTATTACTGATTGCTACATGTATAAGACGAAATTCAAACCTTCGACATTGACCAACTGAAATTGGTTAGTTAAAGGTATGACGATTGGGTGGAACATATCAACCAAGTATTAAATTGTTCATTTTATTTTCTGATCATAGAGCAATAAGTATATTTAGTTATAGTTCAATTCTTTTATATTAAAGATGGTCGAAAGCATTTAGAAGGATGAAATATTTTCGGCATACCTTGTAATCCAATCCAAGATTTTGTTACTTCTCTGTGTGAGAAAATTTTTTAAAAATAAAATTAATTAATTAATTAATTTATATCTTTAAAATAAATTAAATTAACTTTAAGAGTATAGAATTTTAAGATTTAAGGGGTAAGGTTTAGCTTATATTGTTTAAAATTTAAGAGAATAAGATTTGGTTTTAAGTTTAGGGTTAAAGTTATTATTGTTTTCGTGGAGGTTGGTGGTTATATAGTTTATTTGTCGATAAATTTTTGTAAGTTTTTTGTCGAGATGAGTTATACGTCGGCAATAAGAAAATACAAGGGTGGATATCTGTAAAAAGCACTCCGAAACTTAAGTCAATAAGTGAATAATAGGCTTTACAAGTTGTAATAATCTGAATAACATTCTTATCCTTTCTTTTATATCTGAAATGAAAGATAATGGTTGAGTTAGGGGTGTTCATGGATCGAATCCGATCTACATATCCGCGGTGTTTATTCGAATCCGATCCGAAAATTGCAGATATGGATCCGATCTGTAAGGATATCAGATCCGATCCAATCCGCACAATAATCGGATCAGATTGCGGATTTTGTATAGGTATGCATATCCGATTCGCATATCCGCGTATCCGCAAAAATAAAGAAATAAATAAGTAAATATTTTTTTATGTTTTATTTCAATTAATAATTATCATATATATCGTATTATTTTAATTTATTATTTAAAAAGTATGTTTAATATTATTTTAAGAGTAAACATATTTAAAGGAATAGAAAAAATGAATTTGATTGATATTTTTCAATAAAATTAATTTTTAAGAATATTTTTGTATTTTGCAGATATATCCAATCCGACTCAATCCACAAATGTGCGAATCGAATCAGATCCAAACTTAAAAACTGCAGATATTCGATCCGATTCGATGATTTTAGTGCGGATCGAATTGAAATTTTGGCCATATTCAATCTGATTCAATCTGCGTTCACCCCGTTGAGTTTTCGAATAATTTTGCCATTATTAACGAAGAATAATAGCACATTTGAGTATTTTAATATCTGCTTTAATGATCGTTATTGATAACGATTTATAATATTTTTGGCTTAATTATAACATATGACCGATTTATAATGATCATATCAATTATAATTTTGTAAGGTTTACATTTTGAAGTTTCAGATTTAGAGTAGCTTATGATGTTTTATTATTTATTTATTTTTTTGTTTTCTCTTTTTTTTTGTTGCCTTTTAACAGCAAGTTAAATTTATAGAGCACTACACTTTATTTTTTTTAAAGTGTACTAACATTTGTTTGTACTGATATACTAATATTTGATGTATTGACTCTAAATTTATTTTATTTATATTTGACATAATAAATCAGTGTGTTTATGAATTAAGAAATAATTAAATATTATGCTTGATTAAAAATATAATTTATTGCAGATAGAATTAGATAGAAACTTTAAAATATAAGTATGGTTAGAATTTAAAGATTTTTAGTTCACAAATAAGATAGAGTTAAAATTTAAAAATAATTTAAACACACGAAGAGAATTAAGATAGAATCTAAATTCTACTCTATTATTATCCAATACATTGCTAATCCAAAAATTATTATTTAAAATTTAATTTAGAATTTAATTTTAGAAATTTATGGTACTACTAATTAAATATATAAATATTTATTTATGAAAATATATTTAAAAAAACGTGTAGTCTTTATTAAAAATATTTTTTTTGATAAACCTCCATTAGAAATTTATATTACTATAAAATTATTATTAGACAAAAAAACATTTTGAACAAAACTCTTAAAACTCTTGAATAAAAAATAAATAAAGTTATCAAATTTTTTATATATGATTATTTAAATGTGCTTTTACCCAAGCAGTCTTTTCACAGCCATGGTCACAAACTCTGATTGCTAAAAGAGAGAAAGTAAAAACACTTGTCCATAAACAAAAATTTTAGGGAGAATTTCTGTACCTTGCATCTGTACCGTAGTATGACCCCGAAATAACCCAAACAACACTTCACTATTTTCCTCTTATATTTCAGAGTCTTTGATTTTTGTCTTTACTTCACGCTCTTTTCTTGTTCTTGTTCAAAGTTCAAACCGGTTTTAGTTCTATGTCTTGAATTCTTTCATCTTTGTTTCTTCTTCTAATTTCTGCGTCACGCACATGCTCGCTTCGTAATTTCAATTTATATAAGTAGAGCTAGCGCCGGGCGTTTGGCTCAATAGAGAGAGAAAATAGTAAAATAAAATAAAACATCACAGACAATTGAGCAAACGTGGAAGCAGAACAAGAGAAAGAGAGACACGAATTCCAAAGAAGAATGGAAGTGACGGAGAACAGTGTTGGAGCCATAGATGGACCAACGAATCCCATGGTCACTCCTCTGCTCACGGATCTCTATCAATTCACCATGGCTTACGCTTACTGGAAAGCTGGCAAGCATCAAGAACGTGCTGTGTAAGTGTTCTTCCCTTTTCTTTTCTTTTCTTTAAATTTGCATTTTCTTTTGATGCTTGGTGTTTTGGTTGCTGAGTTTGCTGGAAATGATTTATTTATTTATTGCTGAATTGAACACTTTCAGTTTAGTCTTTAGGGTTAGTGTTTGTATTTTAGTCACTGGATAGTCAACATATTTTGGAGATTAGATTGGACTTGGTAGTATTAATTTGTCTTAGATGCATGGTGGTGTGTGTTTATGTTAGAAGATTTGAATTTGATTTCAGGTTTGATTTATATTTTCGGAAGAATCCATTTGGTGGAGAGTATACTGTCTTTGCTGGTTTGGAGGAATGCATCAGGTTCATTGCTAATTTCAGACTCACAGAGGATGAGATCAATTTTATCAGGGAAAGTTTACCTGGTTCGTGTGAGGTAGACCAAATTATGATTATTTTCTTGGCCATGACATTAATGTTTCATTGTGGGATTGAGTAGGATGATTTCATCTTAGGTGTTGAGTAAAGTTTTTCTCTTGTTATCATTTCAGATGTTACGTTGAAGACTTTTCAATAAAGGAAATGATAGTTATAGTAATTACCAATTAGATTGTAGAACTTGTGTAGGCAATAATAACTAGGTATAGATAGATTAGAACTGTTTGTATTGTGAATACTTAAGACAAAGGCAATTTCTTCAGTTGGTTGTTAAAGGGATATTTATCATTCTTTTACAATTTTATAAAATATTTCTTATAATAATAGCATTGGGCTATGCTTAAGTCTCAAACAACATGGTTGATGACTATATTCACCGTTATTCTGTTAAAAGTTTTAATGCTGTTGGCATTTTGTAGTATGGAACCCTTATATATAAACCATAAGTTATTTATAATTGATAACTTTTATTTATTGTAGGATGGATTCTTTGATTATCTCAGAGGAATTGACTGTTCTGATGTTGAGTTGTATGCTATTCCTGAGGGATCTGTTGTTTTTCCTAAGATACCCCTGTTGCGAGTTGAAGGTCCAGTTGCCGTGAGTACATGCTACCATCAAATACTCACTCTAAATGCTTTTTTATATAGTTATTTCTTTTAGACAACTTATTTCTTACCTTATGTTGACTTTCTATACTGTTCAGGTGGTTCAATTGCTAGAAACACCATTTGTGAATCTTATTAATTATGCATCATTAGTTTCTACAAATGCTGCAAGACACCGTAATGTTGCTGGAAAATCCAAAACTCTACTTGAATTTGGACTACGAAGGGCTCAGGTTATAAAGTCTTTTAAAACCACTTTTGAATGTGTAATTTTAGGAAAAATTGCCTTTTTGTATTTATTAAATTAATGAAATTCTCATTTTGACTGTATTGTACTCAGGGTCCTGATGGGGGATTAAGTGCATCAAAGTACTGCTATATCGGTGGATTTGATGCAACCAGGTATTATACTATCAATAATCAATTAAACAATTATTTCCTATATTTCCTAGCAGCATTTATTTGCATTTTTAATTTCAATGTGGAAATGTTCATTATACTATGTAGTTCTAACTGTTAATGTTGTTGAGTTTTCGTGGAACTACAATATTAAGAAAAATGTTAGTATATTCCAATATGTTTTCAATTATATCATCAAATATAATTCTAACTGGAATATTTGATTAGAGCATTTAGATCAACATGGTAGACTCTTTGTTGTATAGTTCCAATGTAGATAAATCCATGATCACAGGTCTGAAGAGTTTAGTGTTGCAGTAGTGCTAAATCTGCTGAGTGGCATCTCTAACCAAAATCACTTTATTTTGTCAAAATTAAAACTATCATGTTGCAAGATTTAAGAAATTACCTCAATTATGAAAATGAATGAGATGTAGAAGGGAAATGGGAAACTTGTATGAAGGGGAGGGAGAGATTGCAATTAAACATTAATTATCAAAATATCATGATATTCTTTTTATACCAGCATTTCTATGTAATAGTTTAATTATGACGAGGAAATTCTTGGTTAAAAATGGCACAGAACCTTGCATGACTATTTGGCTTGTCAGATAATCCAATTAAGAGAACTTGAATTGATCACCAAGATATCATTTTATTGTTGATCTCCTTTTGTTACTATTTTAAGTCATTATTTATGTGATGAGATCGATGTAACATTATCATGTGAAGTTTTCTATTGGTTTTGGAGGAACCCTTAATTTGTTTTCTTTCCTTTGAGATCATTTGCACTTGCATTGTTCATCTAAATCGGTGTGGTTTGCAGATGAATAAAGTAAATTAATCCCAATATTGAGAGATAGTCTAATTAGGTTCATGTGTACATTTTGGTGAATATTATATGCTCAGCTACTTCCAATTGAACACATAAATTGTGTTTGCACAATGTGGTAATGTATGGAATATTTGGGGAAAGTCACCCTTGCAGTTGCAGGCCTCACTATACACCTTCGGATATGGGGTAGGGCACTCAAAAGAAAGTCAAACATAAGAGAAAAAAAAGGGGGGGGGGTTGATCTTCTTAGTTATTACTATTTTGGTTTTCTAACCTTTGCTTCTGTGACTTTTTCATGTGTCCTAAACAGCAATGTTGCAGCTGGAAAGTTATTTGGGATACCCCTACGTGGTACTCATTCCCATGCCTTTGTTAGCTCATATATGGTGTGTAACCATTTCACTGAAACTTTATAAATTTGTTTGATATTTCTTAAGAGATTTTTCAAAGGCAATCCCAGCATAGCCTTTTTCTCTTCTCTCTTTCAATTAGTTTGTGAAAGAATATTTCCAAATTTTTAGTGGGTGCAAAAGTCCATGATAACTAAATGAGAATTGTTGTTTAGTGGGAATATAGATATAAATGTTATTCTTCCACAATGTGCAGTCAAAGCAAAACTGCAAAATTACAGTAGATGAAACTTTAAACTGTTTATTTTTCTTTTTAATGGTGGAGTTTCAATCTAGTTTGTTTTGATAAATATCGTTACCAAACAAGCTGAACTGCCTTTGGTAGGTTAATCTTTATGTGATTACTTTTGTTGGCATTATTTTATGTGACCTGTCACATTTTTTGATATATAATTTCACTTAATTCTATGTGTACCTTGTCTGTGCTGTCATGTGCAGAGCCTTGATGAGATTATAGACAAGTCACTTAGTAGGAAAGATGGTTCAAGTACTTGTGAAGATTTCGTTAGTCTTGTTCAAACATGGCTGAACAAAATACAGGTGCCACCAGGATATAAACATTTAGATCATAACGTTGCCTTTATATTATAGTTCTTTTTTTGTCGTTTATCCCAAGATATAAACATGGTAGGCTCTTTTTTTTCTTATTATCAAATGTTTATACATGAACTCTGTAATGTAAAAGTCAATGTTTGCACACGACGGATGTTCATGTTAACTACTGCATATGCTAGCATTGTTCTAGAGAATTTTGCCTATTCTGGTTTGTTATGGCATGAATTTTGGAAGCCAAAATATTGTTGTGTTTTTAATATAACTAAAGAATTCTTATTTAGAAGGCCAATGAAATTAAAAGAAAACATTCAACTGGTGATGGCATGAATGTATGCATAGCAATCTGTTATAGAAAGACTTATGCCTTTTTATATGTAAGGTAATTGGCAAATGCAACTGATTAGCACTATATTAGGTTCACATGATTAAAATAAAGCAATATCTAGTATAGTGGCTAAAAGATGCTTTTAGTCTTTCAGATCTTGCCTATGTCACGGGCAATATACTCTTCTGCTTTGGAAATGTTCCACAAATAATAATAATAATAATAATAATAATAATAATAATAATAATAATAATAATAATAATAATAATAATAATAATAATATTATTATTATTATAATTATTATTATTATTATTTCTTCTTCTAGAATATTTTATATTATGCACTCTTAAAAGATCAAAGGTGATGTAATAATAGATTCATAGTTCACTAATCCGTGTTCCTAATGTGCAGTGGTCAAGTTCATTGCATGGCATTTTTGGTGAGACCAATCAAAGCGAGTTGGCAGCGTTCATATCATATGCACTGGCATTTCCAGATAGCTTTCTTGCCCTTGTGGATACATACGATGTAAGTATCTTATTTACAACAGTCTGTTTCTTAAACATTATATATATCATCTGAGCATCCTTTTATCCAGCAATGTCCAGTAAGTATGGAATTGGATTTATGGTATCTTTCTTACTCTTTCTTTGCCAACTCCACCTAATGGGACAAGACTAAGGTGTTGTTTCTATTTATCTTTCCTTTATATCTTTCGTGAAACGAAAACAAAATTTTTATGTTTTAATTGGGATACTATGAATTGCATGTGTTTCCCAATCATGATTTATATTTAGTCTGCAATGATTGAGAATAAAACTAAGAATTTGCTATAAGCTAAATGATGGGAATCAGTTCTTCTGGGGTCTGTATCGATTTGGCTGAGAGATAATAGGCGAATCACATAGCTTGCATGATTTTTGAGGGCAAATAGCTGCAATATGAATGAATGAGATCTGTTCTAAGACATTTGTGTGTAGGTGCCTCATTATTTCCTCTAAACATATGTATGATATTGATTTTCAATTTGCCCAACTTCTCATATTTAAGATTGGGTATTGATTGGGTGGTGTAAGACTCAACTTTGGGGTACAACGGACAAATGCTGACATTCTTAAATTGGTGTAAAAGTCACTTTAAGGTCCTTTAGGCTGCGTTTGTTTTGAGGTACTGGGACTGAGACTGGGACTCGTATTATGTTTGGTAGTTAGAGACTGGAACTAAAATTTCAGTCTTGGTATACAAAATTTTAGTCCATTCAGTATCTCCAGAAAGTTAGGACTCGGGACTGAAATTTTTGGAAATGGAGACTGAAATTTTATTAATATTTCTTTCCTAAAATGTCCTTATTTGAAATTTCATATTTCAAGTCTACTCTTTACAATCCATCCATTACCAAAACTTTCACAGCCTTCACCTCTCACCCACATCACCACACCTCTGCTATTACCGAATTTCACCACCACCAACAATAATACCAAAAACAACAATCTCATAAACATATGTCAAAATCAGATTCAACAATCTAATAAACAAGAGGATTTCAAAATCAAAATTGACAGAAAACAGAACAGGGGGAGGCAGAAGAGAGGAAGGAAGAGGAGACGGCGACGGCGGCAATAGAGAGAGGAGCCGCTGGCGCCGCCGAATAGGGAATGGAGCGGACGGTGTCAGGCTAGAGCTTAGGTGCTCTGGCGAGAATTTTCAGTTTTTGGAGCTCCTCGAGAGGAGGGAGCCCGGTGGGAGCCCAGATCAAGAACTCAAACTCTCTTCAGCCCGGAACTGGAACAGAGGCGGCGCGGTGAGCACAGGGAACAGAGGCGGCATGGTGGACCAGCAGTGACGCGACTAAGTGCTTGCGATGCGACAGGACAGAACGAACATGATGGCAGACACGATGGTGGTGGGTGTTGTCGTTGCTGCTGCCGTTGCCGTGGAGGGAAACCGCCGTTGCCAGTTCGCCAGAGAAAGAAGACACAAATGAGAGAGAGAGAGAGTGAGTGAGAAAACAGAGATAGGGAAAGGGGAAGGAGCTAGGAGGATGGCTAGGTAGGGTTTTATTTTGAATTTTTTAATTAGCAAGGGTATTTTAGTAATTTCACTTATAAGTCTTCATTTTTATCCAAAACCAAACAAGATACTGAGGCATAACTTAGTTTTGTACACTTTACACTAAATACAATACAGAGACTAAGTTGACTTAATTTAGTTTTTGTCTCTCAGTCTCTATCTCCCTTGCAAATGCTACCTTAGTGATGTGATTCACTGATACTTATTTCTGACTTAAATGTTGTTAACACATCTGACTCTTCAACGTCTGCCTACTAGTTCATGCCGATTTTTTTTTTTTTATTGCAATGTTATCTTAAATTTGAAATTGGACAAGCTTTTTTTCTTTTTTCTTTTTATTATATTACTCATCAAATGTTTATTATTTTTTAATAATGTTTTAAAGCAACTCATAAATTTCTTATTTCTTTTGTTCATTCCTTTTGTTTCTTCTTAGACAAGCTATTTCTTGAGATAATTTCCTTTTTTTTGACAGGTCATGAGAAGTGGAATCCCTAATTTTTGTGCAGTAGCGTTAGCTCTCCAGGATTTAGGGTATGAGAGAAAGTTTCTCTTGTCTATTACTGCTATTATCTCCTTGTAAAGTTTAAAATCATTTTCGACAATCTACATAGTTCTGGTTGGATCAAGCACTTGGCACTTTGCCAAAAACTATAGCTTTTCGGAAGGAACTATATTTCCTTATAGTTTTCTCAAAACCGTATCTAGCTTAAGGTATTCCAGACATTATAGTTAGATTATGGCTTGCTATGATGTTTGTTATTTTCAATATGAAATATTGTAGCTGTTAATTGACTGTAATATCCCTTCTTACATGCACTGGGTAGTAATTTATAATGCATTGGTTCAAATAGTATTATATTAACTTGCCTCTTCCTGTTTACAAAAGAAATAAGGGGAGTGGAAAAAGAAAAGAAAAGAAAATAACCATGTGATCCCCCCTTGTCATTCAGTACTTAAGTTTTGGATGATTTCCTGTGCAGATACAAAGCTGTAGGCATTAGATTGGACTCTGGTGACCTTGCATATTTGTCTTGTGAGGCAAGGAAGTTCTTTTGCTCCATTGAGAAGGAATTTGCAGTGCCTGAATTTGGGAAGATGGCTATCACTGCTAGTAATGACCTCAATGAGGAAACTATAGATGCTTTAAACAAACAGGTAAGTATTCATTACTAACTTGAACCTGTACCTTTCTGCCTATTTATTCAGCAGCTCAATAGTTAAGCTGTGTTCATGTTTGTGTTTACAACAATGTAAATGCTATCCTAAAAAGTTGGAGATTAAATTGGGTGGGTAGTTATTTTAATGCTTTTTTCCTAAATAAAAATATATAGATGAAAAGTTGATTGACAGTAGTTATATTCAATATTATAAATTCTAGTAAATTGATACATATAACATGTTTGTGGAGATAACTAGTGTGCATAAAATGCAGTAATATAGTAATGTTGTAAAAGTATGCTTATGTTAGCGTTGCATATTTGTGTACCGTGATTATCTGTTAGTTTCTGGGTTTATGTTTTACAACATTGAGGCACAATCTAGTGTGCATAAAATGCAGTAATATAGTAATATTGTAAAAGTATGCTTATGTTAGTGTTGCATATTTGTGTACCATGGTTATCTGTTAGTTTCTGGGTTTATGTTTTACAACATTGAGGCACAATCTTATGATGGTTATCTTACTCCCTCAATATGTTCATGCCATTTCATTATTCATAATTCATCATTCATTTTCATTCTCCTTAAAACTTCCAAATGGACCTTTAAGTGCTAGAAATATTTTGTCTATTAACCAAAAGATCAATAAATTAAGGTGTGATTAAAAACCTTGTTATTTACGTGTAGAACAATTTTTTATCAAATGGGAAGCTGTATCCTAGATTCCTAGCATCAGATGATGTTAATAATATAGAATTGAATTTGGATATTTGGTTACTATAATAAGTGCTCAGGAACTATGTATACTATCTGATTTGCCTCCTTCAATTTACTTTTTGACTTATCCAGTCCTTAATCTGCAACTAAACAAAACTAGTTAAAGGTGAATAGACCGTAACCCCCAGCCAGATAGCCCAAATCGAAAAATCTAGTCTCTTTGGTGAGTCTACTGGCAAAATAAGTGATAGTTCTCAATCCAAATGTGTAATGCTGACTTATTAAAGAGAATATAGAGGACATTACTTTCTTCAGAAGATGTCCTCTCTTTGATTGGTTTTGTTTGTGTTTGTGTGAGAGTGGATGATGTAATGGAAGGAAAATGATATCTTTACGTTCAAAGAGTTGTTTCTCATTTGCACACCAACTTTATCACCATTAGATTAATTATGGACCCCACTTGATTCTCACTTACCCACTCTCTCTACCTTTAGATCTCAGGTGGTAAAGTTGACCCCAAATTGGTTATGCAAGTATCATTACGTGTAATGAAAACAATTTTATTTATTGATTTGGAAAAAAGTGGCGGGGGATTAACAACAGGTCTAGCCTCAATAACGGGACTTAGTTGGTTATTGTGTCTTGAAAAATTAACAAAGGTAAATGATTGATCATCCTACCCTTCGCATTTGATTTTGATTTACTCTACAGGGTCATGAGGTTGATGCCTTTGGAATTGGTACATACCTGGTCACATGTTATGCTCAAGCTGCTTTAGGTGTAGTTTTCAAGTTGGTTGACATAAATAATCAGCCTCGTATCAAACTTTCTGAAGATGTGTCGAAGGTTTGAATATGCTGCATTGTAAATGTTATTGTAATCACATGTTGATTGTTAATTATAATCCTTTTCTCTGTTCCTTCTGCAATCTAGGTCTCTATTCCATGTAAGAAACGAAGCTATAGGTTGTATGGTAAAGAAGGTTATCCCCTGGTAGACATCATGACTGGGGAAAACGAACCATCTCCTAAGGTATTTTTTTTTTACACTATGGATCATACTATATTCTTTCTTTTCCCTGGGTACAATAACCAACTTATTTAGGTTGAAGCCTATACTTATTTACACTATAGTACGAGAAGAATGAGAAAATTGTAATGTTCAGGTTGAAGCCTATACTTATTTATCTATTGAGTTACTCGTCTCTCTGCCACACTGATAAGGTCCCTTCTGGTCCAGCCTTGCCTTAGGGTGAGCTGGACAAAGAATACCCCTTTTCTGTGCAATTATTGATAGTGAACTTTCATTCATGTAAATCCATATCCAGTGGCTATTCTTCACTCTGTTGAATAATATAAATCATCAAGACTAAATTATCTATTTAGTTCCGTAAAGATACATGCGAATTCAGCATAGTCCCTGAAAGATTTTTGACACTAAGTTGGTCCCTAAGAGAATACATCACATCAATTCAGTTCTTTAAAGATTTGTTACATCAATTTAGTCCCTGAAAAAAGTAAATTCCACGTCAATTTAGTCCTTAAAAGAATGAATATGATATCTACTTGGTGTCTTTTTCATCGACTAAATTGATGTAAAAAATCTCTTAAGAATTAAATTGATACGACATGAATTCTTGAGGGAGTAAATTGATGTTACAATATTTTGAGTACTCAATTGATATCGTATCACATGTATCTTTGAGGGACTATCAGCAAGTTTAGTCTAAAATCAATTAATGATTAGGAAGTGTTGCATTATTGAATTGTCTCATGCCCTTGCAACACTATGGTTTAATCCTATTGGCTAGCCATGTGTAGTTAAAAAATGGCGGCACAAACATTATTTAGTTATTCTTATAATTCATAGGTGGGAGAAAGAATCCTGTGCCGTCATCCCTTCCAAGAATCCAAGAGAGCATATGTGGTGCCGCAGCAAGTTGAGGAGCTTCTAAGGTGCTACTGGCCTGGTAATTCAGGTGAGAACAAATTACCAAAAATCTGGATATCAATTTGGTGGTCATTGATAACTAAAATTCTCTGTATGCTCAGCTATGTTTGAGATTTGATTTTGGAGGGAAATAGAGGTTGAAAAGTGAAGTTTTGTCCATTTTCCTCCCCTCATTTTCTTTCCACTTCAATGATTTCTTATTAATGATTGTAATTTGTTTGCATGCTACATTTGCTACACGCTGTTACACCATAAGCTAAGACAATAAAGAATTTTTATGAAAGATACTCATATGGCAATGATACAGTTGTCAAATGTATCATTTCACACATGAAATGAAATGATCATGTGTTATCAGGTTTTCAAAAGTATTTGAAATGGCTTATGAGCATTCATTCATCTGCATTTCAGATATGCAATTAAGTAACTTAATGATTTTATTTTGAAGATAAAAGACGAGAAACTTTGCCAACTCTAAGGGACATTAGGGAGCGATGCATCCAGCAACTCGAACAAATGCGACCTGATCACATGAGGAGGCTTAATCCAACTCCATACAAGGTCACAGAAACTATTATATGCTTCTTTTATTTTATTCTTTTCTTCTTGAATGATTTTGAATCTGAATTCCTTTTTCCTCGTTTATGAGCAGGTTAGTGTAAGTGCAAAGTTATATGACTTCATTCATTTCTTGTGGCTCAATGAGGCACCGGTTGGGGAGTTGCAGTAATAATAAAGAAAATAAAGTAGCATATTATGAGAACCTAATAATTTGGGCAAAGAGGATTTCCGTAAAAGAAATTCCTGTCATCCAGTATAGCATAGATTCAATGTGTTTTTACTTTTTAACTGTATTTTTAAATTGTAAAGGAGTAATTATTTTTTTCCCAGCCCTAATAATCTATCTTTACCCTTGACCGCAATGTTAATTCATGACTTAAAGTTACATTGTTGGCATTTTTCTGTTGAAATATAAAAAGTACAGTGCGGAGAGCGTGTTATATATAGGGATGTCAATGGGGCAGGGTGGGGGCGGGGGATGCCTCCCTGCTCCCCATCCCCGCCCCCAGATTTACTCCCCGTCCCCGCCTCCATTCCCCACCGTGGGGAAATATTACTCCCCATCCCTATTTTTCACAGGGCCCTATTCCCTACAGGATCCCCATTCCCCATCTATCTGATAGTTCTAACTAATTATTAATTTTTATATAAATAGAGGTGTAAGTATCCATTCTATTAAAAAATAATAAGATTTTACACAAAAAGTCTAAACAACAAGATGGTGATTTCTTTCGAAATGACGCAGTGGGAGGATGTAATGGCGAGCCAGAGGATAGAGAAGTGGACAAGGTGGGAGACGCGACAACAGAGAGGAGAATGGACACGATGACAAAGTTATGGAAAGGAACGCCGCAAATAGAGAGCACGACGCGGTGAGGATCATGGCACGGTGAGGTGTGACGATGCAGTGAGAAGGGAGAGCGGCGAGAGGGTGGTTGCAGAGAGGTCGGATGGAGTATGGACAACGTTAGGGATTTCTGAATTGAAGAAGAGTTATGCAAATGAGGATTATATATATATATATATATATATATATATATATATATATATATATATATATTGTGTGTGTGTGTGTGAAATAACTAAAAAACATATATGAAAAATAAACTATTAAGGACAATTCAGTAAATTTATGAACTTAGGTGATTAGCGGGGATGGGGCAGGGATCCCGCTCGGGTCCCCGCGTCTGTTTCGGGAGAATTTTGTCCCCCGTCCCCATTTCCACGGAAAAAATTTCTTACAGTCGGATCCCCATTCGAGGCAGTCTCCGCAGGGATCCCCACATCTCGGGGAGTTTTGCCATCCCTAGTTATATATGGGAGTAATTTATCCTTTCTTTTAATCTCAAAATTGTATAATATTTCTATAAAATATCTAATCCTGAAGAGAAAAAAAAAACCATATGTAACTGAAATAGATTGAGTTCCCGTTTATTTCTATGATTCTAATATATTATGCTTTTGAAAGAATAACAAAATGTCCTTCAGGATAAAAAAAAAAGGTGATATGTAACTAACTAAATAGTTAAATACACCCTTTACAAGAATATATATGTTAGAAGTCTTATGGATTTGTATAAATGGACTATTAACTTTACACTTATATAGATGAAAAAGAAACAAAGAATTGTATATAATTTCTATACTATTTATTTTATCTTTATTTTTACGAAGGACTTTATACTTCAAATGTTTTCTTTTTTATGTATAACAGGGCTAAAGGCCCAGAAGAAATTCGCATGGTAATACAAGGAATACAAGCTGGTAATGCAACTCTCGGCTGAAAAGATTTTTCTCCCGTCTGGAAAGTCAACCCAGAACGCCAGGTTCTAACCAAATAGCATCGACCATCCCTTGAACACATATATCACTAACTCCAAACAAGAAAATTAAGCACAATCCCAACACAAACATATCCAAATCATGAACCATTCTATCATTCCATCACTTAGACCATATACTGGACTAGGATAGAGGAAGAATAGCAATAACCCTTTACTTAAAGCCCTTCACCGAGAGCTTTTCACCCATAGACTTTCCACCCATCATCACCCTCACCAAGTAACATTCTCGCAAGCATTGCTTCTTGTTAGACCACCAAAACACAGCAGCAACAACCGCATAACACTATCGTGTCACCATCATAGCAGCTAGGCATTGTTCCAAGGAGCAGATCACTACAAATCAGAGCAAAATCAAAGTGTTAACCAAGTCAAACGGACAACTTTGGAGTACATCCAATTGAAGGGAAGACGATCTGTCTGAATCTCAACAAAAATGCAGGATATGTTCCAGACTAGCTCAACTTAGTGGGGAAAGTGTTATCAGACAAGGAAGTAAAATTTAAGATATGCAAAAATACCTTACTCGGCCTCTGGGACAATCCGACTGGAGTGGATAAAATGCCCATTAGCTTTAAAGACATTAACTATGGATTAAAGATTCTTCGCAACGGCTCGTGGAATATCAGGGATAGTCTAATAAACCTACAATATTGGTCTCAAGATGTTTCAATCTATGAGGTAAGTCATGAATACATGAAATTCTGGATTCAGGTACATGGAGTTCCAATTGATTACATGAGAGTGGAAACAACTAGAGCCATAGGAAATATGATGGGAATATTGGCAGAAGTTGAGAACCCAACAGTAGATAGTGTACTAATGAGAGAGTTTCTCAAGTTCGAAGAAGCGAGAGATGTCTGTTGAACACTGTGAATAGTGAGAGAGTGAACTTGGTTGTTACTGATTGTGAAAGAGTCCAAATTGAATTGGCTCATTCAATTGTATATATATATATGTATACAAGATGATGGTCTAATTAACAAACTTTGTATCTAGTCTAACTAATTAATATAACTAATTCAGATTTTAACTATGTTAAGTTATAACAAACTGTACAAGTATATGCTATGGCTAATATGGAGCATACATGTTGTATGTTTCAAACTTGGCCATAAGAAATTTGAACTAAGGTGTTGGGAGGGCCTTGGTGAGTAAATCTGTGAGTTGATGCTTGCTCAGTACATGGACGAGTTTGACGATTTCTGCTGCCACTTTTTCTCTAACGAAGTGGCAATCGATTTCAATGTGCTTGGACCTTTTATGTAGAGTCGGATTGGTGGCCATTTGAATGGCAGAGACGTTGTCACAAAAAATCATTGCTGAATTCACCTCGACATGCATGAATTTGAGAAGGGCAATGATAGATAGAACTTCACAGGCAGCATTGGCTAGAGCTCTGTACTTTACCTCCGTTGAGCTCCTCGAAACTACATCTTGCTTCATGCTCTTCCATAACACTAATGAATCTCCCAAGAATGTGCAGTAGTCGATCGTGGACCTCCGTGTGTCGAGGCAACTGCCCCAGTTAGCGTCAGTGTACATGGAGAGGTGAAATTTGGATTTTGATGAGAAGAGTAATCCTTGGCCAAGTGCTGCCTTCAAATACCTGAGGACATGGTGCACAGCTTCGAGATGAGGAGTTTGAGGATTTGCCATGTATTGAGCCAGTTTAACCACATCAAAAGTGATGTCTGGCCGAGATATAGTGAGATACATGAGGCGGCCAATTAATCTGCGATATCTCGAAGCATCAGGGATAGGATCACCTTCGTCAGCCTTAAGTTTCAGATTAGCATCCATGGGTGTATTGGCAGGTTTGCACCCTAAGAAACCAGTCTCCTCCAGCAATGTGAGTGTATATATATTTTTGCTGACTTAAAGTAATCCCATCTTTTGATCTGGCAAGCTCAAGACTAAGGAAGAACTTAAGGTCACCCAAGATTTTAAGCTTGAAGATGGATTGAAGCTTGTGTTTAACATTGTCCACCATTTCTTGTTTGGGAGCAGCGATGATGATGTCATCCACGTACACAATGAGATAGGTAGTTGCCTCACCCTCTCCTAGAGCGAAAAGAGAGTAATCATGTCTGCATTGTGTAAAGCCATGGGTGGTCAGTGTGTTGCAAAACTTAGTGAACCACTGCCTTGATGCTTGTCGCAACCCATACAAGGACCGTGTGAGTTTACAAACTAACCCTTGTTTCCGCTGAGGATGACCCAAAGGCAATTCCATGTAGACTTCCTCATTAAGTTCACCGTTGAGGAATGCATTATTTATATCCAGCTGTAGGAGGCTTCAGTTTTTGACTGCAGCAATGGTAAGTAAGATCCTCACAGTGGTGATCTTTGCCACGGGACTAAATGTGTCCCTAAAATCAATACCAACTTGTTGAGTATATCCTTTTGCAACTAAACGTTCCTTATATCTCTCTAATGAGCCATAAGCCTTTAGCTTAGCTTTGTACACCCAACAACAACCAATGGCTCGCTTATCTGGTGGTAAAGGTACAAGGGCCCAAGTTTTATTGGCCTCAAGTGCATCAAGTTTCTCTTGCATAGCTTGTCTCCATTTTTTGAACTGAACTGCCTGGTGGTAAAATTGAGGCTTAGGTATGACGTCTAATTGTGCGATGGAGTTAAGGTATGTAAGGTTAAGGCGATGGTTACTAATATGATTGGCTAAGGGATAAGGAGTAGAGGTGTGGCAGATGTAGTCATTGAGGTAAGGCGGAGGTTGAATGTGTCTAGTTAATTTTCTTAGTTGTTTAGGTGGTGAAGTGATGGTGTTTGGTGTTGGTTCCTGATGTTGAGGTTCTGAGTTTATGACGGTTGGAGTCGGCTGTGAAGATGGAGAAGGGATGTGTCAAGAATGGGTTTAGAAAGTACAAAGTCATTGAACAAGTCTTTATTAGACTATAGATGAGGTGAAGTACTGAAAGGTATAACATGTTCATGAAAAATAATGTCTCTTGAGATAAAAAACTGTTTGGTTCTAAGGTTGTAAAGTTTGTAACCTTTGTAGCCAATTGGATATCCAATGAAGACTGAGGGATCAGCTCTAGGACAAAATTTGGTTTTGGATTTAGAGGTGTTTGCTACATATGCAAGGCAACCAAAATTTCTTAAGGCATTATTGTTGGGTGTCTTTCCAAATAGCAGTTCAAAGGGAGACTTAAATTGTAATAATTTGCTTGGGATTTGATTGATTAGGAAAGCTGAAGTGATGATGCACTTCTCCCAAAAGGAAATAGGAATTTTTGACTGAAAGAATAAGGATCTGGTCACATTCAACAGATGCTGGTGCTTTCTCTCTACAACAGCATTTTGTTGGGGTCGATAAGGGCATGAGAATTGATGCAGGGCACTTCTCTTCTGCAAAAACTCCTTAAGTGCAAGTTCCTTATCATTGTCAGACTTGAGACATTTGATCTTAATGCCAAATTGAGTGTCAATCAATGCAAAGAAGTCCTTCAGGAAACCTGTGGCTTCAGATTTATTATTCAGCATATAAATCTAACAAAATCTGGTTGCATCATCAACAATGGTTAGAAAGAAACGTTTTCCATTATAAGTGGGAGTATGATAAGGTCCCCACACATCACAATGAATAAGGTCAAAAACGTTAGAAGATATATGATTATGTGACTCAAAGGGAAACTTCTTGAATTTAGCTAAATGGCAGATTTCATAAGTATGACAACCTGATTTATTCGACAAATATAAAATACTATCTAAGTGGTGTAGAATGTTAGAAGGTATATGACCAAGATGTGTGTGCCATAGATCTGGACTACACAAATTTATTGAGATAGAATCAGTATGAGAAATATGAATAGAAAGGAAAGAATTTGAGAAATTCTGTGAACCATGCAGTGCCAAATTGGTTGAGATTTCTTCTCTTAGGATGTAAAGTCCTTGTTGCAAGTCATCCTTCCCAATCGTCTTCAAACACTTGTTGTCCTGAATAGTGAAGTAATTAAAACCAAGAGTGATAGTGATTGTGGAGTTAGCAAGAAAGGCTGAAATTGAAAGTAAATTGACAAGAAACTCAGGGACATAAAGCACATTTTGGAGAGATATATGCTTATTGAGAGTAACTGAACCTATGAAATTGGCAGAAAAAATTTCACCATTAGGAAATGAGACAGAAATTTTTTTTTGAAATGTGTATTGAGGTGAATAGAGATAAATTATAAGCAGTGTGAATGGTGGCACCACTATCCAAAATCGAAGAATTATATGGTAAATTTGACCTTAACATGGATACGTTGAGAACGATACCTGCTAGAGTTGAAACTTCAGTTGATTCATTTGATGAAATATCTTGGATCTTGTAATTATTCAGCAAGGTTAGGAGTTATTGAACTTGTGTTGGAGTCAAATTTGGGCTGATTTGTGCATCTGAAGTGGACTGAGATGTGGAGACATGATGAACCGAAGGCTTCATGTTCCTTCCTTTGCCAAAATTTGGAGGGTAACCGTGAATTTTGTAACATTTGTTGATAGTGTGCCCAAGAATTTCACAGTACGAGCAAAGGGGTCTATCTTTCTTCACCATGCCTCTGCAGCGACCTTGAGATTGTGGTGGTTGCTGATTTCTTGCCAGAAAGGCTACTTGATTCTGGGAAGCAGAATTGAGTGAAGCTCCTATTGCCCTATGTTTTTCTTCTTGTGTTACAAGAAAAAGGACTTTGTTAATTGTGGGAAGAGGTTCCAAGAGCGAGATTTGCCCGCGAATCTGTGAAAAAGATTCATCCAATCCCATGAGGAAACAATGGATATACTCAGCTTGAAGAAACTCTTGCATGGCGCGCGCATCACCGCAATTGCATTGCACTGGGCGATATGAGTTCAATTCTTCCCAAAGAACCTTGATTCTTGTGAAGTATCGTGACACAAACATGGCACCCTGTCGAAGATTCATCAAGTCGCGCTTCAATTCGAACATACGAGGGCCATTTTCATGTTGAAAATGCTCCTTCAAATCGTTCCACAACTCTGCTACAGAATCTGTGTATACGAGAGAGTTAGCAATTTCTTTTGTAAAAGAATTTAAAATCCATGAGCTTATTACGTCATTCATGCACTGCCAGTTTTCAAATTTCTCTGGTTCAGTGATTGGATCTGTTTTAGGCACCGATCCAGTGATAAAACCAAGCTTTCATTTCGCATTTAGGGCTTTCTACATCGCGCGACTCCAAGAATGATAGTTGTCCTCAGTGGGTTGTTGAGTGACCAAGATCATACTGGGTTGATCAGCGGGAGAGAGGTTATAAGGATCCACATCCATTGATGAAGCTGAAGAAACTGCAGATGAAGATGAGGCTGGCTGTGCCATGGTTGGTGGAATTAGGGAAAACACAAAATGACGCTTCTTTCCAAGTCTCGTTGATCGGAATCGCTGTTTCTACCAAGAACAGAGGTGAAACACGCGCATTCTCATCAAACTCAGTTGTGTGAGTCAAGGAAAGAGGAAGAGAGAAGTGGAAAGGAAGGAGAAGAAGAAATTGCTTCTGATACCATGTTGAACACTGTGAATAGTGAGAGAGTGAACTTGGTTGTTACTGATTGTGAAAGAGTCCAAATTGAATTGGCTCACTCAATTGTATATATATGTATACAAGGTGATGGTCTAACTAACAAACTTTGTATCTAGTCTAACTAATTAATATAACTAATTCAAATCCTAACTATGTTAAGTTATAACAAAGTGTACAAGTATATGCTATGGCTAATAATGTCACCAAACCACTACAAACAAGCGTCTAGATAAAGAGAGGAGAGCGTCTTAAGGCTTGAATTAGCCTGATATATGAAAGGCTACTAGATGCATATTGCCTTAACTATGGCATAATAGGCCACGATAAGAGAAGCTGCCAGAACCAACCGCGATGGCGATGTAGGACCCCAGCCAGCCTCGATACACGATGAGGATTGGAACCAAATATGTAAAAGCCCTGAACGTCAACTATGAAGATAAGAAGGATGAAGATACAGAGAATGCAGTGGGAGAGAAAGAAGAACAAGTGCGTGTAAGACAAACATTTTTCACTGAAAGTGCGAGAAACAAATGAAGCGAGGACAATGAAAAAATTCAGCGGTTAAGAGAGAAAGTTGGGGAAGAAGTTACCTCAAAGAAAATATGGATAGGGATATGGGCCATTGGGGGCGAAGTAAAGGAAAATAGAGGCGATTATATAGCTAAACCACTACAAAACTCTAAAATTCTAATCTTTCATAAGAGCAGGTAAAAGAAGCAGAACAGGCCCTTGCTCGACTTTGGATACAGGAAGAAAAATTTTGGTGCCAGCGATCTAGCCTTAAATGGCTAAAGTGTGGAGACAGGAACATATCATTTTTTCATGTTTCAACCATTCAACGAAGGGATCGGGATAGAATTGACATGCTAAAGAATGCAGATGAAAATTGGGTACAACACCAAAATCAAATCCTGAATCTTAGTGAAGAGCATTATTTAAAGGTGTTCACATCAAGAGAAAAAGTGAATATGGATGAATGCACCAAAAGTATTCCTAAAAGGGGCATGGAAGATATGAATAACAAACTGACTCAACAGGTCTCAGATCAAAAAATAAGGAGAGCGGCATTCAACATGGGTAGCCTGAAAGCTTTAGGATCAGACAGTTTAAATGGAATATTCTACCAGAGGTATTAGGACATTATTGGGTGGTGATATTTGTAAAGTGATTAAAAGCTTTTTCAATAAGGCAGCCTACCAGAAGAAATTAATAAAACACACGTAGTTCTTGTCCCAAAAATCAAACAAGCTAAAAAATTTTATCAAATTCAACCGATCATCTATTGTAACTACATATACAAGATCATCTCCATGGTCATAGTGAAACGGCTTAAAGGAATTATGGACCACATCATCTCTCCTGTGCAAAGTGCATTTATAGGAGGTATAATGATTTTGGACAACATAATCATTGTCCAGGAAGAGTTTCACACTTTTTAAAAGGGAATAAAGGTAATCACAACTTAGCTATCAAGCTTGACATGAATAAAGTATATAATAGGATTGAATAGGACTATCTAGAGAAAGTTCGAAAGGCATATGGTTTGACAATCAGTGGATAAGCAGGATAAAGCATTGTGTTAAGAGTGTCAAATACAAATTCAAGAACAATGAATCCGCTAAGGGGGATCAAGATAGGGAGACCCTCTTTTATCCTACCTTTTTATTTTAGCCTCTGAAGTGCTATTTATACTTCTGGATAAAGCACAAAAAAATATTTTATTTCAGGAGTTAAATTAGCTCCTACTGCACCTAACTTAACTCACCTCGTATTTTCTTATGATTGTATTATTTTTTTCAGGAGCAAAAGAAGATGAAATATACTAGCTCATACAAATCTTTAATTATTACATTAGTCTCAGGACAAGTAATAAATTTGGAGAAGTCAGGGATATCTTATGGTACCAAAGTGCCCATACAAATCAAAGTCAATATTGAGGATATCTTGAGAATTTCGGCTTGGGATAACTCAGGAAAATATCTTGGCCTTCCAGCTAGATGGAAAAGATCTAAGTGTAAAGCTCTAGAATGGATTGAGAAAAAGTTAACTAGAAAGATAGATGGCTGAAAAGAAAAACTTCTCAATTAGGCAGGGAAAGATCCACATAAAAGTGACTGTCCAAGCTATCCCCTCATATGCCATGGGAATCTTTAGATTTTCAAAAATTTTTTGCAGGAGGTCCCGTGCTCGAATAACAAAATTTTGGTGGAGATCAACCAAAAAAGAAATAGGAATACACTGGAAGAGTTGGAAAAAAATTATGCACAAGTAAAAAAGATGAAGGTTTGTTTCCAATCTGTTAGGAAAAATTAGGATTTTTGCACCTTTGATCAAACTAAAAAAGAAGAAGAAGAGTTCTAGTGGAAATCAAAGCATCAAGAAGCTTTTGATAACATCAAGCGGTACTTGACTAATTCTCCTGTTATAACAACTTCAAGGCACGGAGCACCTCTAAAACTTTATGACCAGCTTTAGAAGTAACAATTGGTAGAATGCTGGTTCAAGAAGATGATGATGGCAATGAAAGAATGATTTATTATCTAAGCCGCGTATTAAATGATGTCGAGAGTCGTTATTTTTCCAATTGAGAAACTTTGTTTAGCTTTTTAATTTTCTTGTCTTAAACTTAAGTAATATTTAATTCCTAGGAATATTTATGTAATTTCTAAGTTTAATATTCTTAAATATATGTTGTCTTCTCTAATCTTGCATGGTAGACTAAAAAAATGGATGTTAGTTTTGACAGATTTTTCTTTACATTTTGTTCCTGCAAGAGCCGTTAAAGGACGGGTTCTGCCTGATTTTCTAGTTGACCATCCCTGTATTCACCTTAATGAAAGCTTACTGGATTTTGTTGGTTTGGTACTTTAAAAGTTATATTTTAACGATTCATTCCATAAATGTGGTGTTGGTATAAAAATTTTAATTATTCTTTCAAATGGTGAGTCAAGTAATTTTTTTTTAAATTAAATTATTCATGTTCCAATAAGGAGGCAGAGTATCAGGCGTTAATAATGGAATTGAAATTATTATTAAAATAAGGAATAAAAATGTAAAATTTTTTGGAGATTCATAACTTGTAATCCGTCAAGTATCACTTGAGTATAGGTGTCTTAGTGAAAATTTGATAAAGTATTTTAAGGTAACTACAAAGTTGTTGGGTGAGTTTGACAATATTACTGTGAGGCATGTTCCCAGGGAATTAAATTTAGAAGTAAATGAATTGGCCCAAATTGCTTCAAGATATAAGATCAAGTCTACAACACTAGATAATTAGTAAGGATTATGGGAATATTTATTCTTTTGAGAAAAAGAGAAATGTTTTCGTTAGCAAAATTAGACCTAGAAAATTAAAGAGTTCCAATTGTGGAATATTTAGAAAATTCAAACTTTGGTGTTGATAAAAAACTTAAATATAGAGCTCAAAGATATGTTCTAATAAATAATGTGTTGCTTAACAAATCTCTTGACATGTTTGGGAGAAAAAGAGGTATATTTGGCTCTTGTTGAACTGCACAAAGGAATTTGTGGTGCCCATAAATCAGGAAAAAAAATAAAATGGGTTATAAACAGGAAAAGATTGTATTGGCCAACTATTCAGAAAAATTGTGTAAATTATGCTAGATCTTGTATGAAGTGTCAAAAACAAGGAAATCTTCTACATATTCCAACACCAGAATTGCATGTTATAATTAAACCATGGCTGTTTAGAGGTCGAACTTTAGATTTAATTGCGCAGATCCACCCACCTTCTTCTAAAGGTGATAAGTTTATTTTAGTTGATATTGATTATTTTTTTTAATGGATAGAGGCTATCGCTTTGAGGGAGGTAACTCACAATAAAATAATTAATTTTATTAAGGAGCATATTGTGCATAGATTTAAAATTTCTCAATCTATTACCACTTATCAAAGAACCATATTTATTGGAAAAAAGATAATGGAATATGCTAAGTCTAGAGATATAAAAATGCTTTCTTTTACATCTTATTATATCCAAGTTAATGGACAGGTGGAGGCAACGAGTAAAATTTTTATTGTATTAATTAAAAAATAAATTGGTACGCAATCAAGAAATTAGCACCAAACCCTTAGTCAAATTCTTTGGGCTTATAGAAGTTCTCCAAGAGGTTTTACTGGAACTATTCTACATAAGCTAGGCTTTTTTATTTTATTTTATTTTTGAAGGATAATTTAGTTCTAATTTATGGATATAATTCCTTTTAATTCATTGGCATAACTGCTTTTAGTTGGTCATGACTTATAACTGCTATATTTCAATATAGGTTAGCTTATCTTTATGAGGGGTTGGAATCCAAAGTTGTTCATCGTGAAATTAAATCGAGCAATATTTTGAATGACAAGTAATGAAATTCAAATGTGTCTGACTTTGGACTTGCTAAACTCCTTGACTCTAATAGCAACTACATTACGACTTGTGTAATGGGTCAGATTTGTACACTCTCCCTTGTTCACATTTCTCTTTCTTTGATAAACTCTTCCATATGTTCCTTACAAATAATCTTTTCGACATATACGTAGCTCCTGAATATGCAAGTATCGGCATGTTGAATGAACGAAGCAATGTGTTTAGTTTCGGAATCCTTATAATGGATTTGAGATGTTAGTCTTTAGACTCTTTAGATATTGTCTTTTTCACTTGTAACTGAAAAACTGAAATTTTTAGGTGAATTTAGTTGACTGGCTAAAGAAGATGGTTGGTAACAAAAATGCAGAGGGAGTGTTGGATCCCAAACTCCCTGAGAAACCAAATTCAAAGGCCCTAAAGAGAGTACTTATTGTAGCATTGCGCTACACAGACTCAAATGCACAAAAGCGGCCTAAACTGGGACATATTGTACACATGCTTGAAGCTGAAGAATCTCCTTACAAAGAGGCTAGAGCTTTTCTGCTATGACCTCAGTATCATAATTGTTGAATAATTAAGAAATGCTACTTGTGATTTGGATTTTCTTTAATTCGAAAGTTAAATGAAGACCTTACTTTGCATCCGACATTTAATGTTCAAAAACGGAAGTTGTTTTATTTACTCATTAATAAAGTTTCTTTATCTTGTTTTAGGATCGTAGAGCTAGAAGGGAATCGGGATACACGCCCAAGAATAAAGTAAACAACAATCCAAAAGAAGAGACAACTATTTCCGACGATGATTGTAGAACTGAAAGTGGGATGCAGGACAATGAGACAAGATGAAGCTACCAAGAAGCGAAGTTGAGTATAGAATTTGCTTCTGGGGTCTCGTTTAGTGGCAAAAAAGATTACGGTAACCATCCCTCCCTAGACCCTAGTCCCTTTACAATTTGTTGTACAAAGATGCCGAAATCAATTTACATCCACGAGACTTTTACATCTATTGCTCTACTTTGTTCGTGGCTTTTTCCAGTCATCCTATACCCACAAAGACCTTAACACAAGATTTGCATTGCTTACTTTGTCCCATGTGCTTTTAATTTAATGTCAATCATGTATATGTGCTTCATTCATTGAATAAAAAATGTTGTAATGCTTCTCATGCTTGATCTGATTATGTGATTGAAAGTTTGTACTTTGTAACTTATTGTAGCACCCAATAGGTCAAGTTGAGATATAAATACTCAATTGAGATGTGTAATTAAGTGTAAGATTTATGAGAGAAATTATAGATGTACATATTAGGGTGTGAGTCCACTCCCATTTGCTGATTGAACAATGTAAAGTACTTTTAGTTTTGTTTTCCTTTAAAATTGAATAAGCAGTTTAATGGTGAATAATGGATATATTGCATTGAGTGAAAAGATGTAAAAGTGATATCCTCATGTAACAACCAATGGTGCATAAAAACATTTGTGAATGACATGCAACTTGCATTAGATGATAAATTTCTATTTTTCCAATGCTATAGTACTTTGCCTTCCATGTTACAATAAGTAGGGAACTTTTGTTGTGATTTAGGGAGACCTTAACAGCTGGTGAAGAGTGAAGACTCCAAAAGGTATCCAATTTTGGAATTATTGCATCCTCTCTCTTTGAAGATGAGTGAACTAAGATAATTCTTGAGACAAGATTTCTGGTTAATGGGGCTGAGTTTTTGTGCTCTTCATGAGAGCAAAGCCCACAATTGATACTTTTATGGTATGAAAAATCTTTCATAAAGAAGGAGAAATATAAGTTTTACCAGATCCCAAACCTTGGTCACCATGAAAGAAAAATTTTGGCATGAATCTTTAAGATGGCAAGGTCTCATCTAATGATAAAGGTCCTTTTCATATTGGTTTGGCGTTGCTTTACTTTTCAAAGATTAGGTATGACAATGGTCTCCATGGGGGCGAGGACCCATCCGCATTTATTAAAATGTCCCCTATCCCCACCCCATCACGGGCCCCTGTTTATTTCTCTCTGTAGGGGAGGCAGGTATTCGGGGGTATTCATGCATAATTAGATATTATTAAGTTTTAATTTTTTTAAAAATTAATTAACACAATCATAATAAAATCTTATATAATTCAACCAAATATATCAACTCAAACATAATTCAAACAGAAATTTAACATAATAACATAAACAAAATTTTCAACATATAAATTAAAATGAGTTAGAGTTACTTACATAACATATATATAAGGACATTTAAATGAATTTTATTTTATGAAAATTTCGCAGGTCCTTGTAGGGTGGGTACCTCAATCCCTGCCCCATGTCCCTATTTATTCATGGGGCAGATCCCTGTCTTCATGAAGATTTTTCGAGTCTCTGTTAACCTCTCCTTTGCAGGTAATTCCCATGGGTATCTGTGGATGCAGGTTTTTTTTTTTTTTTTGCCATCTCTAATTGTAGTTGTGATAAATCAAAACTAAAATAGCTATAATGATAGGTTAATCCAAATGCACATTAGTTTTTATTTTTGGGTTAAGTTATATAACACATACACACACCTCCCCTTTCCATGGATTTTATATAATTATTTTCTAGTCACAGCTAAGATTTAAATCCGGTACACTTTTCAAGTAAGGCATACATTGATGCCACTAAATCAAACTTTGCAGTGCAAATGCACAGATAGTTAAGCAATGGTTTTTGTATTATTATTATTAGGATTTAGTACTGGTGGACTAAAAACTCACATTTTTTTAAGTGGACATTGTAACATTTATTCGTATTTTTTTATGTATTTATAATATATTTTTCTATTTTTTTCTTATTTCCAAACTCTTTATTATGTCCCAACTCCTTGATGTATGGATATTTAGATTATTAACATTTCAAAACCAATTATTAACCATTTTAAAGAATCTCTTTTATTATTTGTATAAATAGATGTATTTTATACGTATAGATGAAATCATGAACACAAATATAAATGGTGAATTTACAAACGTGTTTTCAGATATTGAAGGACTAAGGGTGCTTTATCTACACGTGTAAAAGCTCAAGGGTAATCCACCCACTCTTCAATTTTAAGTCCTATTCTACTCATTTTCTCTGAGATCTTAAATCAAAAAAACACTAAAAGAAGGAAGTGCTGTGAAATACAATTAAAGTCCTATGGCCAAGACAAGAAAATTGTCATCCCCAAAATTACACCAAACAAATTCAGCAACTTGGCCGGCATGGTGTTCGTAAAAGCGATGTTTTTTGGCGGCTGGTTTCCTCCAGCTGTAGGGGATAGCGAGAGCTGTAGGTGGTGGCGGCGAAATCGGTGGCACTTGGCATGTTCTATATGTAGCATTTACCTGCATACACACAAATTCATACATCGTCACCGCATATATGAACATTAAATAATGACAGTTCAAGTGTGATATTCATCAATAAGCCTTAGCTCACATGGCATATCTCCCCTTCCCCACTTCAAAGGTCTAGTGTTCAAATCCTAGAGATTGCAATTGAGGAAAAAATTTGGTAAATGTGTGAGGAGTGTGTGGGTGTGTTGTATACCTAGGATTGGCCTATGTAGGACCGGGTTGTCCGATATTTGTTCATACATCAGTTCGAGCTATATAGGACCGGGTTGTCCGACCTCTTGGAAGGTTGGCCTATGACCGACCTCTTAGAAGGTTGGCCCATGATCGACCTCCTGGAAGGTTGGCCCATTACCGACCTCTTCACAAAGAGTTCGGCCATATCGCCAGAGGAGCCCAAAGTAGGCCCAAACGAAGGAACACAGCCCAATCTAAAGGCAGCCAAAAGCCCAGAAAGATAAAGGCGGTTCCCCTTAAAGATAAGATGACTTCACTCAAAGATAAGATAAGATAAGTTATCTTATCTCCAACTTATCTCCAGAAATATCACTTCATATTATTATAAATATACTAGAGCACCCAGGTATAACTCATACTCTGATTCTACTAAGAACCTGCTTAAAGCCCGTGCTAACTTAAGCATTGGAGTCTCTTGCAGGTACCACCACCCTCTGGTGACGAAGGATCAGCAACATCACCAAGTCTAACAAGTCAGACACGACAGCTTCGACCACCACCACCGATCTCATCCGAGATTGACCTAAAGTTTCAGGTAACCCTCGAAATATTGGCGCCGTTGCCGGAGAACCTGGAAGTCATCCCATCACCATGGAGGACGACCATGACAACGATCACAACTCTGGTTTGGTGGACAGAACGCCAAACAAAAACACGGATGCCACCTCCAAAGACACACCTCAAAACGGGGGAGATAAGCAACCCCCAAACACAGAAATTTTGGAAGCTATCCGTGAGCAACAGAATCGCCTTAAACAACTGGAACAAGAAGCTGAACATCAATGGGAAGCCGAAAGAGACCTTCGAAGAGAAACAAGACGACGTCAAAAGCTAGAGGACAAGTTCTTAAAGCTCGAAGCCAATCTCAAAATTAAGATCGCTCGATCCAGTCATGAAGATAGCCCTCATAATGATCAAGACCCATTCACCAAAGAGATCATGAAAGTTAAAGTCTCAAAGGACTTCAAAGCTCCTGACATGACCCCATACGACGGCACATCGGATCCAAGCAATCACCTTAGCAATTTCAGAAGCAGAATGTATCTCACTGACGCCTCGGATGCCATTCGATGCAAAGCCTTCCCGACTACCCTAACGAAGATAGCAATAAAGTGGTTCGACAGTTTGCCTCCAAGATCCATCACAAGTTTTGACGACCTTGCTAAAAAGTTCCTCGCCAGGTTCTCCATCCAGAAGGATAAAGCCAAACACGCTCCAAGCTTGCTGGGAATTAAACAAGGAGATCGGAAAAGCCTTTGCAGCTACATGGAAAGATTCAACAAAGCATGCCTTGACATACAAAGTCTTCCAATAGAAGCGGCCATCATGGGACTCATCAATGGCCTAAGAGAAGGACCTTTCAGCCACTCAATATCCAAGAAGTACAGAACATCTCTAAACGAGGTTCAAAAAAGGGCGAAAAAATATATCAATATGGAGGAGAACTCCCGATTGGGAGACAGCTCAAAAATCGGATTCTCCTAACCCACCACGGGACAAGGATAAAGAGTCCAAGAAAAAAGAAGATCAACCCGGTGAGAAGCCTAGAAAATACCACAATTACACCCCTTCGGGTGTTTCTTGTGGATGTTTATCGAGAAATATGCAACACTGAGAAAATCCCACCACCTCGCCCAATCAAAAACAAAAGAGGGGGAAGTCAGACAGAATACTGCGAGTACCACCGAATCTACGAACATCTTACTAACGAGTGTTTCGACCTAAAGAATGTCATAGAGAAATTGGCAAGAGAAGGGCAATTAGATCGGTACTTAGCCAATAAAGCAGATGAACTAAGAAAAAGAAGAAGGGATGAAGAGGTCGGACGAGTTGAACATCCACCTCACACCGAAGAGGTCGGACGAGTTGAACGTCCACCTCACACCGAAGAGAGGCATGTTCATATGATAAATGGAGGATTCACAAGAGGAGGGATCTCTAAATCATCTCGCAAAAGACACCTCAAAGACGTATATTAAGGAAGGAAGAGAGGTTTGAATAGGACAACGGAATGCGAACAAGCCTTCCAAGATTTCAAAAATTCTTGGGGCAACCACCCATTCTTACCCAACCACGGGAAAGTGAAGAACTCATATTATACCTCGCAGTGGGAAGTCGGGCAATAGCCTCAACACTAGTTAGAGAAGACGAAAGTGGGCAACAACCTGTCTACTCCATCAGCAAGGCTCTACAAGGCGCCGAACTAAACTATCAAAAGATAGAAAAGTTTGCCTACACCCTCATACTCACTTCTTGACGACTCCGCCCATACTTTCAAGCTCACACTATCAGAGTTCGGACCAACCAGCCCATCAAAGGCATCCTACAGAAAATAGACTTAGCTGGAAGAATCCTACAGTGGGCAGTCAAGTTATCCAAATTCAATCTTTGATATGAAGCTCGGACAGCCATCAAATCACAGTATCTGGCCGACTTCATGATAGAGTACACTGACACCCTGGGAACTCCCACAAAATGGAATCTCTATGTGGATGACATTTCAAACAAAACCAGGAGTGGGGCAGGTGTAATTATAGAAAGCGATCAGGGAACCCAAATCGAGCTAAATAACCAAGCTGAATACGACCGGCTGGTTTAAGGCTGGCTAAGAAGGTAGGAGTTCAAAAGCTTACCGTGTTCAATGATTCACAAGTAGTCACCTCACAAATAGAAGGGAGCTACCAAGCTAAGGATCCCACCATAAAAAAAATACCTAGACGAACCAGAGAACAGCTCAGATAATTCGGGGATATGAGGTTGATAAACCCCATTTTTAGGGTTCATCTTGTATTGAATTTAGAGTGTTTTGCTAACCTTTTCTCGCATTTAGCCTATGAATTGGCATGGTTTTGTAATCTCTCCCGTATTTGTGCTTAAGTGTAAAAACATGCTTTTTAAGCCTTATTTTGGTGAATTCTAATTTCTCCTTGATTCCATAAGATGCCTTGATGTGTTTGCTAGTAATCTCAGGATGAAATAGGTTAGGCATGGATCAAAGGAAGCAAGGAAGGAAGCATGCAAGTGGAGAGAAGCACAAAAAGCCAAAGAAGTGATCTCGGCCAAGCACGCGTATGCGCACAAGGCGCTTGCGCGCATATCGCAGAATTAGCCAGGGATGCGCACGCGTACCATGCGCGCACGCGTCGTAGTCCGCACGTGATTCTGTTATTGCAACACGTGCCTGGCGATTTTGGAAGGTTTCAGCAACCAACTTTGGCGCCAAAATGCATATAAGAGCCAAGGATTGAAGGGGATTAACACACATTCACATCCATAGACTCATTTTACAAGTTTTCTTAGATATTTTTAGTTAGTTACATTTGTAGAGAGAGAAACTCCAACCTCTCTCTAGGATTCATCTTCATTTTCTCAATTCTCAACCATTCATTGGTGAGATCTATTGCAACTCTCATTTTACTTTGTTCATGTTGTAGTTCATCTTCTCTAATCTCAATTAGTGTTTGTAATTGTTCAATTCTCTTAGATCTTAGGTTTAACTTTGTTGTTTTGGATTCTATTAATTCATTGAAGATCTCATTTTCATTGTTGTTCATTGTTGATTGTTGTTAATCTCTTGTGTTGAATTACTTTGATTCTACATCTCTTCTCAATTTTACTATGTCTTTCATTCTTGCTCTCCAAGTGTTTGAGAAAATGCCAACTTTAGATATGGAGTAGCATTCCCTCACTTGGCCTAGTGGTTGAGTCATTGGAGACACTTGAATAATGGATGTCAATTGTTGATTAAAAATTGAGAATTGCTAATTGACTTAGAGTGCACTAAAGCTAGACTTCCCTAGGGTAAGACTAGGACTTGTGACTCAAGTTAGTTACTTTTACTTGACTTTCCTCTATGATAAGGGGTTAACTAAGTAAAGCAACACTCCTTTGTCATCACAATTGAAGGAAGCTATAGTGATGGAACTTCCAATGTTCAACCTTGGCCAAGGCTTTTAATGTTGATTGATTGTTTTTTTCTTTTATTAGCACTTTTATGCCACACTCTTCAAGCCACAAAAGACCACTTAACCAATAGCATGCATCCTTGTAGCATTCCTAGGGAAGAACGACTCGGGACTAATACTCTCGATTATAGATTGTAGATTTGTTTGATGATGGATTTTGCGTCGGTTTAGACTATACTACGATTGATTACTTGATAATTTCTATATCGGCAAAAATTCATTCATCAAAATGGCGCCGTTGCCGGGGAATGCACATGAGTGCCATGTTTTTGGGTAATGTAAATATGTGAATATTGTGAATATGTTTGTCTTTTGCTTGTTTGTTAGTTTTCATTAGTTTTATACCTCTATTAGTTTTGTTCCTATTTGCCACTATGAATTCTCGTCCTTGTGGTTTTGGATATAACTATGACTATTTTGTAGGCGATGAAAACTTGAATGATGGCTCACATTATGGGATAGATGAATCCTTAGGAAGGGAGCCATATCCATATGAGCAATCATCATGACAACCTTCCCCTTCAAGTTACTATGATGATAATCTTCCTTATAATGCATATCATGCCTATGGACATGATGATTCTTATCATGGTTATACCACTCAACCACCATCATTCTATACACCATATTCTCAACCCGCATCTTATTTCCACCAATTGCCTACATATGATCCAAGTCTATATTCCCCCTATGCATACCCTTGTGACGAATATGAACAAGCAACCCTTGAATCACCACCACTCCAACATCTTTACCTTCCTACCCAAGTCCCCATGAATGATGCACTTGGTATCATTCTCCAAGAGCAAGAAGAGCTCCAAACCGCCTTCACTAGTTTCACCTCTACCCTCCAAGAATTTACGTCCCGTATAATTCCATCCTCTACCAATAACCAAAATAACTTCCCACCTCAAAGCTTTGATGAATCTCATTTTCAACTATGTCATGATTTCCCCTCTCCACCACAAACCTCCATGGAAGCATATCAATGTCCATTAATCCAAGAGCAATATGATCCTACTTATGTTAGTAAAGCGGAACAAAAATTAAGGGATTGTTTCAAGGAAGAAATGGATCAACTTCAAGCAACCATCCGTCAAAAGATAGATTCTTGGGATTCATATCACAAGTGAAATCAGTTCACGGATGATTGTGAAAAAGCAACCAAAGAGGGAGGTATGAGGGAGACTTTAGAGTCTCAAGTTGAATGCAAGGAAATGGAGTGTCTGTTGCAACAAGCGGAGGAAATGAAGATTGTTGAAGATAAAGAAGTGGAAGAAGACCTAGAGGAGGTTAAACAAGAAGGAAGTTCCATCGACGAAAATAACTCTACATCAAGTGACAATGGTGATCTTGTTGAAGCTTCTCCCATCGAATGTGAAACCGATGTTGAGGAGGTTGCGCAACCTCCAACACATGACTTGATCAATGATAAAGGTTTGGAGGAAGTTAGCAAACAAGAAGAATTTAAAGAAAGTTATCAAAAGATGGAAATCATCATGGAGGAGTGGTGGACGAAATTGTATCTCTTTATGGAATATGATAATAGAGCTGGTCCAAGATCAACTTCGTTCAACTAACCAGCAAGTGTACTGGGTCGTCCAAGTAATACCTTACGTGAGTAAGGGTCGAATCCTTAGAGATTATTGGTTTGAAGCAATCAATATTTATTTTATTAATCTTAGTCAGGATGTCAATGAGATTATTTGGATTAAAAGTGAAATTACTGGAATTGATAAAAGAGGGAACAATGTTACTTTGATTTGCAGCACTGGGGAATATGTTGGAGTTTTGGAGATGCTTTGTCCTCTGACTTCAACTCTTCCTTGAAATCCTCTTCTCACACGCAGGTTCCTTCCATGGCAAGCTCTATGTAGGGTGTCACCGTTGTCAGTGGTTACTTCCCATCCTCGCAGTGAAAACTATGCTCACGCACTCTGTCACAGTACGGCTAATCACCGGTTGGTTCCCGCTCCTACTGGAATAGAATCACTCTTTTGCGTCTGTCACTAACGCCCAGCAGGTTAAAGTTTGAAGCACGTCACAGTCATTCAATCCCGGAATCCTACTCGGAATACCACAGACAAGGTTTAGACTTTCCGGATTCTCATGAATGCCGCCATCAATCCGGCTTATACCACGAAGATTCTGTTGGGGAATCTAAGAGATATTCATTCAATCTGATGTAGAACGGAGGTGGTTGTCAGGCACACGTTCATGGATTGAGGAAGGTGATGAGTGTCACGGATCATCACCTTCTTCACAGTTAAGCGCGAATAAACATCTTAGATGGGAACAAGCGTGTTTGAATGGAAAACAAAGGAATTGTATTAAATCATCGAGACGCTGCAGAGCTCCTCACCCCCAACAATGGGGTTTAGAGACTCATGCCGTCAAAGAGTATGTAATTCAGATCTGAAAATGTCATGAGGTACAAGAAATGTCTGTAAAAGTTGTTTAAATAGTAAACTAGTAACCTAGGTTTACAGAAAATGAATAAACTAAGATAATTGGTGCAGAAATCCACTTCTGGGGCCCACTTGGTGTGTGCTGGGGCTGAGACTAAAGCTTTCCACGTGCAAAGGCCTTTCTTGGCGTCAAACTTCAGGTTATGACGTGTTTTGGGCGTTCAACTCCGGATAATGACGTTTTTCTGGCGTTTAACTCCAGACAGCAGCATGAACTTGGCGTTCAACGCCAAGTTACGTCGTCATTCTTCGAATAAAGTATGGACTATTTATACTGGGGGTACTCAACGCGTGTGAGCGCGCCAATTGGACTCCTGTAGCTCCAGAAAATCCATTTCGAGTGCAGGGAGGTCAGGATCCAACAGCATCAGCAGTCCTTTTTCAGCCTAAGTCAGATTTTTGCTCAGCTCCCTCAATTTCAGCCAGAAAATACCTGAAATCACAGAAAAACACACAAACTCATAATAAAGTCCAGAAATATGATTTTTGCCTAAAAACTAATAATATTCTACTAAAAACTAACTGAAACATGCTAAAATCTACATGAAATTACCCCCAAAAAGCGTATAAAATATCCGCTCATCAAGGAGCCAAAGGAAGTGGAACCTACAATGTCAAGACCATTGGATATCCTCCTTGCTAAGTCGCCGTCCCAATTACAAATTGAGTGGGTAATCATCTCATCCTTTAATTTTCTTGGCCCATATCAATATGCGTTGTTAGAAACGGACGGTCAACTTAGAACTCTTTGTGGGCTAGAGAGTAAGAACGGATTAGATGTTGGTGGACAATTTGAATCAAGGTGCATAAAGGTTGGAAGATCAAACTTTGAGTTTCAAAAGTGGAGTAAAGCCAAATTCAATGGAATTAGGATAATGAGTATGAGTTACAAGGAGAATTCAATAAGTTTGTCACCCTATTGGAAGCATGAAGATCAAGAAGAAAAGGGGTTGACAAATAAAGTATGGGACCCCGGAACATACATAGACCACTATCAACTTAGGGGCCTTGTTACTTGCTTAGTCCCCCTTGAAAGCCTTGCACGTTTAAATTGGGATCCCGGAGGCTATTGGAAGAGCAAACACTGGTGGGGATTCGAAGAAGAGTTCAAGCATAAGCCACCCTAGCAAGGACTCCACCAAATGTCCAACTTAAGGACTTAAACTAAAAATGCTAGGTGGGAGACACCCCACCATGGTAAACTCTTTCCATACTCTTTTAATTTGGCTTAATAAATGATTTGAGTTACCATTGTAGGTAGTTTTTCATCTCATAACTAGCTTGTTTGTGTACATTAGTTGCTAGCATATTAACATGTATGTTGTGCTTAGTAGAAATAGAATAAATCTCAAAACCAACTTGCATTTTAGAAAGTGTGTGATTTTGACTAAATAAGGAGTTGTAGGCACCATGGGGAGTCCTTGGGAAATTTAGAGATTTTAGGCATTTTCATATAAAAAAAAAGAGAAGAAAGGAGGAGGGAGGACGCGCGCGCACGCTGCACGCGCACGCGTCCATGAGCGGATGCACCACCATACACCTTCCAGAGAGTTGGGCCTCTCCTAGGCCAGCGTTGTGCCTCAAGCCCAACTCCTAGCACGCTGATGCGCACTACGTGCGTGAGCGCCGATCAAGAGAATAGGGAAATGCACGCGGACGCGCACATGCCGCGTCCGCGTTGATCTGCTGCTGCAAAATTTTGAGCCAAACCCCAGAGAGTTGAGCCGGATCTGGGCCAACTCTAAGCTCCCAGCCCAACTCGATTTGCGCGGACGCGCACCTGCCGCGTGCGCGCCTATATGCCCAGGAAGGAACAGACCCGAGCGCACGCATCGCGCTAGCGTGCCTTATCACATATTACCAATGTACGCAGACGCGCACTTGCCGCGCGCGCGTCCCTTCCATGCTGCCGCCACTCTAGGCTTTTGCCCCGAGAGTTGAGCGTGCGTTAAGCCCACTCTAAGCCTCAGGCCCAACCACATGTACGCGTGTGCACGCTATACGCGCACGCGCCCTTGCATAATCTGCCAAGCCACGCTAGAGCGCACTGCACGCTCACGCGTGGATCTCCATTTTCCTCAATGTACGCGGACGCGCATGGTGCGCGCTCGCGTTGATTTCAAAATAGGATAACCCTAATACGCGAAGAGCCTTGCGCAGTCGCGCACCCTCTCTTCTTCTCCCTCACCATCTTCTTCTCCCCCATAACCGCCGCAGCTCCGCCATCGCCGCCACCGCACGACCAACCGCCGTCCTTGACCATCAATCCTCTCTCTCTCCTCCACTCACTCTCTCCCCCTCCCTTCGGTCAAACACCCAACCACCGAAACCACCATCTCCGCCGCCACCATCATCACCGCTGGCGACTCTCTCTTCCTCCATCTCACACTCGCCTATCATTCTCCTTTTATCACCACTGTCAGCTTCTTTTACTCAGTCTCTCATTCTTCCGAACAACACCACCAAATGGCCAAACCACCTCGGCCGGCCATCCTCACCGCCACCATCCACGGCGGCGCAAACCCCTGCTTCTGCTGCCCCTGCCCCTATCCTAGTCCCCCTTACCATTCTCAGTTCTTCCCAGCTCCCAGGTTCCTGCTCAATTTCTATTTTTCTGTTTTTCTTTTTTAATTGTTCATTTCTGTTAGTTTCGGTAATTGTCTATTAATTAGTTTGAATTCAATTGTTGTATGTTAGGATTAGTTAGAAATAATTGCGGTTAGGTAGCTAGGACTGGATAGAGGATTCTAGGCCTGATAAGTGCTCCGTATGTGCATATTTTCTGTTTGTTGATTTGTCTGATAAGTGCCAATTTTGAGCTGCTCTGTGTGCAATCTGTGTTGCCTGTATGCTATCTTTTTGCTGCTGTGCTTAATTGATGTTGTTTTCTATGCTATTTGTGCTATTTTGCTATCCGGGAACGTCTAATTTTAAGCCGGAATGCTGCCCAATTTTCAAGAAATCTATTTTCATTTTAATCTCTATTGTAATTTGGGCTAATTTTCGTTTCCTTTTGACTCCCCGGATTTGCACCTATCATTGTGAACATGAACCAGAACTTCTCTTTTAATTGAGCCTAAATATCATCATATCACTAATCCACTTTTCTAACTCACTAATTTTTTTAACCATTTAACTTCTACTCACTTTAACCCTCTTTAACCATTCTTTCTAAGGTATGATGATTTTATGCTTAATGAGTATGAGTTGTTGACTTTAATGAAGCTTGCATTCTTGGTTTACTTGTTCACTTATGCTTACTTGTTCACCAATTCTTTTCAAGTTCAGTTCAACATCATGCTTGTTATTAGCCAATTGTATCCTGAACATGCCTTCTTTGTTACATGCTAAGTGTTTCATTGCTTATATTCTGTCATATTTTTCAGGATGTCGGATAAAGGAAAAGCCATAGCCACTGCTTCCAAGAAGAGAAAACACTCTGCGCCCTCTATTCCCTCCATCTACAAGAACTATGCTAAGAATCCGCTAAATGACGAAGAAAAAGAAAATCAGTTGCTACCTTCTACCGATCCGACCAAGTTCCCCAATCTCTACTGTGAGCTTCGCTTCCAAAAATATCGAACAACGAAGTTGAATATCGAGAAGAAGCTTGTTCTCCCCAATGATGTCCGACGGTCCATTACTAGTCGGATCCTTGAGTTGGGTATAGATTTTGTTGACAGAGATTTGGGGGATATTAACATCTCTTGGGTGAAGGAATTTTATTGCAACTTCTTCCGTCCCACTTTGGATTCGGTCCAGTTGAGGGATAGAGAGATCATGATTACTGAGACTGCCATTGGGGAGGCATTACAGTGTCGGCACATTCCTGATGACATGTGTGCCCATCAGCAGGCAGAGATGAATATCCATACCATGACCTTTGATTATGAGGCGCTTAGGCGCGTGATTGGGTTACCGGATGCTACATGGGTCATGGATGCGACCAACACCAAGCTTAAGGGGATGCTATTTGCTCACTTGACTAGAGAGGCCAAGACTTGGCAGATGATCTTTGCCCACTATGTCTTGCCTACCACCCACTTCTCTGAGATCCCTATGGAGATGCTTCTGCTGATTGGGTGTGTTATGGAGGGGAAGGATGTCTCTTTTCCTCGACTTATCCGACAGTGTATGTGGCGGGCGCATATTCGTGGCCTACTTCCATTTCCTACTTTGGTCACGAGTATGGCGTCCCTAGCTGAGGTCCCCTGGCTAGAGGATGATGTGCTACCACCACCCCCTGGTGCAGATGACAGAGAGGTTACTATTCCTTGGGGTGATTGGGTGCACGAGAAGCCCCTAGCTAGACGCCGTTCCAGGGCTAGAGCAGTGGTGGGGACAGCTTCACCATCAGCCCCTACAGCAGCTCCGTCCTCTTCTACCGCAGCAGCTCCCTCTTCCTCGACAGTTCCACCTGCAGTCCCTGAGCCTACTTACCTACTGGTCCAGCGTCTATTTCGGTTTTTAGAGCGCGAGAGACTCCATGTCAGACGCCGACTGGATCGGATGGACCAGGCGCTCATTTCTCTGGGTACTGAGTTACCTCCGCTTCCCGACTCTCCGGCCTCCGATGAGCAGGATCATCAGGAGGAGGATGCGGAGGCACTGACTCAGCAGGATGCCCCTCCAGCTGCCCCAGCCACCACACAGACACCACAGACCCATACGGAGCCAGTCCCACAGCCAGAGCCAGAGCCAGAGCCTACCGTTGTACCTTCCACTGATCCTCCGGTTTAGCATCGAGGACGATGCTTGATCTTAAGTGTGGGGAGGGGACCGGTGAATTTTTTGGCTACCCTACTAGTTATCTTATTTTGCATATCTTTTGTATATATTGTGATGCATTTTGAGTTTACTTTGGATACCTTTACTGCTTATTTTGGATTTTAGATATTTTGATGATTTTGGATATTTCTAGATGTTTTGGATGATAGACTCCATACTTTTAGTTGGGTTTTCCTTTATACATTTTTGCATATCTTTCTTCTTAGTTTGTAGTTGTGATTAGAAATTATACTTTGAATTGCAAATACTTAGTCACCCTTTTTGCATAAGAAATTGGTTTTAAGCGGAAAAGGAAAGGATAAACTAAGGAAATTTTTGAAATTTCTCAATCACAACAATGCTTAGTCAAATATTGAGATTTTTCAAGAAATTTAATTATAGGGCATTAACCCAATTGATTGAAGAAAATTTTTGGTGAAACTTGCTTGAATTCATACTTTGTGAAGCATGCATTGAACTAAGAACACAAGCTTGTGAGACTTGAGCCTATTGATGTGGTTACATTTTATAACCACTTATTTTCCTTCTTGTGTGCATTATTCTCTTTCTATAATTGTGATCCTTGATTTTCTTGATTCTATATGTCCATTTATTTCTTGTACTCATGCATTTGTATGATTGAGGCCATTATTTCATTAGCCCACTTACCCAAATAGCCAACTTTTTACTCTCCATTGTAGCCAATTTTGAGCCTAAGCTTAACCAACTTATTCTCAATTTAGCACATTACAAGCCCAAGGCAGAAAACCAATGAAAGTCCTTGTTTGGGTCTTTGATTAGCCTAGGCTAGTGAGAGTGTTTATTATTCAAAATTGGTGAGGCTTGGAAACATTGGATGGGATAAAAAGGGTAGTACACTTTCATATTTAGGAATTGGGAACATATTCATGTATTGATTAAATGTATAGACCTTATGCATTGATGTTCTTGTGTATAATTTGAAAGAAAAAAAAGAAAAAAAAGAGAGAAAAGAAATAAAAGTGAAAAAAAAAGAAGAGAAAAGAAAAAAAATGTAAATAGAAAAAAAAGAAAGAATGAAAAGAAAAAATAATAAAAGGGGACAAAATGCCCCAAAGTGAAGTCAATAAGAAGAATCAATGCATAGGTGTTATGAATCAACTAAGAATGCATGAGTATGTAAGAAAAAGTGAAGAATGGGTAGTTAGAATAGTTTGAACTTGTATAGGTGATTATATAGTTAGGTGGGGAAGTCTATGCTAATCAAAGATTCAAATCCTAGTCCATTTAACCATAAATGATCCTACCTTGACCCTAACCCCACTACAACCTAAATGAAAGACCTCATGATGAATGTATGCATGCATTGAATAAGTGTTGATTGTTAGAAGAAAATCAAATTTTGGAAAGCATGAATAGAAGAGAATTGAGTGAATTAACCCTTAAACACTTGAGTGAATAGAGCGGATACACATCCGGTGAGGGTTCAAAAGTTCAATTACATGTATTCACCCATATTATCTATATTCTTGCAAGTTTGAACTCTTTTTGATAATTCAATACAATTGTGGTTTGGACTTAACTCCCATTGCCCCTAACTATTGTGCTTACACATGTTATCTTGGGAATTGATTTGTTTGAACTAAGCATTTCCATTTGCTTTAGATAATTGCATTTAGATAGGACTCATATAGTTTAGTTGCATTCAATAAATGTCATACCCCTTAGTTCCCTCTTATTTTAGCATGAGGACATGCTAAGGCTTAAGTGTGGGGAGGTTGATAAACCCCATTTTTAGGGTTCATCTTGTATTGAATTTAGAGTGTTTTGCTAACCTTTTCTCGCATTTAGCCTATGAATTGGCATGGTTTTGTAATCTCTCCCATATTTGTGCTTAAGTGTAAAAACATGCTTTTTAAGCCTTATTTTGGTGAATTCTAATTTCTCCTTGATTCCATAAGATGCCTTGATGTGTTTGCTAGTAATCTCAGGATGAAATAGGTTAGGCATGGATCAAAGGAAGCAAGGAAGGAAGCATACAAGTGGAGAGAAGCACAAAAAGCCAAAGAAGTGATCTCGGCCAAGCACGCGTGCGCGCACAAGGCGCTCGCGTGCACATCGCAGAATTAGCCTGGGACGCGCACGCGTACCGCGCACGCACGCGTCGTAGTCCGCACGTGATTCTGTTATTGCAACACGTGCCTGGCGATTTTGGAAGGTTTCAGCAACCAACTTTGGCGCCAAAATGCATATAAGAGCCAAGGATTGAAGGGGATTAACACACATTCACATCCATAGACTCATTTTACAAGTTTTCTTAGATATTTTTAGTTAGTTACATTTGTAGAGAGAGAAACTCCAACCTCTCTCTAGGATTCATCTTCATTTTCTCAATTCTCAACCATTCCTTGGTGAGATCTATTGCAACTCTCATTTTACTTTGTTCATGTTGTAGTTCATCTTCTCTAATCTCAATTAGTGTTTGTAATTGTTCAATTCTCTTAGATCTTAGGTTTAACTTTGTTGTTTTGGATTCTATTAATTCATTGAAGATCTCATTTTCATTGTTGTTCATTGTTGATTGTTGTTAATCTCTTGTGTTGAATTTCTTTGATTCTACATCTCTTCTCAATTTTACTATGTCTTTCATTCTTGCTCTCCAAGTGTTTGAGAAAATGCCAACTTTAGATATGGAGTAGCATTCCCTCACTTGGCCTAGTGGTTGAGTCATTGGAGACACTTGAATAATGGATGTCAATTGTTGATTAAAAATTGAGAATTGCTAATTGACTTAGAGTGCACTAAAGCTAGACTTCCCTAGGGTAAGACTAGGACTTGTGACTCAAGTTAGTTACTTTTACTTGACTTTCCTCTATGATAAGGGGTTAACTAAGTAAAGCAACACTCCTTTGTCATCACAATTGAAGGAAGCTATAGTGATGGAACTTCCAATGTTCAACCTTGGCCAAGGCTTTTAATGTTGATTGATTGTTGTTTTCTTTTATTAGCACTTTTATGCCACACTCTTCAAGCCACAAAAGACCACTTAACCAATAGCATGCATCCTTGTAGCATTCCTAGGGAAGAACGACTCGGGACTAATACTCTCGATTATAGATTGTAGATTTGTTTGATGATGGATTTTGCGTCGGTTTAGACTATACTACGATTGATTACTTGATAATTTCTATACCGGCAAAAATTCATTCATCAGAGGTCCGACATATACCTCAGGAACAGAATGCCCGAGCTGATGCACTTTCAAAACTAAGTCAGCACCAACAGCTCGGACAATTCCGGGGATACGAGGTCCGACCTCTTCCTCGGGAACAAAATGCCCGAGCTGATGCACTTTCAAAACTAGCCAGCACCAAATCAGGGGGCAATAATAGAAGCCTCATCCAAGACATGCCCACCATGCCAGAAGTATGCCAACTTCCTTATAGCCCCACCAGAAGAGCTCCCACAAGTCCTATGGGCATATCGTACAACACCACACTCAACCATCGGAGAATCACCATTTCGACTTGCTTACAGAATGGAGACAATGATTCCTGTGGAGGTAGAAGAGGGATCTCCTAGAGTGATCCTCTACAACAAAGATACCAAACTCAAAGGGAAGAGATCGACCTACTTCCAGAAGTCCGAGAAAGAGCTCGGATTAGAGAGGAAGCACTAAAGCGTCGAATGGACCTAAGGTCGATCAGAAGAAGGGAAGCTAGTAGCCAACTAAAAAGGACCATACTAAGTTGTTCAGAAGTACTGGAGAAAGGTCACCACAAAGTGTCCGACCTCGAGGGGCGAGAGCTACCAAGGTCATGGCATGCCTGCAATCTAAGAAAGGCGCCAGACTGAGATCTAAAAGATTGTCCGACCTAGAAGGGTAAGCACTTTCATGTACACACTCTTATTCATATCTTCATTTTATTGTTTAAAAGTTTGCAGATTTCCGAAAAAAGTTTCCAACCAAGACGTATTAATCTGAGCGCAAAAATTCATCGTCCGATTACAAAGCTACAGGTCGGCAAGGTGAAAACCAAATTCACCGCTCGATCACGACAAGGTCAACAAGATGAAAACCAAATTCATTGTCCGCAAGGTGAAAACAAAATTCACCGCCCGTTTACAACAAGGTCGGCAAGATGAAACCGATAAAAACAGATTAATGCAAGATGTTATAAAAAGTAATCCATAAAAAGAGACCTGAGGAGGTCTGAGTAAAAATGGGTTACTAAAAATAACTTAAGAAGGATCGATAAGAAGAAGTCGGCCCAAACCGATCAATGCAAAAAGTTATAAAAAGTAATCTATAGAAAGAGGTCTGACGAGGTCTGAGTAAAAATGGATTACTAAAAATAACTTAAGAAGGACTGAAAAGAAGAAGTCGGGCCAAACCAATCAAAGCGACAAAAGTTATAAAAAGTAATCCATAGAAAGAGGTCTGACGAGGTCTGATTAAAAATGGATAAGAAAGAATCGACAAGAGAAGTCGGACCGACGAAAAGTGTGTGCTAAAAAGGACACAGCTCTGCCCAAAAAGCCACGACTCCACGACAAGGCTATCAAAATTGTCCAGACTAACTAAAAAGATTCTACGAGAACACTAAAAAGTTGTCAGACAAGTTAGCCCCAAGGACCACCTCGACCAAGCAGAGAGTGGACAAAACGAATAAGTGATCAACAAGAGGTCAGACAACAAAGTACCAACACTCTACAAAGATCCACAAAAGGGACAAAGACATCTCGCAACAGCCAGAGGAAGACCAGGTGGTACACGAAATCGTGATACACAACTTCGTGCAGTTGACCAGCAAGTGCACTGGGTCGTCCAAGTAATACCTTACGTGAGTAAGGGTCGATCCCACGGAGATTGTCAGCTTGAAGCAAGCTATGGTCATCTTGTAAATCTCAGTCAGGCAGATTCAAATGGGTATGTGGTTTTGATAATTGAAAAATGGAATAGAATAGAAAATAGGATAGAGATACTTATGCAATTCATTGGTGGGAATTTCAGATAAGCGTATGAAGATGCTTTGTTCCCTCTGAGCCTCTGCTTTCCTATTGTCTTCATCCAATCATTCATACTCCTTTCCATGGCAAGCTGTATGTAGGTGGATCACCGTTGTCAATGGCTACCATCCATCCTCTCAGTGAAAATGGTCATCTACGGTTTTCCGCATGGCTAATCATCTGTCGGTTTTCGATCATGTCGGAATAAGATCCATTGATCCTTTTGCACACTGCCACTGTGCCTAACACTCGCGAGTTTGAAACTCGTCACAGTCATCCCATCCCAGATCCTACTCGAAATACCACAGACAAGGTTTAGACTTTTCGGATCTCAAGAATGCTGCTCATGTGATTCTAGCTTATACCACGAAGACTCTGATTGCATAGAATGGAAGATCTGTTGTCAAGAGAGGCAACCATGCGTCGTGAATCAAGAGGCCAAGAGATACACACTCAAGATCTCGCAGATAGAACAGAGGTGGTTTTGAGGCACGCATTCATATGGGGATGATAATGAGTGTCACGGATCATCACATCTACCAGGTTGAAGTATGAGTGAATATCTTAGAACAAGAATAAGCTTGAATTGAATAGAAAATAGTAGTAATTACATTGATTCATGAGGAACAGCAGAGCTCCACACCTTAATCTATGGTGTGTAGAAACTCCACCGTTGAAAATACATAAGAACAAGGTCTAGGCATGGCCAAATGGCCAGCCACCCAAAGGTGATCAAAAGATCAAAAGATGAAAATACAATAGTAAAAGGTCCTATTTATAGAGAACTAATAACCTAGGGTTTACAAAAATAAGTAAATGATGCAGAAATCCACTTCCAGGACCCACTTGGTGTGTGCTTGGGCTGAGTATTGAAGCTTTCATGTGCATAAGCTTCTCTTGGAGTTAAACGCCAGCTTTGGTGCCAGTTTGGGCGTTTAACTCCATCTTTTATGCCAGTTTGGGTGTTTTACACCAGAATTTTTATGCTGACTTGGAACGCCAGTTTGGGCCATCAAATCTCGAGAAAAGTATGGACTATTATACATTTCTGAAAAACCCAAGATGTCTACTTTCTAACCCAATTGAGAGAGCGCCAATTGGGCTTCTGTAGCTCAAGAAAATTCATTTCGAGTGCAGGGAGGTCAGAATCCAACAGTATCTGCAGTCCTTTTTCAGCATCTGAATCAGATTTTTGCTCAGGTCCCTCAATTTCAGCCAGAAAATACCTGAAATCACAGAAAAATACACAAACTCATAGTAAAGTCCAGAAATGTGAATTTTGCATAAAACTAATAAAAATATACTAAAAACTAACTAAATTATACTAAAAATTACCTAAAAATAATGCCAAAAAGCGTATAAATTATCCACTAATCACCAGGAATGCTTTGCTGAAAGGTACAAAGTCTTGAAAAATGACACTGCTTAAAAGGAAAAAGCACAAATCACAAAGGCGCTAAAAAGTCATCCAAACAAACTATAAAAAGGTTCCCCATCGGAAGACTACCTAAAAAGTTGTTGAATTATGACTAAAAAGCCCGAGCAGTGAAGACAAACAAGTTGGAAGAAGCCTGAAAAGTCCTCTCAACAAACTAAAAAGGGCAATACCAGACTTGCACAAGGAGAAACAACTCAAGATCGACCAAAGTCAGGATGCTTGAGCATGACTTCCCCAAAGAGATCGAAGCTCTAAAAGCATGATCTCACGGAAAAGTCAGAACTCAAGCAGGGACACTGTTCATACATCGGTTCGAGCTATAAAAGACCGGGTTGTCTGACCTCTTGGAAGGTTGGCCTATTACCGACCTCTTCACAAAGAGTTCGGCCATATCGCCAGAGGAGCCCAAAGCAGGCCCAATGGAAGGAACACAGCCCAATCTAAAGGCAGCCAAAAGCCCAGAAAGATAAAGGCTGTTCCCCTTAAAGATAAGATGACTTCACTCAAAGATAAGATAAGATAACTATCTTATCTCCAGAAAGGTCACTCCACACTATTATAAATACACTGGAGCACCCAAGTATAACTCATATTCTGATTTTACTAAAAACCTGCCTAAAGCCCGTGCTAACTTAAGCATCGGAGTCTCTTGCTGGTAGCACCACCCTCTAGTGACGAAGGATCAGCAACATCACCAAGTCCAACAAGTCGGACACGACAGCTCTGACCACCACCGCCGATCTTGTCCGAGATCGACCTACAGTTTCAGGTAACCCTCGGAGCAATATTCAAAAGAGTAAAGCATAAATCTTATAGATACTAGAGTTTAAAGAGAAACATGGCTAAAAGAAGTGAGAAACCTTGCAATAGGCAATGTTGTCACATCCACAAGTTAAGTGACCATTTGCTTCATCAACGGCTTCTGTGGCACATCCACCATCACTCCTCTGTATAGCAAATATATGATAGTAACGGATTACGATAAGTGGAACAGATTATACACACCCAATATCCTTATCCAACTCATCTTTAACATACTCAAGATCAAGCATATTCCAGATTAAAAACAAAATCACAACTCAATATACTCATTTCTCATTCCAATCTCATTATAATCATAATCGCCATATCTCATTATCACCCTTATTCATATCTCATACAATCACAATGCCACATCTCATTAGATCAATTTTTCACTTCACAAATCTCCCTCAATGTCAACCTAGCTCCCTTAATAGGTTTGCTCTTTTTTTTGAATCCTAAAAGCTAGCTATCGAACCTTAGATAGGGGTTACAGAAGTTTACAAGCTTGCCGGAAAGGTCAAACATTGAAAAAATAGAGTTTTATGTAAAAAAAGGCTCGTGTGTACACATCATTGCTATGCATACACGTGCACCAGATGAATTTTCCAGCCTGTGCGTACACATTATAGTGTACGTATGCATAACTTGTAAAACTTCTAGGGCACACATACCAGAATTTCTGTTTTTCTGCAAAATTCTGCTTTTAAACTCAAACTTTAAATGCGCATCACTTTTTTGTTAAAAATTATTTTTCATCCATTCTTCAAACGTTATAAACTTCATGGACCCAATTTTTATTCAAAACAAGTTTCATAAAATTTGAGAGTCCGAAAGCCAAGTTATGGCCTGCCGAAGGTTGTAAAAAATTTTGTTTTTATCCAAAACACAAAACTTCTAATTTTACCAACGTTCTCAATTCATACTCAATCAAACCACCACAATTTTCAATACTAATGACCTCTAACTACTTTTTCATATCTGAATCATTCCATAAACATATCAACATCCAAACTCTTTAATTGTTTAACAATTCCATGCATAATTTTTCACCAAACTCAACATATGTCACCAGTAATCATTAAACATTAATAATTCACATAATTTAACTTATCCTACGGACAATTAGTCCAAGTTTTCATATAACATTATACCTTAACTACAAAAAACCAAAATCATATCTTGACCGATTTCTCCCCAAGCTCGAAACACCTCAAAACTCTCATCTCCTCAAGTTTTCAAATCTCCAAATCTTCACCAAATGAATTTCTAGCCTCCAAATCTCAAATTCAAACATCCAACATCCACCAATTTGACTACAATTCACATAATTAAATCTAATTTTATGTAATATCACTATAATCAACACAAAGGCTCACTAACTTAGAAAGGTTAGTGATTTCTTACCTTATCCATAGACGTTTGGAACAAAACCTAATGACAATCCTACGCTAGATCACACATAAATCATCAAAAGCACCAAAATACCTCAACATTCAATACCCAAAATCACGAAATTAAAGAGGGAGAATTGGGTGAGAAATTTAAATTTTTTACCACTTTGATCCGGTTGATTTAAAGAGAATTTTGAGATGAACGCGTGACCATAGATGGCTCGTCAATCAGAGTTATGGTTTGAAAGTTACAAAGATTTAAATATTGAGTTGAAATGGAGGTTAGGGTTCTCATCACCCTTCTCCTTCCCAGCGTGAATTTGATTGAATGGGAGGGAGGAGTGGCCGAGTGCTTCATTTATATGTTGGGTCATGGGCCCAAAATGGGTTTGATTCAATTGGTTTAGCCCGTTGGCCCTACTTTGGTTTGTTAGAAAATGATAATTGTATGTGGCATAAGCTTCTAATTATAGGGTACAGTATGTGAAATTTTCTAAAAACTTAAATAATTACTGCTGTTCGTTGAACGGGTTGACCCTTTTGGTTGCACATGTTGTTTGCATGGAATCGTTTGTCCAAAGGAGTTTCTAAGTGTCCATGTCAAAAATGTCGGCTAATTAAGTGGTTAGAACATGCGGACATAACGCTTTACCTCTACCATAACAGGTTCAAGGATGGGTATTGAATGTGGACGGAACACGAAGAAGGAGACGAGTAGGGAATTAACCGGTCTGCCTTTAATTTGAATAGGTCTGGTTGTCAACCAATGAGGGTTCGGATGGTGAGAGACCTAAATATGGATGAAATGACTTAAGAGACTAACCAAGAGAGATACAATGAGATAGTGTGCGATACAACAGGTGTTAATGAATTGGAAGAGCCAGAAGAAGAGCCTAACCCAAAAGCGAAGAGATTTTATCATCTGTTAGAAGCTACTGCAAAATCTTTGTATGATGGGTCCGTTCTTTCAGAGTTGTCTGCATGTGTTAGAATAATGATATTAAGTTGGAGTCAAATTATACCCAAGAGTCTTTTGATAAGTGGCCCACCTTTTACAGCGAACTAATACATATAGGGTCATTTGCCATCCCCTGAAATCACTATGAAGCAAAAAAGCTAGTTCCAAAATTAGATCTAAATACAGTGAAAATTAATTGTTGTTTGAATAGTTGTACGTTGTACTACAAGACGGATGCAAACCTTAATGAATGCAGATTTTGTAGATCACTGAAGTTCCAAGTTGAGAGAAAATAGATTGGTAAATATCGGTTAAAGAGAATTCCTATGAAACAGATCCACTGCTTGCCCTTAATCTCAAGGTTTAAACGATTGTATACCTCGATGAGTTCGGCCCCTCATATGACCTGACATAGTAGCAAAAGAGTGATGATAGGATCATGACGCATCCATCACATGAATTATCTTGGAAAAACTTTGACCGGATCTATTCTACATTTGTGAGCAAGCCCAAGAATGTTAGACTAGTTCTGTGCTCTGACGGGTTCGCATCTAATTTCAATTTCAGTAACGCATACTCTTGTTGGTACATAGTCGTGACACCTTATAATCTGAGTCTTGAAATGTGCATAAAGAACTCGTACATGTTCCTAACTTGCATTATACCTGGTCCCAGCAATCCAAAAGCTACTTGTAGCCGTTCGTGGATGAGTTACACCAGTTGTAAATCTATGGTATATAAATGTATGATATTTCGATGAAGACAAATTTTCAACTGTGGGCTACATTAATATGGACCATTAACGACTTTCTTGCATACAACATGTTGTCAGGTTGGTCCACGCAGGGCAGATTAGCATGTCCCATTTGTATAAAGGATACAAATGTATTTTGGTTGACGAATGTCAGTAAGAATTCGTAGTTTGATTACCATTGAAGATTCTTTGACATGGATCATCCTTTTAGGCACAATAAGGACTCGTTTAAAAAGAATAAGGTTAAACACGATGAGACACCTGGGAGGTTGGGTGGTAGGTAAGGTTAGCAGTGTGTCAGAAAAATCCTAAAAATCATTGATAACAGGGCAAGTATGAGATATCTGGGATATGGCAACGAGCATATGCCTAATTGGAAAGACAACTTGGTTCGACATTGTCTTTATGTAATGCACATTGAAAAAGTGTTGTTTGATAACATCATGCACACAGTAATGAACGATGAGCGAACAAAGAACAATGATAGAATTAATAGTTAAAATCATCCCCGAAAGATATCTTGATCTCCATTTTCATCCCTGAAAGATAACCAACTTGGTTGCATTAGTCTTTCTGTCATCTCCTGTGCTGAGGTGGCTAACGCTTGCTGACATGGCCTGTTAACTGCCAGCGTGGCACTCGCTTAGTGTACCATCTCATTGCTGATAAGATAAGTTTATTATATCAATTCAAGTTAGTCTCTAACTCCATGAACCCTAATCCCAACCCCAACGTAATAAGTATATCTATTCATTACCATTATTCCCCCTTCTCTCTCTCCCTCTCTCTGCTTATTTTGTTTCTTTTTATAGTAGGAACCGAAGAAGAAAAATAGGGAAGAAAGCTTGCTGGTGTTGATGCCAGGGGATGAGATTCCCAAGTTCATTGTGATAAGAATATAATATTTTCCGAGTCTTTAAAAATTTCTGAGGTAATATCGTCTCTAAGAATCTATGGCAAGGAGCGGCATTGATGATAGAATTTGTTCTACTTTGGGCGACGGCTACGATGTAGACGATGTCGATACATAGACGATGGCAGTGTTGAAGGCGTAAGCAGTGACGTGGGCAACAGCAGGGACTACCTAGGAACATGGAATATGCTATAGCGGTGAAGTTCGATTCCCTTGGATTTGGGTTTAGGGTTCATGGAATTAGGGACTGATTTGAATTGATCTAATAAACTTATCTTATCAGCAATAAGAAGGTACATTAAGCAAGTGCCACACTGGCAGTTAACAGGTCATGTCAGCGAGCGTTAGCCACCTTAGCATAGGAGATGACAGAAGGACTAATAGGACCAAGTTGGTTATCTTTCACGGACAAATTTGATTAATTTTATCTTTCGAGGACGAAAATAGAGATCGAGGTATCTTTCAAGCACGATTTTGACTATTAACTCGACAATATTAAGGCTAAGTAAGACTTGATGGACATTTACAGGAGGTCAGATCTGAACTTAAAGATATTTGATAACAGGCGGTGGGTTAAATCAAAGGCAGTGTTCTCTCTAACAAAGGAGCAAATGCAAAATATTTGTAAGTAGTTTAGAGGATTAATGTTTCCTGATGGTTATGCCTCTAACTTGGGCAGGTATGCAAACGTGTCAAAAAGTAGGCTTGTTGGGTTAAAGAGTCATGATTGTCATGTATTCATGGAGTCTTTGCTTCCACTCGCATTTAGAGAACTTCCAACCAACAGTTGAAAACCCTTGACGAATTAAGTGAGTTCTTTATGGAGTTATGCGCTACGAAACTGAGCATGAATGACCTCACAGTGATGGACAAGAACATTCCCATCATACTTTATAAGCTAGAGAGGATATTTCCTCCATTCTTTTTTTATGTCATGGAATATTTAGCAATCCACCTATCGTACGAAGCAATGCTATATGGGCCGGTCCAATTTTGATGGATGTACCCATTTGAGAGGATGATTGGTTTATTCAAACACACTGTAAAGAATAGAGCTCGGATTAAAGGTAACATCTGCGAAGCATTTTTGGCTAAGGAAACTTCCATATTTTGGTCCTTCTATTTGCAGTCTCATATTGAGTCATGTAGAATAAGGGTTGCAAGAAACGAAAAAAAGGGAGAATCCTTGTCAAGTGAAAACATACCCTATCTTTTTGTCGGAAGGGGTTGCAATGGGTGCAAAGAGTGACTACTAGTTAGAGCAGAAGGAGATCGACGTTGCACATCTGTATGTGTTGCTTAACTATGACCAAGTTTTACCCTACTTCATGTGAGTTTTTTAAGTCTTCATAAATATTACAATAAGCGACATACTAGCTTCGTAATCTAATTCAAATTTCGTTCTCCTATTCTATCATATAGGTTATTCCGAGAGGCGAATCCGGAGACATCATTGAACAAATTTTCACATTGGTTTCGAGAAAACCTCAGCGTGTAGCTATCTGACACAACAGATTCGAAATTAGTTGCACTTAGTTGGGGCCCATTGAATAAGGTAAATAGCTACCTGATTTACAATGTTAACAAATATCTATTCAATACCTTACAATGGTCGATTGGAAAGAAAACAAATAACAGCAGAGTTTGAGTTTGTGGGGATTCAAGCAGGGTCCATTCTGATTGGTTTGGTGTGTTGCACAATATAATTGAATTACAGTATTTTTGTCACACTACATATAAGGTGTGTATGTTTAAATGTGAATGGTATGATCCAAGTTCGCGACAAGAAACACGAAAGCACAACGACTACAATATCACTAAAGTAAATGTAACAACAAAATATAAGCACTATAACCCTTTTATTCTACCTCAAAATGCACGACATGTATACTATTTGCCTTATCCGGGTTCATGCAAGTCTAGTTGGGCGGTTGTGGTTAAGACTAAGCCAAAAGGCCGCGTTAAGTTTGACAATACGATAGACGGTTAGGAACCTTACCAGATTAACGAACAAACTCCTTCGAAAATGGTTCTTGATACTGGGGAGCCAATCTTTCTTCGGTCTACTATTATGAATGATGACATCGTTGACATTGTACTAGATGCCAACACACTTCCATCAGAGGACGAAGAAGAAGAGAAAGACAAGTTCGATGATAATCAGGAAATGATAAACTGATATTTTACGGTTTATCTTGTGCTTAATTCAGTGGATTTTATCCACTATTCTCACACTTATTCATAGAAATCGCATGTTTTATATTTGTCTTCCTAATTTTGTGCTATGATTGAAAACATGCTTCTTTGGCCTTAAATTTGCTATGTTTAATCCTCTCTTATTACCATTCGATACCTTGATATGTGTGTTAAGTGATTTCAGGGTTTATAGGGCAGGAATTACTTAGATGATGGAAAGGAAGCATGCAAAAATGGAAAGAATACAAGAAATTGAAGAAATTGCTAACCTGTTAGCCCTGACCTTTTCGTATTCAATCGATCATAACTTGAGCTACAGAGGTCCAAATGAGGCGGTTCCAAACGCGTACGCGTAGATGGAATTTTTCAATGATGCGTACGCGTGAGCGACGCATACGCGTGACAAAGCGTCACGTGCTGGACGTATCAGAAATTGCCCGGTGATTTCTGGGCTGTTTTTTGCCCAGTTTCAAGCCCGAAATTACTGATTAGAGGCTGGGAGTGGAGCAGATTCAATCATTATTCACTATTCACACTTTAGGTTTTAGATGTAGTTTCTAGAGAGAGAGGCTATCTCCTCTCTCTAGGTTTTAGGGTTTTTAGGTTTAGTCTTTCTCAATTTCAGATTTCTATTATGCTTCAATTTAGTTCTTCTTCTACTTTTATTTATTCTAGTACTTTGGTTTATTTATTTCTCTTGTTGAGTTGTTTATTTCCCCCAATTTGGTTTATGAACTCCATGTTAGATTCAATTTCCTTTTAAGACAATTTGAAGTATTTCATGTTTTTTGCTTCTTCTATTATTTGTTGTCATTGATTTTGCAATTGTTGATTTTAGGTTTTATATTCTATTATTACTTTTTTATGTTTTTATTTTATGCCTTCCAAGTGCTTGATAAGATGCTTGGAAGGATGTTAGAGTAGAATTTTATGTTCTTGGTTTGGGATGGTAACTTAGGAACTCTTGAGTTACTAATGTCCACGTAATTGATGATTGATAGCCATTGACTCTAGTTCTCACTAATTGAATTGGTGGAGAGTTAAGACTTATGAACTTGGATTGATATAGCTTATTTGACTTTCCTTTACTTGTTAGAGGATAATTTAATGGGATTGATCCTTGCCAATTCTCATGTTGTGGTTAGTGATAAGGATAGAGATCCTTGACCACCAAACCTTGCCAAGACCTCTTTATCATTTAATTTTCATTACCATTTACTTCTTGTTCTCTTATCCAAAAACCCCAAAATATACAACTCATAACCAATAACAAGAACACTTTCCTGCAATTCCTTTGAGAGACGACCCGAGGTTTGAATACTTCGGTTTATTTTTATTGGGTTTGTTACTTGTTACAAACAATTTTTGTTTGAAAGGATTTTAGTTGGTTTAGAAACTATACTTGCAACGATAATTTATTTGTGAAATTCTAGACCACACAAAAATCTGTTCATCAAAATGGTGCCGTTGCTGGGGAATTACAAACGGGTGCCTTATTATTGGTTATTGTATATATTTGCTTTTTTCTTGTTTGTTAGTTTGTGTTAGTTTTAGGACTTAGTTGCTTATTTTTTTATTAGTTTTTGTTTTTACTTGCTACTATGAATTTTCACCCCTTTGGCTATGAGTTTAGTTCAAATTATGTTGTAAGGAATGGAAGCTATAATGATAACAGACATCAAGGTTGGAACAATCAAAGATGGGAGGAGCCACAAGGATTTGATCAACTTTTTCGGCAACAACCTCCTCCAATGTACCATGAGCAACAACCATTCTACGATGCATCCCAAGACAATGGTTATGGTGGACCTTTTTGTGACAATCAACCTCCACCAATTTACTATGAGCAAGAGCCATTCCAAGGTGCGTACCAAGACAATGGATATGGTGGACTCCCTTGTAGTTACCAACAAGCCCCAGTCCCACCATATGCCTATGAACCTCCGCCTCAACATAATTTTAAACCACCATACTCACAAGCCCCTTACCACCAAACACCCCCATATGACCCTAATCCTTACCCACCATACCAACAACCATATGAGCCATATGAACCACATATATAACCACCACCATTCCAACCTCAACACCTACAAGAACCACCCCCTCCATACTATTACCAAGATGGACCACCTCTAATGTATGCAAGTTTTCAACCACAAGATGAGTGCTACTTTTCACCACAACCTTTAATGGAAGAATATTCATGTCCATTGATCTAAGAGCAAGATGATCTTACTTATACTTGCAATGCGCTCATGGAAACAATGGACCGGCTTCAAGCAACCATCCATCAATGGGATTCATGCCCCAAGCAAAACATGTTCAAGGATGAGCGTGGAGGAGCAACCGTGGAGTGTGTTGTGCATCAAGTGGAAACATTGGAGAGTGTTGAACCGCCACAACCCTACTAAGAAGAACCACCTTCTTATTATGACCCCTTCCTCCAAAATAATGAACCCTCCTATCCACCCCAAGTCCCAATTGATGATTCTCTCGCTTTGCTACTTCAAGAACAAAGAGAAATGCAAAAGGAGGCACTAGAATCTGTCGCCTCCTTAAAAGAGGCAGTGCATCGATTAGCCTCTCAATGCTTGAGCACTCAAAGCGCCCCCATGGCTACATGTGGGAAATCAAATGAAGAGCATAGTATGAAGGAGAGATTGGAAACTCCGGTGGAACATGAGGAATGTTGCTATGTGTTGGAATAATTGGAGGAACCTATGATTGATGAAGACAAGGAAGAAGTGGTTGAAGACTTAAGAAATGCGGTACCTCCATGGGAAACTCAAGTCATAGAGCCTCCTTCCAAGACATTTGAATTTGATGTTCAGGAGGGTGTACAACCTCCAAGGCATATTATGGTTGAAGACTTGGAGAAGGTTGATCATGAGATAGATTCAATCATTGATGAATTCTTACCTATAATTGAACCCTCTCTCACAAGACTAGACATGGAGATTAAAGAAGAAGGGGGCACAACCTCCTACGCCCTTGGTAAGCAATGAAGAAGAGATCGAATTGGAAGAAAGCTACCAAGAGGAAGATGTTGAAATTGAAGAAGCTCGCAAAGAGGTGGAAGTTATCACGGAAAAGCATCAGGGAGTGGAGCTTGCAAGATCATTAAAAACACCTCTCCTAGAGCCATTACCATCCAATACAACATTCAAGTGGGTAAAATTCTTATCCTTAACCTTTAGTTTCCCACCTGAATATGGGTTACTTGAGACAGATGGTCAACTTAGAGTTCTTTGTGACTTTAAGAGTAAGAGCGAGATGGGTAGTGGTTGGAGTTGTCAGGCAAGGTTCAATACGGTTGCATGCTCAAAGTCTAAATGCAAAGGTTGGTGTAGAGCTCGGTTGAATGGGTTTAGGAAGTTGTTCGGCCGCTTCAGTGAGAATTCAAATTGCTTGCCACCCGATTGGAACAATGATGATCAACAAGAAGACGGGTGCAAAAGTAAGGTTTGGGACTCCGAAATTCATTCTAGCAATCAACACTCTTGGGGCCTTGTTAGTTGCTTTCACTTTCTTGAAGCCTTTATGCGCCTAGTTTGGGATCCTGGAGGCTATTGAAACTGCAAACATTGGTGAGGATTCCTAGGTGAGTTCAAGCACAAGCCCCCATGACAAGGAGCTCACCAAATGTCCAACTTAAGGACAATAACTAAAAGTGCTAGGTGGGAAACAACCCACCATGGTATGATCTTTCCTGTTTATTAGTTTTATTTTATTAATATCAGTATTCATTTCCAGTTCTGCATATTTACTTTCATTTTGCAAAAAAAAAGGGGGGGAAATCGACGCGCAAGTGTCTATGACGCGTGCGCGTTGTGTACGACTGTGCAACAAAGAGAAAACAAACAGAGAGTTGCACTGGAGACATGCGAAAAGAGTGCCTGGCGCACGAGCCAACCCACGCGTACGCGTGGGTGACGCATGCTCGTCACTTGCAATTTGGTCAATCCACGCGTAAGTGTCTGGGACACGGATGCGTGGATGGAAAATCGGCGTAAAATGGTGTCTTGACCCGAGAGTTGCGTGGGAAGGAGGCTGGTGTCGTGCGTCTGGCACGATGAGATGTCACGCATACGCATGCCTGACACTTACGCGTCGCCTCTTCTTCTGCATACCCACGCGTCCGCGTGGGCGACGCTTACGCGTCACGTCGCAGATTCCGTTCCTCCCATTTTTTTCTCTCCTTTCTTATTCTCTCCTCTTTTTTTTTCACTTTCTTCTCCTCCCTTCTCATCCTTATCCTCCTTCCTTATCTTTTACATATTGCTTTGCATACTTTCCTTCATTGCATTTTCATTTTGTTCATGTTTTTATCTTCTTTTCTAATTTCCTATTTTATCACTGGTGTTAAATGTTCTTATTCAATTGTTGCATCTTTTTTTGAATTATGTTGGTGCTTCGTGACTTGTTTTAAACTGTTGGGTGTTATTAATTATAAGTCAACATTAGTTTTTATGATACTTATATTCCATTTGCATTAATATGCACCTATATTTTCTTTCATTATCCACACTCTCTCCCCCATTATTGCAATTTTTGCACTATTCATATGCCATTTGCTTCTACTGTTTTCTCACTTGCATGTTGTACCTACCATGTAGTTGAGATCCTCATTTTCGGCAACAACCCACCTATGTTTTATTTATTTTTCTATCTTTGTTTGTGGGTTACTCTTCTTCTTTTCTCACTTCTTTCAGGATAGCCATCAAGAAAGAAAATAGAAAAGCATTTAAATGGGACAAACAACAAGTCCATCTGCACAATCCATTGAAGAAAGAGCAGCAGTTGTAGCTCACAACACCCATCCACTTGCACGTCTTTGCATGCACCGAGGACGGTGCAATCTTTAAGTGTGGGAGGTCGATACCAATCTCCGTGGGTTAATTACTTTCTTTTCAACACCAATTTTTATTCTTCTTTGTAGTTAGTGGTTGCATTTGCATGTTTGATTGCATGTTTGTTAGATTTCGTGCATATTCTACCAATACTTAGTTGAAGTGATGAACTCTTTTCCAAGAAATTATCTTATAGCATTTCACTAATTTGAATTAAATTTTTGTTAAACTTGTTTGAGAAATTTTTATTTTGGAACATGGTTTAGAGCTCGAACAAACAAAACCAGTGAGATTTTGAGCCTATTTGATTGGTTGCATTTTATCAACCAATATTCTATTTTGTTGTGTGTGTTGTTCTCTCTAAAATTGCGATCTTTGTCTTGCTTGATTCTATATGTCCATTGTTTGATGTATGCATGCACTTATATGATTGAGGCCTTGTTTCACTATAGCTCACATACCCATATGGCCTTACCCTTTCATTATCTTTTGCAAACCAATTTGAGCCTATTTTACCCCATTTGTTCTTTATTTTAGCACATCATTAACTCTAAGCAAAAAATAATAATGTACTTAATTTGAATCCTTGGTTAGCTTAGACTAGTGAGAGTGCTCATGAATTAAGTGTGGGAAAATTGGGTTTGGAAACGTTTGGTTTGGGAATTGAGTATGTTAGACTTTCGTGAAAATGTGAAAGAATGTTGAGAATATGTTGATGCATTCAATACCTTAATCATATGCATTGAAAAAAATAAAAAAATAAAAATTATTATGAGAAAAAAAAGTAAGCAAATAATAAAAGGGGACAAAATGCCCCAAAGTATAAGGTGATAGCAATGCATATAAGTTGTACTCAAAATTGGAATGCATGAATATGTGGAAAACATAGTTAATGGGTAGTTAGATTTTGTATTTTGATTACATGGATTGTCCTAAGTTAGGTGGAAAGTTTAGGTTAATTAAGGATGCAGATTTTAGTCCACTTGACCAAATACAATCCTACCTTGACCCTAACCCCATTACAACCCTCAAAAGACCTCTTGATTTGTGTATTTGTGCATTAAATTTTTGTTGATTGTTAGATGAAGAGCAAGTCTTAGAAAGCAAGCTTAGTAGAGAATTGAGAGAATCAAACCTTAAATACCTGAGCAATTAGAGTGTATACACTTCTAGTGAGGGTTCGATGCTCGATTCTTTGTTCCCGGCTTTCATGAGCTATTTTCTTCTGTAAGTCTATTTGTATATTTTTTTATGATTTGAGTTAGTGAAATCCAGTTCATATTTGTTCTTTAAAGGTTTATTTACTTTTCACCAAGTAGGTAAAAGAATTTTGCATTTAACTGCATTCATACAAATAGGTTGCATTTCATACATTCTACCATTTTGCCTTCACTCTTTATAGTCTCTCTTGAGCTTAACATGAGGATATGCTAATATTTAAGTGTGGAAAGATTGATAAACCACTATTTTACGGTTTATCTTGTGCTTAATTCAGCGGATTTTATCCACTATTCTCACACTTATTCATAGAAATCGCATGTTTTACATTTTCCTTCCTAATTTTGTGCTATGATTGAAAACATGCTTCTTTGGCCTTAAATTTGCTATGTTTAATCCTCTCTTATTACCATTCGAAGCCTTGATATGCGTGTTAAGTGATTTCAGGGTTTATAGGGCAGGAATGACTTAGAGGATGGAAAGGAAGCATGCAAAAGTGGAAGGAATACAAGAAATTGAAGAAATTGTTAAGCTGTCAACCCTGACCTCTTTGTATTCAATCAATCATAACTTGAGCTACAGAGGTCCAAATGAGGCGGTTTCAGTTGCGTTGAAAACTAACATCTGGGACTTCGAAATGAAATAAAGTTTGCCACAATTGCTATGCAGTTAGATGACAAATACGCGTGCATGATACATATGCATGGATGGAATTTTTCAGCGACGCGTACGCGTGACAGAGCGTCACATGCTTGACGTATCAAAAATCACTGGGGACAATTTCTGGGCTGTTTTTGGCCCAGTTTTAAGCCTGAAAATACTGAATAGAGGCTGGGAGTGGAGCAGATTCAATCATTATTCATTATTCACACTTTTAGGTTTTAGATGTAGTTTCTAGAGAGAGGCTCTTTCCTCTCTTTAGGTTTTAGGGTTTTTAGGTTTAGTCTTTCTCAATTTTAGATTTCTATTATGCTTCAATTTAGTTCTTCTTCTACTTTTATTTATTCTAGTACTTTGGTTTATTTATTTCTCTTGTTGAGTTTTTTATTTCCCCAATTTGGTTTAAGAACTCCATGTTATATTCCATTTCCTTTTAATACAATTTGAAGTATTTCATGTTTATTGCTTCTTCTATTATTTTTGTCATTGATTTTGCAATTGTTAGTTTTAGGTTTATATTCTATTATTACTTTTCTATGCTTTATTTATTCCTTCCAAGTGCTTGATAAAACGCTTGGAAGGATGTTAGAGTAGGATTTTATTTCTTAGCTTGGGATGGTAACTTAAGAACTCTTGAGTTACTAATGTCCAAGTAATTGATGATTGGTAGCCGTTGACTCTAGTTCTCACTAATTGAATTGATGGAGAGTTAAGACTTATGGACTTGGATTGATATAGCTCATTTGACTTTCCTTTACTAGTTAGAGGATGATTTAATGGGGTTGATCCTTTCCAGTTCTCATATTGTGGTTAGTGATAAGGATAGAGATCTTTGACCACCAAACCTTGCCAAGACCTCTTTATCATTTGATTTTCATTACCATTTACTTTTTTCTTGTTCTCTTATCCAAAACACCCAAAATACACAACTCATAACCAATAACAAGAATACTTCCCTGCAATTTCTTTGAGACACAACCTGAGTTTTGAATACTTTGGTTTATTTTTATTTTGTTTGTTACTTGTGACAAACAATTTTTGTATGAAAGGATTTTAGTTGGTTTAGAAACTATACCTACAATTAGAATTTATTTGTGAAATTCTAGACCAGACAAAAATCCGTTCATCAGGAAACTATATCGAAAGAGGAGGATGGTGAACAAGAGGAAGAAGATGATGAATCTGATTGAGATTAATGTAAGCATAGTTTTGTGATATGTATTTTTTTAAGAAACTTTACGTATTTGTAATATATATTCCAATGAATGTAAAGATAGTTCTGTAAATATAACATAGTTAGCATTATTTCAGATATTTCCATTACCATCATTTGTTATTTGTAATTTAAATTTTTCGTACTTCACATCAGGTTTGAAACGCTGTTTCAATTGTTAATTATCAGGGTACACTAAAATTGGACGAGAAAAGATAATTTAAATTAAAAGGAAAAACTCTACCTCGGATTTACTGTCGCAATATTTTGATGATAACATTTTAAAAAAAATTAAATAACATTTCTGTCGGTTATCGCCGATAATATGACACGAAAAACGAATGAAGTGGTGCCAAATTTTACCGTCAGATTACTCGGACGGTAACATTGACTTGGATCCGTTTTCGTTTTTACTATATCTTATCAGAAAATCTAACAGTAATTATCATCATACGCAAAAAATCTTACGGTAAACATTTATCGACGAGGTTTATACCGGTTGATATTTTTCGACGGTAAATTCGATAGTAAAGTGATTACCATCGGATTTATTCGATGAATTTGACAGTACTCAGCATTTTTCTTATAGTGAGAGAGGAAGAGAAAATGAATAAAGGGTAATATCGGAATGATATGTTTATTATGAGGACAAAGTTAAACAAAACTCAGTGTCACAATGTCTCTTCATATCCATTCATATTTCACAAAAAAGGTAAACCACAAAAATGGTATTCGAAAGTTCACATCGCTGATAAAAATAACACCAAAAGATATAAACGACAAATAAGCCATCAAAAAATTAAAAATGTGACAAAAGTAACTAGATATTAAATAGGTTTAATTACTCTGCAGGTCCCTATACTTTTTTTCTTTTCAATTGGGTCCCTGTATGTTAATTTTTTTTCAACTAAGTCCCAATTAACGTTAAACGTTAAAAAAATGTTAGTGAATTGTGAAATTACTTGTATATCGTTAGAGACCCAATTGAAAAGAAAAAAATATATATGGACCTAATTAAAAATTCGGTCAAACTATAAATATTCAATGAAAGATATTCCTATAATCCCTATTTAATGATTTTACAACATGAAAGATATTCCTATAGTCCTTTTTATTTTGTCAGTATCATTCTTTTGCTTATTTATATACAAATTGTACCAAAAATACCTTATTCTTTTTTTTTTTACTTTCAAAATACCTTATCTTAAGAACATACAACAAAAATGAAGGTATAAAATAAAACAGAAATAGTAGTAATCAACCATTCAAGTATTCATTATGATCATGTAACATTTTACATTTGTTTAGATTTATAGAATATAATTTGTCTTTATCATATCATGGTACACCATAGAAAATCACAAGACTATATAATTTGTATTATTGAAATTTGAAATCTAAAAACAAAAACAATAGAAAACGTAGTTTTCAGTGCAGTACAGATAATATAGAAATCAGTTCTTGTGTTGTAACCTCCCACACTCTGAACTAGTATAAGATTAACAATAACATTGATAACGGCCAATTTCCAAGCCGAGAAAGATTCTAAGATAGCGTTTGTTTTGAGGTACTGAGACAGAGACTGGGAGACAGAGACTCAGTATTATGTTTGTTGGTTCAGAGACTGGTACTAAAATTTCTGTCTCTGTCTCCAAAATTTTAGTATTTCAGTACCTCCAAAAAGTGGGGACACAGGAGACTAAAATTTTTAGAGATGGAAACTTAAACTTTAATAACATTTTATACCTAAAATACCGTCATTTCAATTAATTAATTCCAATTTTATCCTTTGTGCAAATTAAATTAGAGTTTCATTCTTGTTTCAATTTCTGTTTCCCATTTTGCACCAAACAAAATATTGAGATTTATTTTGATCTCTATCTCTTAGTCTCTGTCTCTCAGTCTCAGTCTTTCTGTCTCTGTTTCTCCACCAAACGCTGCCTAAAAGAGCAGACTTGAGTTCATCAGGTGTCCCAACAAGATACTCTTTTTCACCAAAAACTTCAATCAAAGCATAGTATCCTGCTTTCGAAACAAAAGAAGTCAGAGTAAAATCATCTTTGTGAGATCCATTCATCTCTTTGGGGTTCTTCGGGCACTTCCATAAACACCTCCATATACCCATCACTAAAAATAAGGAATGCATAACTATATTTAACACATTTCTATTTGCATCTTTTACATGCAACACCTATATAACATATAATCTCAGATATACAACATTTCAATAAACCATGGATGTATTGAAACTATTATGATAAAAAAAAACAATGAATAATCTTACCACAATGAAGTTAACAATGGCATTCAAGTTAGATCCCAGAGCTGACAGTGCTTCTAAAACCATTACATTGTACCTGGGGAGAAGATAAACAAAAGCAACCAAGTCTCGAAACAATTCAAAAGTAAGAAAATATCTTTTTTATCTTATTGAGGTATACAACAGTTTTAACCACAACTACAATCCTAATCCACATCATTTAATTACAATAATCCATATAGAATTAGTGACATTAATTTGCATACCCAGGAGGATTCTTGGCATCTTCATCATTTTGAGAGGAATCACCAACAGCAACAGAAAAATCAGGTTGATGAATCATAGTGGTGACAAGAGTAGCATCTTTCCCAAAAACAACAATGGCATTACCAGCAGCAACAGGGGTAGCACCAGCAGGGGAATTACCACAAAAGAACAAAAATTAAAAACCCTAAACCGTTGATTCAGTTTTCTCACGCTCAAATTTCACCATTTATCCAGAAAACAGAATACACAAAGGAGAATTAGGCACATTGCAGTGAAATTTAAAATCCTAAAGACGCGAAATTGAAAAGGCTAATTAAAAGAATTTGGTAACGTGAAGTAAGAAAAGGTGTGAATTGGGGATCTTTGAGAATGTTCTTCCACTTACCTTCCCCAAATATTCTACTCCATGCCCTATATCATGAAACTTGCGACCATGATATATGTCTATGGTAAAATCTGAATCCCCATCACTAAAATAAAAAAAGAGAAATAAAATCCTAATAAAACAGCATCAATCACAGCAACAACAATCAACAATCAAGAATAAACCAAATTCATCATCAGCAAAATTAATTTATATGTCAATTCACCAATTAACAAAATTCCTGTACATAAATATCCATATTATAAACCCTAAATAAACCATTATATCAAAACAATCCTAAAATCAATTCAATAAATAGATACTCAACCAATGCCATATTTAAAAAAAAAAACAAAATTAGCATAAACATCAAGTTTTAAAGCTGAAAAAAAGAGGTTTTTTGTCACTATTTACAGACAGTTCGAGTACAGGAAGATTGAGCAGAAGCACAATGCGGGGACGGGAGGCCAGGAGCTACGAGGCTCGGCTCCATGCGACGCAGCGACGTCAGGCGAGGCGAAGCACCGCGAGGGACGGCGACGGCTTAGACGGCCAAACGGCGCAGAAGACCTCCGAACAGAACAAAGCAGAGCAGACCAGCGCAGAGAAGGAGGCAACAGACAGCAGACCACCAAGCGTCCGTTGCAGATGACGCCAGAGATGGATGACGACGACAGACCGACGCAAGAGACGGCAGTGGACGCGATCTCTAGAGAGCAACTTAGGATTTTTTTCCTATGGGATAAAATGCAAGGGGTGCTTTTGGTATTTTGGAAAAATTAATGTTTGTTCAATTAGCTACTCCAACCAAATGACAAGAATATTTGTTTTTTTACCAAGAATATTCTGTTATCTTAAACGTTATTCTCACGGCAGAGACTTAATTGAAAAAAAATTAACGTATATGGACCCAATCGAAAAGAAAAAAAGTATAGGGACCTAATTAAAAATTCGGTGAAACTATAGGGACCTGTAGAGTAATTAAACCTATTAAATATATATACTAAAAACAACTTTAGATATTAAATTTTGATCTAATTTTTTGCCTGCATTATTAAAAAAATAAGATCTTTTCATCTTTAAAATTTAGTAATTTTATGTGAAGTATTTTTTTAAATTATTATGAATGACCATTTTTGAAAAATAAAAAATTTTATAGATCAAATTTATTGTCTTAAAAATTTGGATCAAATGGATAAGTCATTTGCTAAATATAAATTTTTTTACCATGTTTTCAAATTATTCAAAGAGTTATTTATCGTTTGTATTTTTGAAAAATATTATTGTTAGGGTCATAAATTTTTGGGTACCATTTTAATACTTTATTCTCACTAAAATGTATCCTTTACAACCAAATGAAAGACATGAGATCATTGTATTTCTCAAAATGATAAATGAAGCAAACACTACCTAAATATACATATCACAGAAAAATAAAAAAGGCTAATTTTTCGTTTTAAAATAAATTCAATATACAAACATGCATATGTTTAACTTTTTATAAATGAAATTTGTTTTATAAAATTAAAAGATGTTCAATATTTTAGAGTTTTACTAGAATATAGGGATAAATTAAAAAAAATCGTAAGGTGTGATTTTTGTTTCATTTTTTAAAGAAGAGAAAATCGTAGGATGTGGTTTCTAAATTTTTAAAATTAAAAAAAGCTTTGTATGGTGCAATTTTTAACTTTTCATTCACATCCTGAACATTTAATTATTGGGAGTGATTTTCAGTAATCATCATTTGTGGGTAATACACCCTCCTTCTCTAATATACACGCACTTCACCCTTTCAATTCCCCTACCATATTAGAATTAATCTGTATCATAGATGTTTGAATCCACATACATTTTAGTGATTAAAATTTGTGCATCCAAATTCATGATTGTCTTGCCAAACACTATCTACGTGCATTGGATCATGAAAAAATAGAGGAGATCAAATTACTTTCCTTTTAAAAAAATCAATATGCATACATTTTAGGTAGAAATGAATTTTTATATTGGTAAAATTTGGGTGTGATTAGGTATGTGAGGGGTAGCTGGCGGATTTCACTTAGATGTGATAGTTTACGTTTGTTTATAAGAACAGGATATTGAGGCATGAACATAAAAACACGAAATTGTATTTGGCAGATAAATTATGGATAAAAATATTGTATTTTGAGACACTGAATTATTGTATTTGTGTCTTTTCTGACAAGAAAAATACAGGCACACTAAACGAAGATCCAACTTATTTTTTATTGTTTCTTTTATTATCATTATCAAATTTTTATAATTATATTTTTTATTATTTTATTTTTTATTTTAAATTTTGTGTGAAGAAAATACGAAGATAAATTATTTGTTCTGTCTTATATTTAGTTCACCATTAAATAAAATACAAAAAAAACTCATTTTTATGTCTTTATTCTTTATGTCTTGTTCTCAATATCTTATCTTATCCTATTCTCAAAACCAAACGTAGTCGTACATACTGCTTTTTGTGGGTTTTCATGAAACTGTCACTCAAGCCTTTCTCATGGTCTCCGAGATGGTACTAACCTTCCTATATAATTAGTTATTCATATTGATAATGTATGTGGTATATATTATCATAGACTCCTATACTAATCGTACCTGAGAGAACATGTTGGTTGAGGAGTCAAATTTCGGGTTTGCTCGAGTGAGGTTGGTTTCAGTGAGAAATGGTAGAAAATGTATCTACAAAAACATTCAGATGTCCAAATAAGAAGAATCAAAGAGGTATTAGGTTTTTAGGGTTAACGTGTCATCTTGGAAAATAACAGTGTTGCTCCCTAGTATGTAATACGCTTGTTTGTAAATCAGCAAAGGATCTTTAACTTATGATTATTGGATCTTTCCTTCTCTAGAGGATTCTTAAGGTGGTGCTGAGAGGAATCAATTGGGCTAAGACTCGGATGCTCCAGGTCGTCACTTGTGTCATAGGTGATTAGTCTAGCTCGAAGCTAGATCTATGTGGAGTGGGTTGGGCCACTCCGTAACAACTCTACTAGTTAAACATTTTGAATTAACAATTATAGGTATATCCTCCTTCTTGTTCTCAAAAACAAGTACTAAACAAATATTTTTGTCTATAGTTTTTCTTGACACCTAAATTTTAATTCGGCTCTGCTAGGTAGACAATAGAGATTGTGAACAATGGGCAGGAAATTTAGCCCAATGAAGGTAAAAAAAACACCATTCAAATTATCCAAACCAAAAATCTCATTCAGTTATTCTAAAATTTTAACCATCTCCTATACCCTAATTTACCAAATCATTTTAACAAATCAACATCTTCTTTTCTAAACCCTCTGCCGCCGCCACTTCATCAACCATCCCCTTCATCGGCGTCAATATCCCCCTTACCGGACATCATCGTCGCCTCTGGGGTTCATCATGCCGTCGCCACTTCCCCAATCACCCCACTCGCCAGCGCTAGTCTCTCCCTCATCGAAAATCGAAGTCGCTGCAGGTCTCCCTTTCACCGTTGTGGGATCATCAGCCAGGCCCCTCCTCAGAAATAAATGGCGCCTACGTGCTCCCCCTCGCTAACGCTGCTTCACTCACCATCCACCATCACCAGCATCCCCCCATCACCGAAGAAACTTGTTGCCGCATAAAATAGACTATATTAGAAAGAAAACATGTGGCTGCTGCTGATTGATGTTCAAACAACCATCCATGTAGTTATTAAAATAATCATTCAGCTACCTAGTGAAATGACCATCCAGCATTTGTTGATTGTATATACTTAAACCGAATCAAACAAAATGACTTTCTAATTAAGAACCAAAATAACCATCTGCATATCTAGTGAATTGAACATCCAACATATTTGACTTGTATTTACTTAAATCCGTTATCAATGCATAAACTTTTGCTGCTTACCTTGTTAGATTATTCACCCTTTACATTACATAAGTTGAGAAGGTTTTCATATAAGTAGAATTGTCATTGGTGAATAAGGAGGGCATTACAAAGTCCTTCACCCATTTAGGACTCCAACAACGGGCACGTGAAGGGGAAGGCACGGGTGCGGCTGTGGCTACATTTGCCCAGCTGCAGAGGGAACTACTACGCATGGTGGGGATGTGACGGTGTCGGCGAAGGGCTGCGGTGGCATCAGCATAGCCGTCGGGGGTGCAATGACAAGGGGGATGCATGGGTGTGGCTGCAGAGGGATCTGCCTTTGCTATGGAGGGAGAGCGGCATGAGGTGAGGCTTCAGTGGCGTCGGTACGACTGGCGGGGGGTGCAATGGCGTGGGGTGAAGCTGCGGCAGAGTGCACGGGCTGTGGTGTTTTGACTGTGTCTGAGCAGCATGAGGGGGGACGGCTTTATGTTCTGTCGGAACGGCTGTAACCGGCAACGACGGTAAATTTTTGCCGTGGACCGGAGATCGACGACGGTGAGTTTTGGACATGTACTGAAGATTGGGAGGTTATGGTGAGATTAGGAGTAAACGTACGTAGTGTGAATGTATTTAATTGCTAATTCTAATTTTTCAAATTTTAAAATTTAAAATTAAATAATTGATTAATAATTTGATTTTTAATTTTAATTTTACTATCCTTTAGTCCATTGTTCACATTGTTCATAATTATCATTGTTTCCCTGTACTTTCTCAATAAATAGCATATATAAAGAAAGGATAACTAACCACGTTAGTTACTATTGAACTAGAGTTAGTTGCTTCTAGAGTCTTAATACTTATGTATAAATAAGACTCTTCAATTTACTGTATAGAACACACATTAATAGTTAACATTCATTTTTTCTCTCTTTCTCTGCTATTGTTCTCTGCTTTGTATAGACTTATGTTCACATGGTATCAGATAGCGCGCAAAATCCATGGAGCCAGAAATTATCAACAATAATCCATCACCTACTGTTGCTGCTACTCAAGCATTACCATCTGCATCAATTCTAAAGCCTTTCTTCTGTTCCTTTACCAGAAAAACTCAACAATGATAATTTTTTCACCTGACGCCATTCATCTATTCTTACAATTTCTGGTCAAGAACTTCAAGATCACCTGGAACAACAAAAGATTCCAACAAGATACGCATCAGTTGCTGATGAAAAGGCACAAAATGAAACAAAGACATATAAAGAATGGAGGCTTGATGACTACAATGTCTCTTCCTGGCTTTACTCATCACCGGATCCCTCTTTCAAACATCGAGTTCTTGGTTGTCTTTTTGCTCATAACATTTGGAGCTGACTTCACACTCACTTTGCATCACAAACAAAAGCTCGTATTAGGCAACTTCAACTGCAACTAAAATTGATCAAGAAGACTGGTCCAGCATCTGATTATCTTCTTCAAATAAAAAAAGTGGTGGATGCACTTGTCACTATTGGAGCACTTCTAACTGATGCAGAATACACCAATGTCATTTTAGATGAATTAAATGAAGATTATCAGTCATTCTTGACATATGTCACTGCAAAAGATCCATCCTATTCCATTCCAGACCTTGAGCTCTCTTGGTGGCTCAGAAAGACATTGTGGAGCGGTTCAAGAAACCAAAACCCTCAATGGTACAGATCAATTTCACTCAATTCCAACCTTCTACTCAGACTAATTTTGATTCTGGTTATACAAAAAACACACCGCCTATAGCTAATAAAGGCACTTATGGTCAAAGAGTGCGTGGAGGAAGAATAAATCGTGGATGTAGAGGTTCTTGGAACTCAAATCGGCACAATGTCAAATTTATGGCAAGCTGGGGCATATTGTTAATTACTGTTATTTCAGATTTGACCAACAATTTCAACATGAACAACAAAATTCACCCAACTCTTCTATGCACAATGGACTTCCTCCACCTCCCTCATTCCATAATCCCAAAGCAATGCTTGCTACACCTGCTACAATTGCTAATCCATCTTGCTATGCTAATTTTGACGCTTTCCATTACTGTACTCGTGATCAGTCAAACCTACAACAAGCACAAGAATATCATGGACAAGATCAAGTTTATATTGGTAATTCATATTTGCATCATAAAGCAACAGAAAAAAAGATATTATTTGTATGATTTACTGCATGTTCCATTAATTGCACATAACCTTGTTAGTGTATCCAATTTGCTAGAGATAACAATGTGTATTTCTCGTTTTGGCATGATTTTTGTTTTGTGAAATATCAGGCTACCAAGAAAGTGCTTCTCCAAGGCACAACAATTAATGGAGCGTATCGTTTTGAAAAAGTGTCTCTTCCTAAATCAGACTTTAAACAATTTAATACACAAATTTTTGTTGCTCAAACTTTGACATTAGATGTTTACCACAAAAGATTTGGTCATCCAGCTTTACCAATTGTAAAGTCTATTGTAACTAATTGTTCTGTACCTCTGAATAATAAAAATACTTTTGATTTTAGTGTATGTGAACATTGCTACTTAGCAAAATCTCATAGGTTACCTTACTCTCCATCTAATGCTATTTATGATTGCCCTTTATCATTGATTATTTCTGATATTTGGGGGCCATCTCCAATCACTGCTCATACAGGTATTAGATATTATGCTTCATTCATTGATGTGTATTTAAGACACACTATAATATATTTTTTAACAAACAAGTCACAAGTCTTTAGTGTATTTAAATTGTATAAAATTCAAATGGAAAAACAGTTAGAATACTCTATTAAAGCACTTCAAACTGATAATGCTAGAGAATATCTATCTCACACATTTATTGAATTTTTAAAATAGCAAGGAATTATTCATAGACTCACTTGTCCCCGTACCCCTCAACAAAATGGATTAGCAAAAAGAAAAAATAGGCATATAGTCGAAACTGTTTTAGCTTTATTATCTATTGCTACACTTCCTTTAACTCTATGGAATGAGGCTTTTGTAACCTTGGTATATTTGATAAAGCGCATGTCTTTATATGTTACAGGTTATAAATCACCTTTTGAACTATTATATCATCGTAAAACTGATTATGCTTTCTTGAAAATCTTTGGATGTTTATGTTTCCCTCACACTAGACCATACACTGCTCATAAATTGGAATACATATCTGAACCCTGTTTAGTTTTAGGTTATGCTTTGAATAAAAAAGGATATAGGTGTCTTACTAATAGTGGAAAAATAATTGTCTCTAGAGATGTAGTTTTTCATAAACATCAATTTCCATCTCTCTTTTTTTTCTACTACTATTAATGAAACTTGCACTAGCAATACTACTGCTTTAGATTTTTTACCTCAGATTGTATCCATTCATCCCCTCTTCTGTTGATCCTTCATCTTCAATGCCCAAATTCAATTCTAGTGATACGAATCATAGTGAGGAACATGAACAAGTACATCCAATGCAGACAATTTCACAGGCTAATGGGACAGCAATTTCTACCCAAGATCTCATACCAATTACTTCTACTCACATTGATTTGTCTTTTTCCTCAAACCCTCCATCTATAACCACTCTTTTAAAAAATATCCATCCAATGTAGACAAGGTCCAAGATAGGTAATAGAACTCCAAAAACTCTTCAGGTAGCAAAATTGTCAGTCTCTTCTAATTCTGATTTATTGGCTAAAAGTATTCAAAGTGCTCTCCATAATCCCTTATGGAAAGATGCTATACTTACAAAATATAAATCACCACTATATCACAATACATGGTCCTTAGTTGAATTACCTAACAATAAAAAAGTAGTTAGTTGTAAGTGAATATTTGCTTAAAAAAGAATGCAAAAGGTGAGATCATCAGACATAAAGTTAGGTTGGTTGCAAAAGATTTTCTTCAAACTGCTAGAATTGATTTTGATAAATTTTTTTCACCTATTATTAAATTAATTACAATTAGGATGATTTTAACCATTGCTTTATCAAAAGGTTAGAAAATTCAACAATATGATTTTCATAATGCATTTTTAAATGGAACTCTTCATAAAATTATTTTTATGTCCAAGCCTCCAGGTTTCTGTCACTCTAATTCTAAGTTTGTATGCAAATTAAATAAAGTCATCTATGACCATAAACAAGTCCGAAGAGCCTGGTACTTAACAATTACTTCCAGCCTTCAATCTTTTGGCTTTACAGTTAAAAAATCTGATTCTTCCTTGTTTACTAGATATACTTCTACTTTTATCATTTATGTTATTATTTATGTTAATGATATGCTTGTTACTGGAGATAACGAAACTGAAATAAAAATTGTTCTTAGAAAACTTCATTATACCTTTTTATTAAAGGATTTAGGTGAGCTCAACTTTTTCTTAAGTATTAGAAATTATAACACATTCCACTTCCTTAATTTTTTTGAACTAAACCAAATATATACATAACCTTTTAACATGTGCTGGCATGAATGAATTCAAACCAAGCATGACTCCATGGTAAGCTCTCTTAGATTGATTGCCAGTGCTGGAACCCTTTTGAAAATCTAGTTTTATATCACTTCATAGTGGACGGGTTACAATATGCAACAATTACAGGACCTGATATCAGTTTCTCAGTGAATAAACTGAGTCAATTTATGTCCAACCCCTACCAAGAACATTAGACTGCAGTTAAGCGAGTCCTGAGATACTTGGCAGGTACTGCTAAGCTCAAATTGAAATTTCATAAATACACTGATTTACGATTTTCTACTTTTTCAAACTCAAATTGGGCGAATGATCTTGATGATAGGAAATCTATAATTGGATTTTGTGTGTACTATAATTTGAATTTGGTGTCTTAGAAGAATAGCAAACAACTCACGGTCAGTCAAAGTTTAACTGAGGCTGAATATAGAGCTCTGGCAACAGTGTTTAAAGAACTCATTTGGATTCAAAATCTTCTGGCTGAATTGCATCAGCCTTGCCCAATTTTCTCATTATATTTTGTGACAATATTTCAGCTGTGCTGCTTGTTTATAATCCAATCCTAGATAGTTGGACTAAACACTTTAGAGTTAGATCTCTATTTTGTTCGAGACAAGGTGATCAAAGGCTCTATTGCTATCACATATATTCCATCAACTGAACAAGTGATAGATGTGTTAACAAAGTCTTTGTCATTAGTCAACTTTAACAAATTTAAAACTCAGGTTGACATCAAAACCACCATGAATTTGTGGAGGAATAATAACATAGAAAAAGAAAGGATAATTAACCACATTAGTTATTATTGTTCTTTGCTTTGTATAGACTTTATTTTCACGTAATTTAATTGTCTTCCTTCACCGTATTCTCTTCAACAACTAACCTCTTTGCATTATTTCCTAGTCAACACATGCATGTAACTGATCATTTGTTTCTTTCCACTTTAACCTTTTTCCTTGTGCATGTTCCACTGTCCAAGTTTTAGCTCAGTTTCCGTCACGACATTATCAAGATTGTCGCCGTCGTTGGTTCTTAGCTTGTATATCAGTGTCGCCATAATGGTTTTTTGGTCACGAGCATGTAACTTCTCAGATTTTTTATGGAACATCTCTTTTTTCATATAAGAAATTAGAAGTCTTGATTTGGCTGAACAACACCGATATCCCATTACGGAGCATGCGATTTACTTTTTTTTTATAGAAAAATGAAATTCCTTTCTCGCTCTTTGCAAGTTACTATTTTTAAAAATTAAAAAAACAAAAATACTTCACGCATGATCAAAGAAGCTCCGAACCCTATAACGTTGCATATCCCTACCAAACTCCATTGTAGGCATTACTCTAATAACAAAATCAAGTAAATACCCATAGTCGTCTCTGAGATTCACGTAATTACCTATAGTAATCCCTAAGATCCTGATTTCTCTATTGTAGTCCTCCAGATAGAGCTCCGAGCACTCAAACTAGTCCCTGGCCAAATTTCAGGTGATGACTCATCACCGGAGCGCTGATGTGGCCTCAGATTGCCACATGGGACGGGTCCAAAACGTCGTCATTTTGTGTTTGGCACCCTTGAAAGCCAAAAACGATGCTGTATAGTTGTTATTTTGTATGAAAAACAGTTTTCTCCCCTAACACAAACACTTCACTTCACTCGTCTCTTCTTCTTCCATCCTCTGACTTCTTCTTCATCTCCCCATTAATGGCGTAGTCGGGTTGTATTTGCTGGGTTTTGGAAAATTTGAGAAGTTGTCATCTCCCCATCTGACCAGAAGTTGTTATCGTTCTTCCCTTCCTTCACCATAAACACGAGGTTTTGACGCTGTGATCGGACTCAAGGTAACCTTCCTTTTTTTACTTTGCATTTTAAATACAGTGTTGGTCCATGATATGCAAGTTGTTAGTATAGTTGAGGTTCCTGGAGTTTTGGTGTCATTGTAGTGTCTAGGGTTTGAGTCTTGGCTGGGGTTTGTGGGGTTGCTGTAATACCCGAATGAAACAGGGATGAAATAGAGAGATGTATGGAGGATTGGAAAAGTATGTTTTCTTGTGGTGATTATTTTTCTTTTTTAATGCATTAGTAGGCTTTCAAATTCTCACTGTATATTGTAAAAATTTAAAATTTCTTACAGATGTAAGAGAAGTTGGACATCATGTTTCATCATGGGGGTGACTTGAAAAAAAATACAGAAGGGATTATGGTATATTCTCCGGACAACAAGGCCTGTTTAGGTGATCTAGACACTGATACTCTAGATGTCTTCTACATACGAAACTACCATAAGGAGCTTGGGTACAATGACATAAAATAGTACTGGTGGCATGTTCCTAGAAAAGGCTTGGATAATGGGTTGAGAAATGTAAACAGTGACAAAGAGATAAGAGAGATGGTGAATTGTGCTAGGACAAATGAGGGATTGATTGATGTATATTTCGAGCATGGAGTGTCAATGCCGGAGGTGTTAGAGGGAGATAACACAGTTGTGTACTTGGATGATGATGGTGGAGAGGGGTGTATTGCAGGTACAAATACTGATGTGAGTCCCCCATTAAATCAGACTCATGCACTCGTAGTTGCTCCTATCTCGAAAGTTGTAACCAATAGTTCTTGCAAATCCAGTCCCAAAAACAACAAAACATCTCCACGACAATCACAACCATCACACTCCAAAACTGCTAATCCTTCCAAGACAACCAACCCTCTCAAGAAGACCAACCCCCCAAAGCCCACCAAGCCCACCAAGCTCACCAAGCCCTCCAAAATCAGCCAACCCACGAAGCCCAGTCGGAACACTAAATTAGATAAGAGCAACAAGAAGAAACTGTCCAAGAGACCAAGTATTTCAGGAGACCCTGTACACGGTTTGCTGCTAGAGAATTTAGGAGCAAAGTGTTTAACAATGAAGTTTCCTTTGATGTATCTTCTGACTCCTATAACAGTGACGAGGATAGCATGTTTAAGCCAGGTCCAGATGAGGGTAGTTTCTCTGATTCTGAGGCTACAGGGAATGATCCTAAAACTGGGAGTAGGATTAAGAGAAACATGGCACATGCAGCGGTGGGTAAGAGAAATATTAATCCACTAGGTAAAGGGAAGGAGAAGATATTGCATGAAGATGACGGTTTGGTGCAAGAGGTGAGCGACGCTAAAGTTGACCTTGGGTTTGTGGGTTGTGTTCATGAAGGGACAGAGGATGGACTAGACGCAGGTGTTGACTCAGATGGCACCAATTTTTGGCACTCAGAGGAGATGAAGATGCCTCCAAACTCAGAAGATGAGCTAGAGAAAAGAAATGAATCTGAAGAGGCAAGTCTGCTGTTTAGGGAGGGTGCAAGGTTTGGAGAGCTGCATCTTAAGGTAGGCATGAAGTTCAAAACTAAATGGAAATTTAGAGAAGCTGTGAGAGAATATACAATCCAAGAGGGTAGAAGCATAAAGATAGTGAAAAATGATAACATAAGGTGTAGGGCGGTGTGTAAGGTCAAAGAGTGCCCATGGGTGGCTTATGCATCAAGAGACTATGAAGACACCTGTTGGCAAATTAAGACATTCAACGATGACCACACTTGCCCAAGAGAGGACAATAATAGGGCTGCCAACAGGAATTGGGTATGCAAATCATCATATCTATGTCATAGCCTGGGATATTGTTAGAGTGGAGAATACAGAGACATGGAGATGGTTTCTTGAGCTATTTTATTAGGACTTAGGGTATTATAAAGATCATGGCTGGTGCTTCATATCAGATATGCAAAAGGTGTGATCTTATATTGATTGTCTTGCTTTGATTTTATTCGATCTTGTATTAAGAATTGTGCCGTTATGCTTACTGTGAAGAATTGTGCTTTCATTGGATATTGATGGTTAGTTATTAGGGAAAGAATTTTGCTGTTATGCTTATCTGAAGAATTGTGAGATCATTGGATATTGACGGTTAGTTGTTAGGGAAAGAATTTTGCTGTTATGCTTATCTGAAGAATTGTGAGATCATTGGATATTGATAGTTAGTTGTTAGGGAAAGAATTGTGTTGTTATGCTTACTTGAAGAATTGTGCTTTCATTATGCTTGTATGCATTATATAGAGAACTTGTAATTATTGGTTGTCTGATTAATCACTTTGTCCTATAAGCATGTCATATACTTCTTGGATCATTATGTGCACGTTTGATAAACGTTAGGAACTTGTATGGGTCACGACCTTCAATTGTAGGGACTATTATGGGGATAGTAATCAAATGTCAGGGACTATTATGTGGCACGATTATAATTTTGGGGACTATTATGTCTGTATAATGTTTATAATGTTTATTGAATCTGGCAGGGACTGATATCAGCAGTGGAAGCGGTGATGCCTGATGTGCATCACCATTTCTGCGTCTGGCATTTATGAAAAAATTTCAACAAGAATTAGAAGGACTTACAACTATGGGGACTTCTGTGGGAATTTGCAAGGGCAACAACATACCAAGAATTCAGGGATGGAATGGACAAGATCAAAAGGTTAAATAAGGATGCTTGGGCATACTTAGAGAAGTGGCCGATGGATGCTTGGACCAGAAGCTTATTCAGCCATAAGCCAAAGTTGGATAGCATCTGTAACAACGCCTGCGAAGTGTTCAATTCTAAGATCAAGGATGCACGAGCCAAACCCATCATAACATTGCTGGAGGAGGTAAGGATATTTGTTATGCGTACCATAGCGAAAAACAAGGTAAAGCTGCAGAATCACACTGGAAAGCTCACAGCTGTTATAAAGAGCAGGCTGGAAAAGGTTATGAAAGAATCCAAGCATTGGAAGCCTATTTGGACTGGGGATAACGAATACAAAAAATTTGAGGCGCACGGATATCCAACTAACCATGTTTGGACATAGGAAAAAGATTGTGCACATGCCAATTTTGGATGCTAACGGGTAAGTTAATTGTCTTTATACATTTTAGTTACTTCAACCATAACTATTATCATGGTTCATGTCACTGTTTGGCACCTGTAGGTATTCCATGTGTGCACGCTTGTGCTGCCCTCTCTCGTGTGAATAAGCAGCCAGAAGGCTTCTGTCACAGATGGCTGACCATGGAATCATACAGAGAAACTTATAACCACCATATTAATCCAATTTCGGGTCAACCAATGTGGGAGAAAGCAAAGGACTGTAACAGGCCACATGCCTCTAAAATCAAGACAAAACCTGGAAAACTAAAGATGAAGAGGAAGATGGATGCGGATGAGAAGAGTGGTTTTGGAACTAAGAAACCTAAAGTTGACCCAAAACTGTCGGGCAACACTACAGACGGTGTACACCTAAAAAGACAGTTGGGTGCCTTTACATGCAGTTATTGTGGTGAAAAGGGGTATACGAAGAAAGGCTGTAAAAAAAAGAGAGATGCTGATGCTGCTACTGCTGCTGCTGTTGCAGCTGCCACCGAGGTGGCTGAGAAGAAGAAAAATGGTGAAGTACATCCTGTGCCTGAGCAGCCTGTTCAGCAGCCCTAAGACAATTTTGGCCAAGCAGATTTGGAGAGCAATTCCCAGAAGATCGACATAACTCAGCCTATTGCTTATGAGCAAGAGGATTCTGAAAAGGTAACTAAAATATTACATTTGAGTATTTTATTATTTCCATGCATAAATAATACTTAATGCCACTTATTTCACCTATAGGATCCTGGACCAAAAAGACCTTCGAAGCTGTCACCAAGAAGACGATCCTCTCTGCCGGCAATCGCACCAACAGTGAACCCCTCGCAGGGTGCATCTTCAGCAACATTTTCAAAGTTTGCCAACTTGATGCAGTTCATCCCAACGCTAGGATTTAAGCCGCCAAAAAAGAAGAACTGAATACTTTAGATATATATACTTAGGAGTTTCTGCTTTGTTTTGTGTTATTAGTCTTTTCCATCGTATAATGATTAGATGGTGAACTGTGATCCAAAGGCCTTTTTGGTATGCCTTGACCTTGCTTTTGATGAAACTACAGATAGCAGCATAATGGTTTCTAGACTGCCTTTTACCTTCAACTTTTGTTGTTTTTTGATAAACAATGGAATTTATGTTAATATACTATGCTATGTGGTTTACCATTCAAGAAGCAGTTTTTTTTATTTTTTTCGTAAACAATGGAATTTATCTTAACAACAATTTTATAGTTAACATCACTTTTCATTCCATCAAGAAGCAGATTTTTACATCTGTTGCTAACAAGGAACCCAAAACCACCAACTCATTCATCATTTACAATACAGGATCACCAACAATACTGTCAATACAAACACAGCTAATACTAACAACTGGGTAATCACTTTTTGCATCTGGACATCCTCCTCCAACCTTCGAAGCCTCTAATCAAAGTTGATCTTCACTTCATCACCACACGATTCTGACTTTTCAACCTGTTCCTCATTAACAAAATCTTCCCACACGAAAAGCCCGCACCGTCTCTTCCCACTTATCTGTAACCAAGAAAGGATCAAAGTTAGAGAGGAACAACACAAGAACAGACAGGGGAGAAGAATCATAACAACACAAGTAATTATTCTAACCTACATTATAATTAGGGCAGTCATAAAATGGTTTATTCAGATTCAAATCTATGCCAGACTATCTGAGAACTGGCCTACAGCTATAGCCGCACCATTCTGGCGGGGCCAATCTTCTGCTCTTTGTTTGCGTTCTAATCCGGTTCCAGCTAGATGGGGAACGAACAAAGCTTTCACCTGCAGTACTACTTCCACCCATCATCGACATGAGTAGCAACCCCAGATGGAAGTGTATGAATAGGAAGAATTGTATGAAAGAAGAAGAAGAAGAGATGACCAAGACGAAGAGGAGAAGTGTCTGAGAATTTGGAGATTTAGGATCACATATAATAGGAGGGATCAATTTGGATAAAAATTGGAACTTAACCAGCTCAGCTAACCATTGGAAGCCTTCCAGCGTGGCAATCCAAGGCTATGTCAGCACTCCGGTGATGAGTCATCACCTGAAATATGGCTAGTAACTAGTTTGAGTGCTCGAAATTCTATCTAGAGGACTATAATAAAAAAATCAGGATCTCAAAAATTACTATGAGTAATTGCGTAAATCTCAGGACGATTATGGATATTTACTCAAAAAAAATCTATATTAAAAGTTTTCAGCCGCGTTTTAGAATCTACATTTTAGTGAATAAATCTTTTTTCTCCAAATATAGGATCGTCTATTCGAATTCTGTTTCTAGTCTTGGATTGGATTTCATTAAAACAAAAACCCTCTCGATACTTTTAAAATTGTGATTATATTTTATTGTTATTTCATATATATATATATATATATATATATATATATATATATATATATATATATATAATTTGTCTGATTAATTCTTGTATTTGTTTTATTATTTTTTATTGTTATTTTTATTTAAGGTAGGATATGCCTGAAGTCTAGAATATGCCTCATTATTTTATAGGACTATAAAAACTTAGATACTACTATAATGATAATGATTTGCTTTCGCTTTGCTGTCAGCAAAACCAAAGGTTAATGAATTAATTAGTTGCATAGCATATTTTATTAAAATCAAGAATTAGTTTTATTTTAAGTTGTCATTAACCAATTATTAATGGCCTCTGTTTTTTTTAAGTTTTATTAAGAAACAAATTGATGATATGTGTAATATTTAAATATTTAGTAGTTAATTAATGAGTAAAATGTATATTTAAATCAAATGGAATCCAAAGTTACATAATTCACCAAAAGAAAAAAGTGTTACATGAATCTTTTAAAAAGATGTTTTTATATAAATCGAATGAGTCCTATTCGAATTACCCATTCTAATACTAATTTGAATCATGCGCATTCGAATTACTAGAGATACACACAAATCGAATCTGACCAATTCGATTTAGGCATGGCGTAAATCGAATTGGTCAGATTTAATTTGTGTATATCTCTAGTAATTTAAATTGGTCTAATTTAAATTAATATTAAAATAAATAATTCGAATAGAACTCATTAGATTTATATAAAAACGTCTTTTTAAAAATTTTATGTAATATTTTTTTAGATAAATTGTATAATTTTAGATTCTATTTAATTTAAATATGCATTTTACCCTTAATTAATTATATTCTAATATATACAAGGTACACAAAGCGCAGTATGTAGAATATTGAAAGCTATAAATTTGAGTACTGCTGTCTAAATATCTAATATCTTTTGAGAAAAAAGACAAATACACTAATCTTTTACTTTAAAAAAAAATATATTTTTTATTAATTAAAAGCATAAAATTATCTTTCATTTTTTAAAATATGAAACATTTAAATTTTTTATTTAAAATATATGTAGATAAATAGATATTTCAAAAAAATTTAAATATCTTATATTTAAAAAATAAAAAATATTTTTATATTTTTAATTAATTAATAACGTATTTATTTTTGAATTAAAAAGTCAAAAATTTATTTATATTTTTCAATTTTTTTTGTTCTCGGAATAGTGGTTGTCCAAATGCACTTATAATTTAAATCAAGGTTGCGAGAATCGAACCAGTCAATGAACCGATGAAGTGATTGGTTTAACGGTTTAGAGGTTCAACCAGAATTTAACCGGAATAATTAAATATATGAAAATTTTATTAAAAAATTAATATAATTTTAAAGATTTAAATTTAATAATTTTTAAGCAGATAAATTTTAAAATTTTACAATTTTTCTTAAGTATAATTCAAATTTCACAAATAATCAACAACTAAATATAAATATAAACATAGCAATGAAGCATAAACATCTCAAAAACAGAAATTTCCAGCAGTCCAGCACAATGCAATGAAACATGCAACATAGCACCATCAACAATTCAGAATAAAAAATCCAGCAAACAAAATCAACAACCCAAAATCAGAAAAAATTAGCATAAACAACCTAGAATCAAAATCATAGCATAAACAACTCAGAATCAGAGATTTCAGTATAAACAATATAGTACAGCATTATACCATATAACCAAAATTCAGATTAAGGGAAAGGCACTGACGGCAACGGAGGAATGGGAACAGCCGGCAAGGAGGAGCTCAGACAGAGACGAGCTCGGACAGAGACCGAGAGAGAGAACTCAAAAAAGGACGTTAAGTTTGGACAAAGAAACAGGGAGAGAGATCGAAGAGACGACAACCGAAGAACGATGAGAGGAGAAGAGACGAGAGGATACCTTTCTGCGACAGTGACGAGAGGTGGAACAATGAGAAGAGGGATGGACCGTCGAACAGAGCTTCCACACTTTACGCGGCACCCACGGTCTATCCTAGAGGAGAAGAGTTCAACGATGACCTTGAAGAGGGATGGATTGGTGACTGCGGGTTGAGGTTTGGGCGTTAGGGTTCCTCAATCTTCTCTTCTTCATAGTAAGTTCAGAATTCAGAGAGAACAGAGAAAGAGAGGGGTGGGATGGAAATTAGAGTTCTTCAATTATTCAGAGAGAAAGAGAAGGGTGGGATGGCTGGGTGTTTGGCATTGCCCATTGGACTTTTTTAGTTTTTTTTTTTAAAACCCAAAACGATGCCTTTTTGAAAGGTTATCACTAAACCGGTAACTTTGAAAAAATCCGGCCGGTTTCAACGGTTCACCGGTTAACCGTCGGTTTGGCCAGTTCACAGATCAGTTTTTTGTCCAAAGGTTTTTAGGCTCAACCGAACCAACCAGATAACCGATTTCCAGTTAATCCGATTGAACCGGCCGATTCGGTTCGATTTTCAAAATTATGATTTAAATATACCAAACTTCAATGAAAACATAATAATAATAATAATAATAATAATAATAATAATAATAATAATAATAATGCATCATCCAACCAAAGACAATATATATGATGATATGAATCATGTTATATTATTAACAATGTTATAATTAAATATGTAGCCAATTTAAGGATATTATTAAATAAGAAAATTAATTAAGCAAATATATATGCACTATTATTTTTTTATTTTAAATTTTATTGAATTTAATTTAATTTTGATTATTTGTAAAAGAAGAACCATGAAATCAAATTAGTGACTACTACATATGTTGGATAAAAAGTATTGGTCGTGTTATTTTTGGATTTTGAATTGAACTTTGTTAGGGAGATAATGAGAAATTTTAATAATGTGTTTAATGAGTTGATTTATTGGTCCAGAGTGAATTAAAAATTAAGAAACATCCCCTAAATTTTAATAACGAAAAATTTTTACCTCCTAATTTCAAATTTTAACCATTTTTTATCCACTACCAAATCCTACCAACGCCTGACTCCAGCAGCCCTAATAGTGGTGTGACATTCCCTCTAGCCATCACCGACCTCTAGCAGCCGATTACATATAAAATTGATCACTCTTGAAAATGTTAGGTTTTTATGCTTCAACCAAATCCAATAAACTAATCATCCAAATGCTCGTTAAAACAACCATTTGCATATCTACTGCATTGAACATTTAGATTATTTTAATTGAACATTTAGATTATTTTAACCCTACCCATTGAAAATTTTAACCATCCTCTCCTTTTTAACCCTAATTACACTCCCTTCTAATTCAAACTCCCTTCTCAGCGTCGCTATCTCCCGTCGTCATGCTGTATTAAGAACAAACACATCTCATTTGCATGAAAAATAAACATCCCATTTACATTAAGAACAAACATCTCATTTATATAAAGAACAAACATCCCGTTTACAGTAAGAATAAACATCTCATTTACATAAAAAATAAACATCTATATGCATATATAAAACTTCCATTGCATACTTTCTCCCAGCATCGGTTTGCACGTCCAGCATTGATCTTCCGATGATTTATACGCTTCTCCGGTGATGCTGCTGTCACCGCCATCATGCCTGTCGTCGTTTCATGCCGACGATGCGTTCGGATGAAGGTGCAAAAAATTCTGCTGCCGGACATTGTTCAACCACGTCGGAGCTGGTCCTCCATCGCCGGCACTAGAGAGAGTTAGCACCTCAGTGCCGTCACCATTCTCGGACTCGGCGTCTCCAACCTCAATAAAACCCTTCCATTCGCTGCGACGTTCTCAGGCTTTGGCGACCTGATCCCATGGCTCGTCTACCTCACCTTCTTCTTCATCAAGGGATTCATCAAGTCTGGTCTCAAAAAATACATCGCATACCAGTTCGACGTTTGTCTCACTCTTCGAAAACTCCTCGCTGAGGTTAGGGTATAGCTTGGTTTTCAGCGAAGTGCTTTTCGTGTCGGTTTTAGCACGCGTCAGTGAAATTTTCCTGCCATTTATAAAGACTCTCTACATTGCATGCGGGAGAGAAATTAAGATTTGGAGAGAAAAATTAGAATTTGAGAGAAAAAAATTAAAATTATCAGTAAAAAATAAATATATTTTATATAATAGATTATGAATTTTTTAAAATTTTTTAAAATCTGATTTTAAAAAATTAATTTAAAAATTTTTATTTTTAAATTATTATTTAATTTAATTTTTATTATACACATTATACAATACATTAACTTCTAATACTTTTTCTTTGAATTTGGTCAGTATATTTAACAATAAAACATACACAAAACATCAATACTAGTACCAGCGAGGAAACGCGTGTACCACCATTTTCCCTTGTGTCTTTACGAAACTGACAGAAACCAAAAGAGATTCCCTTTCACTTTCACTAGCTTCCACTTTCATTTTTTAAATTTATTTATTTTAGTCTGCACTTTAATTGTGTAGAAAATGTACACGAATTATTTTCATTTTTAAACTTTCAAGGAGTGAAAATTAAATAGTTTATATAAGTAATAACTATGAACAAAAAGCCATTTTAATTTATCCTTTTTTTTTTCTGATTCCCCACCATATTTTCCCAATCTAACAAAGTTAATCTAATTATATTTAAGAGTTAGTTATTAGGCATTATATTGGTACATATACAAAGAATTTGAGTTTTATCATGATCAAAATTTATGATTAAAATCAAAATATAAGGCACACTTGTGTATCAATTTAATTTTGTGTGTTTTCTTTTTAATTAAGTTTATCGAACTCTTAACTAAATTGAGTTGGTGTAGTGGTTAATTTATTAATCTGCTTAAATAAGTGTGTGATTCGAATCTTTATCTTGTGTATTTAGTAATTTATTGATCAATGACAACAAATTAATTTTTAGCCTACTGAATTCAAAGATACCTTAAAAAACTAAAAGAATTTATCAATCTCAACAATAAATAATCCTAGAACTTTGGATACTAATCACTACCATAATCAATTTCATTTCAATTCAATTCAATTTAGTGTCAAAGTTAAACCGCAATATCGTAACGAATGTGCTTAAGCAGCACAGGAATCACGATATCTGGCGAGCTCAACTGCGGCAAATGACCTTCGGAAGACATGACCTCGACAATAGAACTGCCGCCAAGATGTTGGTGTAGATATTCCGCCACGACCACCGGAACGGCGAGATCCCTCTTGCTTTGTATTATATGACATGGAACAGTAACGAGACTTAAAATTTGTCTCATATCGCTTTGGAATATGGTTTGCAACACACTAAGAGCTATGTCTGGCCTCATGTTGAACAAGGTTCGGCTGAATTCTTGAACCGCCACGGATTCCATGTCACCTCCAACGGCCATTGGAGCAAAACCTGAACACCATGCTTTGTAATTCGCCGCCATGGCGTCAAATAACTGGTCCAGATCTTCCTGCTCGAAACCCCCGAAGTAATCCGCGTCGTTCAAATACCTAACAATAGCCCAACATGATAGACAGTAAACAAATTAAAGACACCATATAACCATATTAAAAAGTTAGAATGATGTGACATGCTGGATTTTTTTTTTTAATATGTATGTCTAATGTATATAACGAGAATTACGAGAGATTCAGTGGTATAAATATCCATAAAAATATTATACGTCTTAGTTAACACAAAAGATATATTTATTATTTTAACTAATTTTATATTTTTAATATTATTTTTTTTAATTAAGTATAAAATATTATCTTAATTAATCTCAAATTTATTATTACTACACTATTTTGCAATAATAATGCTAGTACGTACTTAACTACTTATCGTTTACATACCAACGAAACTTAGTACCTATATATATACATAGATATTGTCACTCATCACTTATTCTTTCTTTTCTTCTCTTGAATTAAAGAAAACGCTAATTAAGTGCCTACTAAAGTTGGTGTATAAAATATATTTACACAATATTAATCTCTCTTTTTCATTGATCATTTTTCTATAAGAAAAAAAAAACTCATAAGTCGATATATATAACTGAATACATTTTAATTTGTAACTCAGTTATGAAAAAAAAATTGACTCTCTTTTTTTTACTAAATATTTAAATGATATTTTTTATTTATAAAAAATACACTTTAATCTTGTATAATATTAAAATAATGTAAATTTAGTTCATTTTACCAAAATACGTATACATAATCATTATGATTATATATAAATTAGTGACAATTATTTGATTTCTGTAAATAATAATATTAATAACTTTATTATCGTTTTATTAAGTTTTACTTATTTTAATCTTTTATCACATAATATATATAACATATTTTAGCTATTTATTACAAAAAATATTTAATTTAAAATATTTGTATATTTCATGATTGATAATAAAATATTAAAAATAAATAAAATTGATTACATTAATAATCATGTAATATATAAAAATTTTAAATTAAATATTTTATAACAAGTTGAAAGCATTTTATATTTTATGATAAATATTAAAAATTATAAAATCTGTTATTATTATTTGAATCAATCAAATAATTATAACATATATATATATATATATATATATATATATATAAAATGATTATTTATGATATTTTGGTCAAATGAATTAAAGTGTACGTTATTTTAGTTTTACTAAAAAAAATTATATTTTATAAATGCTGTGCCATTTAGACATTAAAAGAAAAGGGGAGTGGATCATTTACTCGAACGAAAAAAAAACATTGTCAGAACTTCACATGAAACTAAAGGAAGGGATGAGCAGCTCTTGTTATTAATGAAGGTCAACTCAACTAACACAACACTATTATTTATTAATCAACGTACAATCACAACACAACTAAGCTTAAAGTAAATTCATATTAATTAATCAGTTATTGTATTGATTGTGGATCAAAATCACTAGAAATGGCCTAATAATAGCCAGATGCTTACGTAACATACAAAGAAGTTTTAGATTCAAATTTTATTGCTGTTAATGTAACAACAAATTAAAATAAAAAGCTTGATTGTTCCGAATGAATTTACCTAGGAGAAGCGGAGACCATAATGATCTTGGTGAAGAGATCGGGGCGAGAAATGGAAGCCACAGTTCCGATCATGGCAGAGACAGAGTGGCCAACGAAGATGCAAGAAGAGACGCAAAGGTCCTCCAAAATGGCGAGTAAGTCATAGGCGTAGCCTTGCAAAGTGGAGTAACGTCCAAAGTCAAAGTATTCAGGGTTAGTGGTGCCGGCTCCCATGTTGTCGTACAGCACCACGCGGAACTCGTCCACGAGTTGAGGGACTATGTGTTTCCACACAGATTGGTCGGTTCCAAACCCGTGAGCTAGAACTATGAACCTCGTACCTGAACCCACAACCTTCACGTTATGAGCTTCTTCCACTACTCCCATTCTCCTTTTTTTTTTGTGGCTTATTGTGTTGTGTTGTATTATTGATCGGAGACGATTTTAGGATTGGGGAGTTTTGAGCCTCCTTGTCATATTTAATAATGGTTAAAAAAGAAAAGGCAAAAGGAAAACGGAGATGGACGAATTAATAAGTAACACATAACCTAAAGATAGAAAATGTTATTTGTATGAAATAACACCAATGTTTAATAAGTATGCTACTATTGAATGCTTTTTTTTTTTTGGAAATCATTGTTTTATACAGTCTACTGGCGATGAATATAAGAACTAAGGTTTAGCCAACAATAAACCAACAAATATTTTTGAATTATTCTATACTAATTAATAACATTAATTAGTAATTATTTAAATTTTCTTTTAAAAAAGATACAAAATTAATGATTATTAACTGTCTTTTCTTATTCTAGCTCATCTTTTACTATTTATTATGCAAACACTAATTACTCTTTTTAAAAAAAATTTCAAAATTCCAAAAAACAAAAAACACTAAAATATAAGATAAAGAATTATCCAAATCCTAAGAAAAAAACATATAAAATATAGAAAAAAGAATCATCCAAAACTAATAAAAAGAATCATCCAAATCCTAAGAAAAAAACATAGAAAATATAGGAAAAAAATAATCCAAAACTAATAAAAAGAATCATACAAAATGTAGAAAAAAGAAACACAAAAAACTAGTTAAAAAAATCGTTCAAAACCAAATAGGAGAAGGAGAAGAAAAGTCGCAGGATGGCCAGCGACGTCTTGGACTGCGTTGCGTGGATAGTGGAGAGACTCGCGGAGGTGTGTTGCAATAAGTGGAGGAGTCGCCATAGATTGGAGTAGTTGATCGCACATCGCGAATAAGGACCTGGTGGTGCCTGCGTCGCGACAGATGGAGAGTCGTGGGGTGCGAGTGACGAGCGATGGGGAGTCGCGATGGGAGGTGATGAGGGTGAAGTAGAAGCGCGATGGTGGCTGTCTTTCCTGCGTGAACGGCAAATGAGGTGGCGGAGAAGGATGCAAGGACAACCGGCGATGGTGCGCGAGGACGGTGCTGCAGCGACACTAGCAGCGCGAGGACGAAACCGCAGCAGCGTGGTGATTTTGTGATTTTGTGTGATGAATGGCGAGTGAAAGTGAAAATAAATCAGAGTAAGTTTTGATTCAAAAATACTATTAATGTCAATTAATTAAATGTTGAATTTAAAAAAATAATTTAAAATTAATATTATTAATTGAATTGTTCAATTTTTGACTAGTGGACACTTAACTCTTTATACTTTTCCTATATATATAGGTGACGTATGTAGTGACATTTATTTATTGGTGGCTAAGATGGACAAGCTTATGAAACCAATTTGGATGTAGTACGTGTTATGTTTAAACAAAGAAAATAAAATATTTAACTGATTTAAACATGGTAATTTCAATATTGAAATATGGTAAAATTATTGGATCAGTAAACAAAAAATGATTAACAATTCAAATTTAAAGAGTTGAGTAAATCAATAAAGAAAATCTGTAAAATTAAAAAAATACAACAACATGGAAGTAGAATTTGAAAATTTTTTTCTAAAATATCGAAGAATCTCCAAATCCTGGATGAAAAGACTAATGATGAATTAGGATTTCAGCTATAGTTCTCCATTAGGTATCAAAAGACTAATTCTATTTGTCTATTTTTCGTTGGGCTTTGTTCAGGAAAAGAGCATGGGCGATGATCGTCCGCCTTAAAGGTGTTCTGAAAAAAGAAGTGGGGGTCAACGGCCTAAAAAGAACAATTCGTATGTAAAATGTGTTCTTAATTTTTATTTATTTAATAGTCTTTTCTGACACTTTTTTATTTGAGCTCTAGAACTTCTTTTAACATAATTAGAAACAAAATTATATATATAAAACTATGTATGTGTTTTGTGTTAAAGAGTGGGATGCATTGCAGCTAGTTTGGAAGACATTAACATTTCTACAGTTGTGTGCCTTAGCTACCCATTGACAATTTTATGTTCTTTCTGATGAATTAATTTACATAGAGCAACATAAAAGAAGGAAAATAGGAAGTGAATCAAAATGAATTCACTCCTGAGATAGTATTAGTGGAATGCATTTTTGTTTTGGGAATTAACTAATAAAATAACTTCAAATTTATTTTGTTTGGGCTGGTACAACTTCTTTGTTCTCTAAACCCTGTAGGCTCCACAATTTCTTTGTTTTTGGCTAACCCAATTAAGCCGCAAACAACAAAAATGACTCTCTAGGCATGAAATAACAATATTGCCCTCACATAACTCATGGCAAGTCAGTAAGTCACTACACATTTACCATCACCACATAAACACTTATCTTTATCTTTATAGTAATATAAATGGTGGTATTCATACGTTAAGTTTTAGAATTTATTTATTTAAATTTTATCACTAAAAATTTTTAGATTTATATTTATAAATTATAAATTATTATTTGTTTAGGTTATTATTTTCAAATTTTAAATTATTTATTTGAATTGTTATATTTATGTTGTTATTTTTAAAATTTTTAATTATTTTATTTGTTTAGATTGTTTTACTTAGATTGTTATTTTTTAAATTTTAAATTATTTTATTTAAGTTGTTATTTTTTAAATTTTAGATTGTTGTACTTAAGTTGTTATTTTTTAAATTTTAAATTATTTTACTTAGATGGTTATTTTTAAAATTTTAACACTATTTTACGTTAATTAATTCAGTTGTTACATACTAATATTACTATAAAGATTTACGTTAATTTAGAGTTTTAAAAATTGTTATTTATTTTGTCTGCAAATTTAATTCAAATTTAAATTAAAGTCAATCAAATTTAAAAAAAAATTAGTTATGAGCTAACTATAAAAGTATAAGTTATAAGATATGTATAGCACCACAATTTAAAGTACATCAATCCTTTTCTTTACATATATCCAAAATCTCTCAACTTATTCCAATAGTTGGTATTCACAAAATTGTAGACATCAATCCTACAATCAACAATTTGTGTGTACGTATACGAGTAATACGGTTATGAACACTACTAAGTTACGAAAATTCTCCAATTGCCATACTCAATTGAAATAGTTTGGCTCGATGAAGACGTGAATTTTCTACTAATATTTTTCTATTTTATTTTAAATTTATATTATTTATATTTTAAATTTATTTATTTATTCCCATCTAATCGTTTTTTGATTTTTATTTATCAATTTTAGGGAGGAAAAATACACGTCTCATTTAAAAGAGCTTTTGTATCTCGATTCGTGAATTTGCTGGAGGAAGAAATATCTTACTAATAAGATATTTTGGTGTTGGATTCAATAAGGATTACTTCAAGACTGCACATCATGAATACATGATTAATTTAAACCAACATATCGATGTACACATAACATTATTAATATTCTTATTAATATTTTTACAAATATTTTTATTAATATTATTAATAAGTAACAAATATATCTTAACTAACATTAAACTTAGTTATAATTTTTTAGATTCAAAGGCACCATTTTTAAACGTCAAGTATTTAAATTTTTTAAAAAAATCACTTCAGATTGATTTTGAAAAAACAGTATTTAAATTTTAAAAAATTAATAAAAAGCATTCTTTCCGTGGTTTGTTTCTTACGAATTTAAAATAATTAATTAATTAATTATTAATTTTTTTTAAATTGTGTTTGACATTATAATTTTATTATTAAATTTTAAATTAAAAAAATATAATATATATATATATATAATTTAATATTATTTTATTGATAGTTACTTTTTTAGTTATAATAATTTTTTGTTTATTTTGTTATAAAAAAATATATTTAACATTAAACATTTTATTTGATATAAAAAAAATAATAGAGTGTGCACTTTTTGGCAACTATGCATATGAATTAAATGCTTTTTTAGGATTTGGCAATAAAGATGGAGTTGTTGTCGTCTTACAATTTATTAGAGTAAAGTTATATAACGGTAATATTTATCCATAATTTTTAACAGTATATTTTTATATGTGAGCTTTTACTCATTTTTTATGTGAATTTTTACTCATTTTATATTAAATTAAAATTTTCACGAGAGATTGTTTTACAAAGTTCCATGTATGGCACAAAGATGTTCTTTAATCTTTTTGAAAATATAAATGTCATCCAATTTAAAATAGGTGGGTATATTTTTTTTAGTTCTTTAGTTTCATACTATGTGTGTGTTATGTAACATAGGTTTTTTTTTTTTTTTTGCTTTATTTATCTAGCTTTGTAAGATTTAAAAAACCTAGGGGTAACATCAGCAGAACTTCAAATAATGCTACATTCTTAAAAATTTATCAAGGCAAAACCATTGAGCAGTTAAAAAAATTAGATACGGTAATTTCTTTTTTTGAAATAAAGTTGAGAAAAAAATAATGAAAATTTGTTGTACATATACTATTTTTGTTTATTCATCTTATTTATTTAGGTATATTTTTTAGATTTAAAAACTCACCAAATTCAGGAAATTTAAATCATTATATTTTTTTAGAATGTTGTTTGTATTATCTTGGCTATCATAAGTCATATTATGGATACTCCAGACTGGTGGTACGGCCAATGTAAATGCAACAGGTCCACATATGCTTTTACAAAAACTTTCAAATGTTCAAGTTGTGGTCATCTCTTTTTATCCATAACTCTAAGGTTATTTATTTTTTTAAATTAAAGTCTATGCACATTGGATTATATATTGAATAAGTCTATATTTAACTTTTTTATGTTATTTTTTTTAAGTAGGTACTGAATAAAGCTTAGTATCATCGATGATTCTGACTGTGCATGTTTCATAGTCTTTGACAAGGAGACAAAACAAGTTTTGGAAAAGAGCTGTGTAGAGATACGTGATTATTCACTCCTATTGGTAAGTTCTAACCAATATTTATTTCTAAAAATATTAGTGAAAATATTTTTAATGATACTTTTTATATTATTATTATTAATATATTATGTAATACACTTCAGAAATGAGATCTATCAGATACACCTACACTTTTGTTCAACCTAATTGATAAGACCTTTTTCTTCATCGTTGAAGTTCAAATATATGATAATCCATATTTTTCACCTTTTTATAAAGTTAAGGAGATGACTGATAATGTAGACTTCATAAATAAATTCAAAGAGACTCACCCTATTCAAATTGTGAGTATAATTATAAGTGTACTTTTTATTAAAAATTAATTTATTTTTTGCTTCCATGGTCATTAGAAGTATTTAATAATAATTAATAATTAATTATAATTTTAGGATGTTGACTACACCAGTGGTTTGCTTCTAATTTCAAAGGCATCTTCAATCATTGAAGTGGAGAAAGTAAAATGTACTAAGGTATTTGTTCAAAAAATAAATTTTGTGTTTGTTAGTTCTCTCAAAATTAGATCTTAATTTTATTTAAAAAATATTATTGAGATAAAATCAAAGGTTATAAAGAAGTCTTTAATTTAACGTGGTATTTTGTACAGAATTTGTTGCTTGAATTCTCTAATGAAGTTGCGGCCAATGATGAATCTGAAGTGTTGGAAAATGCTATTGCACCAACTAAGCGATTATCCTCGGAGTCAGAAGATTCGAAGGTGGAAAGAGATACCTCAACTTGCAAGTAGGGATGGCAGTGGGGCGGGTAGGGGCGGGTTTTTGCCCTACCCCACCCCGCCCTGCCTTCCTTGTACCCCACTATTACCCGCCCCGTTCCTACCCGTGGGTAGTAGGCTAATCTGCCCTAACCCGCCCCCACGGGTACCCACCCCGCCCCTACCCGCCCCTATAAAAAGTAAATGACATTTTAAATTTTACACATTCATATATAAATCAAGATACAAACTTAAAATTCGTAACTAAATTTAAATACAAACATAAGATTCATACAATGTCAAATAACTTAAAATTAAAAAAGAGTTCATACAATATCAAGTAACTAAATTAAAATACAAATATAAAGAAATTACATCATTAAAATATAAAAAGTCTTCAATCTTTATTCTTGATCACTTTCTACGTCTTCATCATCATTAAAGGTTTGAAGATCAAGATTCAAACCTAAAAATTAAAAAATAGCAATTAATATATTAATTACTATGATGTAAAAAAATTAACCCTAAAGCTGTCGACAACCAACTTTGGCCACACATCAAAGCTTCAATTATGCTTTCTTTGAGCTTTCCGCGACGAGGAGAGATTACACAACCACTTGTACTAAAAGCAGATTCAGAAGCAACAATGGATACTGAAAAGGCATATATAACCTTGGCTATTGTTGCCAAAACTTTAAATTTCATTTTATTGTTCTTCCACCATTTCAAAACATTAAAGTTAGGATCATTTGGAGGATGAATTTCCTCCTCAAGATAATGATCAAACTCAACATTTACACATGAACCCCTTGTCATTTTTTCTTCTTTTAAGATACACCATATAATCATCACCCCCAAATATGCTTGTATTTCCACTTTCATCAACTTCCTTTGTACCAACATGTGACACATCAGAACTCATTTTTTGATTGTATTCATTAACTAACTCATTACACAACTGATGAATTCTGTCAACTTGCTTGGAACATTCTATTGGATCTGGATACATTTTTTCAAATTGAAACTCAACCCCAACCATCTTGTACCTAGGATCTAAAACAGCAGCAACACCCATAATGTCATGAATCTTATCCCAATACTTCTCAATTTTCTTCTTCATACTAGATACCATATTAGCCATTAAAGAATTACTAGAAAGTTGTCATTCATCCAATGAGACTTTTATTTTACAAACCAAAGTAAAGTAAAGATTGGCCATCGGAAATTTAGAACCAGAAAATAGCTAAGTAACATCATAAAACAACTTCAATCTATCACATATTTCCTTGGCAAGTTTCCACTCCTCATTACTTGGCACAGTTTTATATTGGGGTTCTTTCTGCCTTAACCTAGGAAAGACAGCTCTATATAACAATGCAGTTTCTAACATCAAATAAGTTGAGTTCCACCTAGTCGGACAATCAAGAACCAATTTCTTAGTAAATGGAATCGCTGTTTTAGCACATCAACTCACAAAAGTTTCGTTTCTTTTCTGCGTTGCAGTCCAATACAATACACTACTACGAATCTTTTTAATACTTTCCTTCACTATACTCAAACCATCCTTCACATTCAAATTTAATATATGAGCACAACAACGCATATGCAACAATTTACCCCCGAACATCAAGAATGAAGAATCTAGATGCCCCAATAATTCATCTATCATAGCATCATTAGTAAACAATTATCCAATGTAACAGTAGACAGTTTTCTATCAACATTCCATTCTAACAATATTTTCATCAATGTTTGAGTAAGAACTTCACTTGTATGGGGACAAGGAACATAACAAAAGCTGAAAAATAAAACAAACATGCATGCATTTTAGATTAACGAAGCTCAACGTACAAAGACAATACAATGTATAAAAGTTTACGAAATTTTTTAAGTACCTCAATAGACGCATTTGCAACTTTCACGAACTATCGATATAGTGAGCTGTGACAACCATGTAACCCTTTTCTTGATTGGAAGTCCACATGTCGCTAGTTATCGCAACTCTACTATCATTTTCATCTAGTTGAAGAGTTAACTTCATCTTTCCTAACCGTGTTGCGACTAGGCATTTTAAATGTTGGTTGCATTGATGCAAACGCTCGCCTCAGTCCATGGTGGTCCACACAATTCAAAGGATACTCATGCAGGACAATCATTTTGGCGACACACTTTCTTGTCTTTGAAGGGTCAAACACAAAGCCACCTTCATTTACTTTTTACACTTGTACTTGTTTTGCTAAAGATTCAACAATTGATGATTGCCTTAAGTTCGCCACTTTTATTCTCTTACAATATCGGTCCACATGGTTTCTCAGTGACTTGGTACCATTCTTCGGATTTGCATTAAGCACACTCTTGCAAAATTTCATTATCGGTCGGAGCAACATTATTGCTTTGTGTATCTTCTCTAGAATTGCTAGTCATAAAATTACCTTAACAAACCTACATTGAAAACACAAAGCATATAAACTAGAGATATATAAGTGTGGAGAATGAATCATAACAATAAAGTAACAAATTCTTGTCCACAATTCAATAAACCACAAAATTTCAATCACAACAAGAGAAAATAATTAAAAAAACACAAAACAAATTTTAAGAATTGTCAAACTGTCATAGGTGTGGATTAAATTATCATAACTCATGACATGATAGGTTAATATGAACATTCCAGCGCTATATAGGTATCTAGTCATTAATCATGTTCACATCACTAAAACATTAAAAATCTGAATCCCTTTGAATCATTCCACTTATGGTTTTTCATTTATCAACCAAATAATTCATCACAAATATCCACAAATAGTTACAGCTGCTGAATCTTTTTAAGTTCCAGAGCATGTAAAAGGTGCCAAAGGAAAACCTATAATTCTTTCATAACAACTCTATAATGAAAACAAAGAATGCTGTTCAGATTGGTGAGAACAGTATTAAATTGGTGAGAATGTTTAAAAATAGCATAAAACTACTAAGAAAAAATAAAAGATATATGAAGAAAACCAAAAGATATGAAATATATTATTATGTTCAATAATTTCATAAATAAATAACCCTCATATTGGTACATGGATGCTCCTGAACAAAACTATTATTAATTCCAAACTTAGTAATACAATGATTGAATGAAACCATAAGCATTACCAACGCAATATTCATAAGCATTACCAAACTATTAATTGAATGTTGAAATTAACTTAAAACGGGCTGGTTATGTTACTTATACAGACATGATGAAACTAATATGGCGATTATTATGATTATTGGCTCACCAAATGCGATATAAACAATCACAAAATTTGAACAATTTCAAATCGATCAATCACTTACAAGAAAAAACAGAGAGAGCATAATGTGAGATAGAAAAAGGGGGAACTTACCAGTTACTAGAGGAGGAAGACGGCGACAAAGAGGGCAGCGCAGATGATGAGTAGGTTCGGTAGCGCAGGACAGCAGCACAGTAACACAGCGAGGGGTTCACTATTCAGCAGATGAAGACTCGGCGAGGGACTCGAGGGTTGGTAGCGTCGCAACGGTGATAGGCTCGGCGGGAGAGGAAGAGGGTTGCGGCTGAAGAGGAAGAGGAAGTAAGCGAGGGGCTCGGAAGATGGTAGCGTCGCGGTGGTGATAGGCTCGGCGGAAGAGGAAGAGGGTTCCGGCTAAAGAGGAAGAGGAAGAGGAAGTGAGCGAGGGGCTCAGAGGAAGGTAGCGTCGCGGCGGTGATAGGCTCGGCAGGAGAGAAAGAGGGTTGTGGCTGAAGAGGAACAGGAAGTGACCTCTTCTCTGTTAGGGTTGGGGGCTCAAGCCTGAAGGAGTGAAGGTAAACTATGCGGCTGTGAGAACTGAGAAACCCTAAATTTGTAAGTGTGTATATATACTATGCACTCCGAGACGGGTAGGGGCGGGTTTACCCTGACCCCGACCCCGCCCCGCTCCGCTCAGCCACCCGCCCTGACCAAAACCCGCCCCGCTCCGGGTCGGGTTTGAACCCGCCCCGATCGGGTTGGGGCGGGTCGGATATCCGCGGGTTCGGGTACTCCTGCCATCCCTACTTGCAAGAAGATCAAGATTGAGAATGAAACTTGAGAATTTGGATGCACATGTTTTGAAATTTCTTTTAGAGTCTATCTAATAGAATAATGCCAAGCATATGTTTATTTTGGTGAAAATATTTTCTTTTCTTGAGTTGTTATTTTTCATTTAGTTCTTTTCGATTTTTATGTTTGGAATTTATAATTTTTTTAAATATAAATTGAAGTTATTTGGTTATTACTTGTGGTTTTATTTTTAATTTGATTCACACTGTTGATATTCTAATAATTTCTAATTTAATATTTAATGTCATAAAGTTATAAATTTCTTCTTTGAATTATTGTTGATACAATTAAGTTAGTTATTAATTTTTAATGTGTACTTATTTTAAAAAAAATCTAATTATAATTTTTAATTAAAGTATTATGTTTAGAATTTTAAATTTAAATTCAAATATACTTTTTTTTATTTTTAAGTAAACAATTGGTTTGAGAATATTTTTTAAAAATTTATATAATTTATAAGCTACTATGCTAATTACAAAGGATTATAATAAAGTAAATAGAATTACCAGTCTTATTAAGATGTGAGGTTATTTATACTATTTGAAAAAAAAATTAATTTGATATTCTTCTATACTTAATTCTGTTTCTAATGTTGTTCCGATAAAATTGAATTAATTTAGTATTTTGAAAAAATTTAAATCTTTTTTCTAAATTTACGTAATTTATAAGGTTATTAATTTTTAAATTGTAGTTAATTTTGTTTATTTTTACTAGCAAATAATAAAATTAATTTTATTTATGATGAAACTAAAAAAAAATCTTTTTTAAATTAACAATTTTCTATATTCTTGGACAACGAACGTTTGATTAGGAAATTTTATTTAAAAGTTTAAAATTTGTATTAACTAATTAGGAAATTCTACTTCAAAATTTTAAATTTTAAATTCTAATACTAATTTTTAATTAAGTGACTTCTTAACCGTTTCGATTTTCAAATTTGAATTTTTTTAGTTCCCACATTTATAAATTTTTATTGTTATTTTTTAGATTGTCTCTCTACAATAGAAGTACTTTCATCTTTATCTCTCTTTTTAAATATTTTTTTTCTAAATTTACGTAATTTATAAGGTTATTAATTTTTAGATTGTATTCAATTTTATTTATTTTTATCGATAAATAATAGAATTGATACTATTTATGACGAAACTAATAAAAATTATTTTTAAATTAATAAATTTCTATATTCCTTCAGTTTTACTAATATAGATAAATTTAGAATTTTTATGAACTTGATCGCTTCAAATTCAGGATTGTCATTTAAGTTTCAACGGAGATAATTTTCATTAACAGTATGCTTTGTAATGACCATTAACAAGAGTTAGGATCAATCATTATCACATGTAGGACTTTTAAAACCTGAAAGTACTCAACACACAAATCACGGCATCGAATGGTAATAAAAGATAATTAAATTTGATTATTTTAAAGCATAGGAAACATTATTTCTCATATGTCATATCCTAAGGAAGGAATTGTAAAACCATGCAAATTCATATGGATAAATAGGTGAAGAGTAGATAAAATCATTCAATTTAAGCACAAGATTTATCATAAAATAGTGGTTTATCAGCTTTACTTGCCAAAATCAGTGTTCACCTATGGACAACTTTATGTTGCTTTGTCAAGAGTTAAGAGTCGCAGTGGCCTCAAGGTTTTAATTCTAAACGAAAACGGCAATCCAAAGTCAGCAACAACAAATGTCGTGTTCAAAGAAGTTTTTAATAATATTTAGGTAAGAATAATATTATTTTTATTTTAATAGCAAGTTATGATTTACACATTTGTATAAATATTTATTGTAGATATAACTAATTTATCTATAACTTTGTTTTTAGATTTGAGATGAAATGTGTAACAAGGAGTAGAACATCATATGCCAATTACTTTTCTAATGAAGTTTGTAAGATACTATGTTGTCGATAAATTTTTATTAGCCTTTTGATATAAAATTTAGTGTAAAATTGACATGCTATTATTACAGTTATATATGTTCTTATTTTTTTCATGTCTCCCTCCTTATGGTTCAAGAATATTATAGACTTTATACTCTTTTATTTGCTTATTACTTTGAATAAAGATAAAATAGCATATTCAATACGTTTATTATATAATAACGATGATCGTGTTATACTAAACTCAAAAAAATTATAATTTTTTAATTTAACATGTCAAATTTAAATATAAGCCCATGCATCGCATGGGTTTAACACTAGTTATAAGTTAGATTATACGTTAGATTACAAACCCCTTAGCCACGTGTCACACATACAGTGGCTGATCAAACCAAAGACAACCCTTAGCCATGGAATTCCAAGCCACCAGAGAATCCAGCATATATATCTATTTATTATTATAACAACAATGCTAGGGAACCAAAAGGGTATTAGCCAAAAACCAGCCAAATACCTCTAGGTGAATCCAAAATCTCTACGAGTTAATATATATGGATGTTTCTTATGCTAAGTATCAGAATGTTTCTTCTTCATACTAAATGGATGTTCTTTTATATATTTTTCGAATTTTTTTGTATTACAAAAGTGAATGTCTCTATTTCTTTAAGAATTTCATAATTTTTTTTAAATTTTATAAATATTTAATTATTTTTTCTAAAATAGAACTAGATATTTCTTTTGTTAAGTATTAGGATGTTTTTTCATATTAAATAAATATTTTTTTATATTTCTGTAATTGTTTAAAGACTCTTTTTAACTAAGATAAGTGTGTAACATACACCCGTAGGCCCAATTAATGTGCTTCTTCCTTGGGCCTCTATCATACACCCTCGCCCACCGAATACTTCAGTAGTAGTAGTAGCTGAAGCTGAAGAAGAAGCAATGGCGTATTCATCGAAGAAGGATTTGCTACTGTACAACTGGTGCACAAAATTATTATCACTAGGCATGGCTCCAAAAACTTGGTGCACAATACCATGATTCACACGTCTCTTCACAACTTTGCACAGCTGGCCAGCAAGTACACTGGGTCGTTCAAGTAATACCTTACGTGAGTAAAGGTCGATCCCACGGAGATTGTCGGCTTTTGAAGCAAGCTATGGTCATCTTGTAAATATCAGTCAGGCAGATTCAAATGGTTATGAAGCTTTGATAATTAAAAAATAAATAAACATAAAATAAAGATAGAGATACTTATGTAATTCATTGGTGGGAATTTCAGATAAGCGTATGGAGATGCATTATTCCTTCTGAATCTCTGCTTTCCTACTGTCTTCATTCAATCATTCATACTCCTTTTCATGGCAAGCTGTATGTTCGGACTTCACCGTTGTCAATGGCTATCTCTCGTCCTCTCAGTGAAAATGGTCCAACTACGGATTACGTAGGGCTAATCATCTGTTGGTTCTCACTTGTGTTGGAATAGGATCCTATGATCCTTTTGCGTTTGTCACTATGTCCAACAGTCATCAGTTTGAAGCTCGTCACAATCATCCCATCCCAGATCCTACTCGGAATACCACAGACAAGGTTTAGACTTTCCGGATCTTAAGAACGCTGCCAATTGATTCTAGCTTATACCATGAAGACTTTGATCTCACGGAATGGAAAGCTCTGTTGTCAGGAGAGGCAACCATGCGTCGTGAACCAGGAATCCAAGAGATATACATTCAAGCTTGTTTTCAGGTAGAACGGAAGTGGTTGTCAGACATGCATTCATAGGTGAGAATGGTGATGAGTCTCACTTGATCCTCACATTCATCATGTTCTTGTGTGCGAATGAATATCTTAGAATAAGAATAAGCTTGAATTGAATAGAAGAACAATAGTACTTTGCATTAATACTCGAGGAACAGGAGAGCTCCACACTTTAATCTATGGTGTGTAGAAACTCTACCGTTGAAAATACGTAAGTGATGAAGGTCCAGGCATGGCCGAATGGACAGCCCCCATAAAGTCTAAGATAGCATAAAACTGATCAAAGATCGATCTAAGGATAATCCAAAGATGTCTAATACAATAGTAAAAGGTCCTATTTATACTAGACTAGTTACTAGGGTTTACAGAAATAAGTAAATGATGCAGAAATCCACTTCTGGGTCCACTTGGTGTGTGCTTGGACTGAGAATTGAAGCTTTCATGTGTAGAGACTTTTCTTGGTGTTAAACGCCAGCTTTTATGCCAGTTTGGGCGTTTAACTCCAGCTTTTATCCTGTTTCTGGCATTTAACGCCAGAATAGGGCAGGAAGCTGGCGTTTAAATGCCAGTTTGCGTCGTCAAAACTCAGACAAAGTATGTATTATTATATATTGCTGGAAAGCGCAGGATGTCTACTTTCCAACGCAATTGAGAGTGCTCTATTTGGGGTTCTGTAGCTCCAAAAAAAATCCATTTTGAGTGCAGGGAGGTCAGAATCCAACAACATCTGCAGTCTTTTTTCAGCCTCTGAATCAGATTTTTGTTCAGGTCCCTCAATTTCAGCCAAAAAATACCTGAAATCATAGAAAAACACACAAACTCATAGTAAAGTCCAGAAATGTGAATTTTGCTTAAAAACTAATAAAAATATACTAAAAGTAGCTAGATCCTACTAAAAACTACCTAAAAATAATGCCAAAAAGCGTATAAATTATCCGCTCATCACAACACCAAACTTAAATTGTTGCTTGTCCCCAAGCAACTGAAAATAAAATAGGATAAAAAGAAGAGAATATACAATGAATCTCACAATATCAATGAAACTTAGTCCCAATTAGATGAGCGGGGCTAGTAGTTTTTTTGCTTCTGAACAGTTTTGGCATCTCACTTTATCCTTTGAAATTCAGAATGATTGGCATTTATAGGAACTTAGAATTTTAGATAGTGTTATTGATTCTCCTAGTTCAGTATGTTGATTCTTGAACACAACTACTTTATGAGTCTTGGCCGTGACCCTAAGCACTTTGTTTTTCAGTATTACCACCGGATACATAAATGCCACAGACACATAACTGGGTGAACCTTTTCAGATTGTAACTCAGCTTTGCTAGAGTCTCCAGTTAGAGGTGTCCAGAGTTTTTAAGCACACTCTTTTTGTTTTGGATCACCACTTTAACCACTCAGTCTCAAGCTTTTCACTTGGACTTTCATGCCACAAGCACATGGTTAGGGACAGCTTGATTTAGCCGCTTAGGCCAGGATTTTATTCCTTTAAGCCCTCCTATCTATTAATGCTCAAAGCCTTGGATCCCTTTTTACCCTTGCCTTTTGGTTTAAAGGGCTATTGGCTTTTTCTGCTTGCTTTTTCTTTTTTTTCTTTCTTTTTCTTTTTCGCCAATTTTTTTCTTTTCTTTTTTTTTGCAAGCTTTGTTATTCACTGCTTTTTCTTGTTTCAAGAATCAATTTCATGATTTTTCAGATTATCAATAATATTTTTCTTTGTTCATCATTCTTTCAAGAGCTAACAATTTTAACATTCATAAACTTCACTATAAAAAATATGCACTGTCCAAGCATTCATTCAGAAAACAAAAAGTATTGCCACCACATAAAAATAATTAAACTAATTTCAAGATAAAATTTGAAATTCAAGTACTTCTTGTTCTTTTGTAATTAGGCATATTTTTCATTTAAGAGAGGTGAAGAATTCATGGAATTATTCATAGCTTTAAGGCATAGATACTAGATACTAATGATCATGTAATGAAGACACAAACATAGACAACTATAAAGCATCAAATTCGAAAAACAGAAAAATAAGAACAAGAAAATCAAAGAACGGGTCCACCTTAGTGAAGGCGGCTAGTTCTTCCTCTTGAAGATCCAATGGAACGCCTGAGCTCCTCTATGTCTCTTCCTTGCCTTTGTTGCTCCTCCCTCATAGCTCTTTGATCTTCTCTAATCTCATGGAGAATGATGGAGTGCTCTTGGTGTTCTACCCTTAGTTGGTCCATGTTGAAACTCAAGCCTTCCAAAGAGGTGTTGAGTTGCTCCCAATAGTTGTGTGAAGGAAAATGCATCCCTTGAGGCATCTCAGGAATTTCTTGATGAGGGGCTTCCCCATGCTCTTGTTGAGGTCCATGAGTGAGCTCTCTTGTTTGCTCCATCATTTTCTTAGTGATGGGCTTGTCCTCTTCAATGAGGATGTCTCCTTCTATGTCAATCCCAGCCGAATTGTATATGTGACAGATGAGATGAGGGAAGGCTAACCTTACCAAAGTGGAGGACTTGTCAGCCACCTTGTAGAGTTCTAGAGGTATGATCTCATGAACTTCCACTTCCTCCCCAATCATAATACTATGGATCATGATGGCCCGATCCACAGTTACTTTGGATCGGTTGCTAGTAGGAATGATGGAGCGTTGGATGAACTCTAACCATCCTCTAGCCACGAGCTTAAGTCTGGTCTTCTCAATTGAACTGGCTTGCCTCTTGAGTCTCTTTTCCATTGAGCTCCTTCCACACATATGTCCATGAAGACTTGGTCCAACCTTTGATCAAAATTGACCCTTCTAGTGTAGGTGCGTGCGTTTTCTTGCATCATTGGCAAGTTGAACGCCAACCTTACATTTTTCAACTGAAATCTAAGTATTTCCCCCGAACCATTGTAAGCCAATTCTTTGGATTTGGGTTCATACTTTGATCATGGTTCCTAGTGATCCATGCATTGGCATAGAATTCTTGAACCATTAAGATTCTGACTTGTTGAATGGGGTTGGTGAGAACTTCCCAACCTCTTCTTCGGATCTCATGTCAGATCTCCAGATACTCATTCTTCTTGAGCATGAAAGGAACCTGAGGGATCACTTTCTTCTTGGCCATAACTTCATAGAAGTGGTCTTGATGGACCTTTGAGATGAATCTCTCCATCTCTCATGACTCGGAGGTGGAAGCTTTTGCCTTCCCTTTTCTCTTTCTAGAGGTTTTTCCGGCCTTAGGTACCATAAATGGTTATGGAAAAACAAAAAGTAATGCTTTTACCACACCAAACTTAAAAGGTTTGCTCGTCCTCGAGCAAAAGAAGAAAGAAAGAAGGGGAAGAAGAAGAAAATAGAGGAGATGGAGGGAGAGATAGGTTCGGCCAAGGGGGTAAGAGAGTGTTTGTGATGTGTAAAAATGAAGGAGTGAAGAGGAGTATTTATAGGGAAAGAGAGGGAGAGTGGCCAAATGGAATTGGGTAAGTTTGGGAGAGAAAAGTGTTTGGATTTGAAAAGTGAGGTAGGTGGGATTTTTGGGAAAGAGGGATGGAGGTGATTAGCAAAGAGAATATAGGGAAGAGGATAGGATTTGATAGGTGAGTGGTGTTTTGGGTAAAGTGTTATAGAGATATGTGAGGGGGAGAGAGAGAGAGGTGGGGTAGGTGGGGATCCTGTGGGGTCCACAGATCCTGAGGGGTCAAGGACTTCTCATCCTTGCTCCATTTAGGCGTGCAAAATGCCTTTAGAGTGCAATTCTGGCATTTAACACCAGACTGCTGCCTGTTTCTGGCGTTAAACGCCAGCTTTTATACCTTTCCTGGCATTTAACGCCAAGCTGTAGCCTGTTTCTGGCGTTAAACGCTAGCTTTTATACCTTTCCTGGCATTTAACGTCAAGCTGTAGCCTATTTCTGGCATTAAACGCCAGACTGGTGCCCATTTCTGGCGTTCAACGCGCAGAATGGTGCCAGACTGGGCGTTTAATGCCTATTCTGCTACTCTTACTGGCGTTTAAACGCCAGTAAGTTCATCCTCCAAGGTGTGCTATTTTTTTATGTTGTTTTTGATTTTGCTTTGATTTTTTTGCAGTTGTTTTTGTGACTCCACATGATCATCAACCTAAAGAAAATATAGAATAATAATGGAAATTCAACACAAATAAATAAAAATTGGGTTGCCTCCCAATAAGCGCTTCTTTAATATCAATAGCTTGACAGTGGGCTCTCATGGAGCCTCACAGATAATCAGAGCATGGTTGTGGCCTCTCAACACCAAACTTAGAGTTTGGTTGTGGCCTCTCAACACCAAACTTAGAGTTTGGTTGTGGCCTCCCAACACCAAACTTAGAGTTTGAATGTGGGGGCTTTGTTTGACTCTGTATTGAGAGAAGCTTTTCATGCTTCTTCTCCATGTGTAAAAAAGGAGAACCTTGAGTCTTGAATACAACGTAGTCCTCATTAAATTGAAGAACCAACTCTCCTCTATCAACATCAATCACAGCTTTTGCTGTGGCTAGGAAAGGTCTGCCAAGGATGATGGATTCATCCTTATCTTTCCCAGTGTCTAGGATTATGAAATCAGCAGGGATGTAAAGGCCTTCAACCTTCACTAGCACGTCCTCTACTAGTCCATAAGCCTGTTTCATTGATTTTTCTACCATCTCTAGTGAGATTCTTGCAGCTTGTACCTCAAAGATTCTTAGTTTCTCCATTACAGAGAGTGGCATGAGGTTAATACCTGACCCTAGGTCACACAGAGCCTTCTCAAAGGTCATGGTGCCTATGGTACATGGTATTAAGAATTTACCAGGATCCTGTTTGTTTTTAGGTAAAGTGTGCTGAATCCAAGAATTCAGTTCATTAATGAGCAATGGAGGCTCATCCTCCCAAGTATCATTACCAAATAGCTTGGCGTTCAGCTTCATGATTGCTCCTAAGTACTGGGCAACTTATCCTTCAGCAATATCTTTATCTTCTTCAGAAGATGAATAGTCATCAGAGCTCATGAATGGTAAATGAAAGTTCAATAGAATCTCTATGGTCTCTGTATGAGCCTCATATTCCCTTGGTTTCTCATTGGGGTACTTCTTAATGGCCAGTGGACGTTCCTTGAGGCCTTCCTCACTGGGAATCACTGCCTTTTCACTCTCTCCAGGTTCGGCCATGTTGGTCACAGTTATGGTCTTGCACTCTCTTTTGGAATTCTCTTCTGTATTGCTTGGGAGAGTGCTAGGAGGAGTTTCAGTAACCCTTTTACTCAGCTGACCCACTTGTGCCTCCAAGTTTCTGATGGAGGACCTTGTTTCATTCATGAAACTGAGAGTGGCCTTAGATATATCAGAGACTATATTTGCTAAGCTAGATGGATTCTGCTCAAAATTCTCTGTCTGTTGCTGAGAGTATGATGGAAAAGGCTTGCCATTGCTAAACCTGTTTCTTCCACCATTATTATTGTTAAAGCCTTGTTGAGGCTTTTGTTGATCCTTCCATGAGAAATTTGGATGATTTCTCCATGGCGGATTATAGGTGTTTCCATAGGCTTCACCCATGTAATTCACCTCTGCCATTGCAGGGTTCTCAGGATCATAAGCTTCTTCTTCAGAAGATGCTTCTTTAGTACTGTTGGATGCAACTTGCAATCCATTCAGACTCTGAGAAATCATATTGACTTGCTGAGTTAACATTTTGATCTGAGCCAATATGGCATTCAGAGCATCAATTTCAATAACTCCCTTCTTCTAAGGCGTCCCAATACTCACAGGATTCCTCTCAGAGGTGTACATGAACTGGTTATTTGTAACCATTTTAATGAGTTCCTGAGCTTTTGCAGGAGTTTTCTTCAGGTGAATAGATCCACCTATAGAATGGTCCAATGACATCTTAGACAATTCAGATAGACCATCATAGAATATATCTAGATAGTCCATTCTGAGAGCATGTCAGAAGGACACTTTTTGGTCAGTTGCTTGTATCTTTTCCAAGCTTCATAGAGGGATTCACCTTCTTTCTGCCTGAAGGTTTGAACATCTACTCTAAGCTTGCTCAGCTTTTGAGGAGGAAAGAATTTGGCTAAGAAAGCTGTGACCAGCTTATCCCAAGAGTTCAGACTATCTCTAGGTTGAGAGTCCAACCATATTCTAGCTCTGTCTCTTACAGCAAAAGGGAAAAACATAAGCTTATAGACCTCGAAATCAACTCTATTGGTCTTAACAGTACCACAAAGCTGCAAGAATTCAGTTAAGAACTGAAAAGGATCTTCTGATGGAAGTCCATGAAACTTGCAATTTTGTTGCATCAGAGAAACTAATTGAGGCTTAAGCTCAAAATTATTTGTTCCAATGGCAGGGATTACGATACTTCTTCCATGGAAGTTGGAATTTTGTGCAGTGAAGTCACCAAGCATCTTCCTTGCGTTGTTATTGTTGTTGGGTTCGGCCATTACTTCTTTTTCGAGATTCTCTGTAAGGTTTTCTCTGGATTGTTGTGCTTTAGCTTCTCTTAGCTTCTTCTTCAGAGTCCTTTCAGGTTCAGGGTCAGCTTCAATAAGAATGTTCTTGTCCTTGCTCCTGCTCATATGAAAAAGAAGAGAACAGAAAATAAGAGAAATCCTCTATGTCATAGTATAGAGATTCCCTTATGTGAGTAGAAGAGAAGAAGAATAGAAGGATGAAAAGAGAGAAGGAGAAAAATCCGAACACAGAGAGAAGAGAATGTTCGAATTATGAGTAGAAGAGAAGAGTTAGTAGATAAATAAAATAAATAGAAAGAGATGAGAGGGAGAGAATTTCGAAATTTATTTTTGAAAAATGGTTAGCATTTTTCGAAAATTAAAGGTGAAAAAGTGGTTAGGTGATTTTGAAAAAGATTTTGAAATTAATTTTGAAAAGATAAGAAGTTAGAAAAATATATTTTGAAATTAAGGAAGATAAGAAGTTAGAAAAATATATTTTGAAATTAAGGTTTGAAAAAGATATGATTGAAAAAGATTTTATTTTAAAAAGATATGATTGAAAAGATATGGTTGAAGAGAATTTGATTTTTAAAAAGATATGATTGAAAAATATTTTTTTTTGAAAAAAGACTTTATTTTTAAAATTTGATGACTTGACTAACAAGAAATTAAAAGATATGATTCTAAAATTTAAAGTTTGAATCTTTCTTAACAAAAAAGTAACAAACTTGAACTTTTTGAATCAAAACATTAATTGTTAGTATTAATTTTGAAAAATATGAGGTAAAAATAGGAAAAATATTTTGAAAAATTTTGAAAAAGATTTTTGAAAATTTTTGAAAAACAAAGGAAAAAAATGAAAAAGAATTGATTTTGAAAAGATAAATTTTTTAAATTGAAATCTTGACTTGACTAACAAGAAACAACTTATTTTAAAAATTTTGACTAAGTCAACCCAAAGATTTCGAAATTCATGAGTGAAATAAGGAAAAGATAATTTTTTTATTTTTTTTTTGCATTTAATGAGGAAAGAGAAAAATCACAAAATGACTCAACACATAAAAATTTTGGATTAAAACAAATGATGCATGCAAGAACACTATGAATGTCAAGATCACCAAGAACACTTTGAAGATCATGATGAACATCAAGAACACATTTTTGAAAAATTTTCAAGAAAAAAAACATGCAAGACACCAAACTTAGAACTTTTTAATGTTTAGACTCTAAGAATTCAAAAATGCATATGAAAAATAACAAAAGACACAAAACAAGAAAATATGAAGATCAAACAATGAGACTCGTTAAGAACAACTTGAAGATCATGAAGAATGCAATGCATGCATTTTCGAAAAATTTGCAAGAAAAATAAAAACATACAATTGACACCAAACTTAGAAATTGACACTGGACTCAAATAAGAAACACAAAATATTTTTTATTTTATGATTTTTTGATTTTTTTTTGAAAAAGAAAACAAGAAACTCAGATTTTTAATAAGAATTCCAAGAATCATACAATGTTAGTCTAAAGCTTCAGTCTAAAAAGATTAGACATGGTCAGCCAAGCTTCAGCAAGACATTGCATACAACAGCCAAATTGATGAAAATCAACTAGCTCCTGTGATGATTAAAACATCATCTGAATCTCTAGAATTCATTCTTAAAAATTCTGAAGAACAAAATAAAAATAAAAATACCAAATCTAAGCAACAAGATGAACCATCAGTTGTCCAAACTCGAACAATTCCCGGCAACGGTGCCAAAAACTTGGTGCACAATACCATGATTCACACGTCTTTTCACAGCTTCGCACAGCTGACCAGCAAGTGCACTGAGTCGTCCAAGTAATACCTTATGTGAGTAAGGGTCGATCCCACGGAGATTGTTGGCTTGAAGCAAGCTATGGTCATCTTATAAATCTCAGTCAGGCGGATTCAAATGGTTATGAAGCTTTGATAATTAAAAGATAAATAAACAAAAAATAAAGATAGAAATACTTATGTAATTCATTGGTGGGAATTTCAGATAAGCATATGGAGATACGTTGTTCCTTCTGAATCTCTGCTTTCCTACTGTCTTCATTCAATCATTCATACTCTTTTCCATGGCAAGCTGTATGTTCGGGCTTCACCGTTGTCAATGGCTACCTCCCTTCCTCTCAGTGAAAATGGTCCAACTACGGGTTACGTAGGGATAATCATCTGTTGGTTCTCACTTGTGTTGGAATAGGATCCTGTGAGCCTTTTGCATTTGTCACTACGCCCAACAGTCATGAGTTTGAAGCTCGTTGCAATCATCCCATCCCATATCCTACTCGGAATACCACAGACAAGGTTTAGACTTTTCGGATCTCAAGAATGCTGCCAATTGATTCTAGCTTATACCACGAAGACTCTGATCTCACGGAATGGAAGGCTCTATTTTCAGGAGAGGCAACCATGCGTCGTGAACCAGGAATCCAAGAGATATACATTCAAGCTTGTTTTCAGGTAGAACGGAAGTGGTTGTCAGACACGCGTTCATAAGTGAGAATGGTGATGAGTGTCACTTGATCATCACATTCATCATGTTCTTGTGTGCGAATGAATATCTTAGAATAAGAATAAGCTTTAATTGAATAGATGAACAATAGTACTTTGCATTAATACTCGAGGAACAGTAGAGCTCCACACCTTAATCTATGGTGTGTAAAAACTCCACCGTTGAAAATACATAAGTGATGAAGGTCCAGGCATGGCCGAATGGCCAGCCCCCAAAAAAGTCTAAGATAGCATAAAACTGATCAAAGATCGATCTAAGAATAATCCAAAGATGTCTAATACAATAGTAAAAGGTCCTATTTATACTAGACTAGTTACTAGGGTTTACAGAAATAAGTAAATGATGCAGAAATCCACTTCTGGGCCCACTTGGTGTGTGCTTGGGCTGAGCATTGAAGTTTTCATGTGTAGAGACTTTTCTTGGAGTTAAACGCCAGCTTTTATGCCAGTTTGGGCGTTTAACTCCAGCTTTTATCCTGTTTTCTGGCAATTAACGCCAGAATAGGGCAGGAAGTTGGCATTCAAATGCCAGTTTGCGTCGTCAAAACTCGGACAAAGTATGGACTATTATATAATGCTGGAAAGCCCAGGATGTCTACTTTCCAAAGCAATTGAGAGCGCACCATTTGGGCTTCTGTACCTCCAAAAAATCCATTTCGAGTGCAGAGAGGTCAGAATCCAACAGTATCTGCAGTCCTTTTTCAGCCTCTGAATCAGATTTTTGCTCAGGTCCCTCAATTTCAACCAGAAAATACCTGAAATCACAGAAAAATACACAAACTCATAGTAAAGTCCAGAAATGTGAATTTTGCTTAAAAACTAATAAAAATATACTAAAAAGTAGCTAGATCCTACTAAAAACTACCTAAAAACAATGCCAAAAGCGTATAAATTATCCGCTCATCAACAACATATATATAACTTCAACCTACACTCTCTCGCCACTGATTCGGCTCCACTTGAGGTGGTGCATTTTTCGAGGCCTCAACCACCGTTGCCGGTGGCTGGAGCGACTCCATCGCCCTTCCCTACCACGGCGACCGGGACCTCTAGTGTGGTTTTACGCTGTGTCACTAAGAGAAGGAATGGCGGCGATTCCAGTGATCAGAGAGTGCGTTCGGAAGATGCCAAACGTGAACGTGTTGATGACAATCACTACTATGTCTGCGTTGTAAGATAAACTCTAATTCGAATTACGTTATTTGCATGCTTTGTTAGTTGTTTATGCGTGCAAAACTTCGAGAGGCGGAGAGGGCCGGTAAGAGAGAAGTCTGTATGTGTGATTATTGGAGGTGAGATATCAATTATCGGAGCAGATATGCAGATTCTCGGTGATTCTTGGTCGATCTTCGTCTTCCTCTCTTCGAGTCTCAAGTAACGAGCACACAAACTTTTACTATTAGCGTTATTTTTAATTTCTAATTGTTCCTCTCTTTAATTTCTACCAGTAAGTTTTTAATGTTATTGTCATGATTAGTTTTGCTTCGATTTCACTAAATATATGCACACAAGTCAAGCAAAAATTGAAAAAGAGATAGCTATTTTTTTAACGGCGTCGTTATCAGAGGTAATATGCAAGCCTTCTGTATAAGCCTCAGACCAAAATTATTTTACTCTTAGGTACGTGTCGTATAAACTCTTCAATTTTCATCAACCATGTGGATAAGGTGCTATTATGTATAATTGTACTACATCGTGGCTTATTGAAATAGATTCCAATTATTTAATAGCGTTACTGTATTGAATATATTTGTGTTACTTTTAGTTTACGCTACTATGTACCGGTGCTACCATCTTGGTTTATGTAGTTTTTTCTCCCTTGACTAAGTATATATGTTCTCATACGTTTTATAAACAGGATTTAATGACAATTTGACGGTTGAGAGTCATGAAATGAAGCTTTATGAGCTTAATACACTTGAATGGGATGACCTCGTGCTTTCAAACGACAACACCTCTACTAAAGCTACTAGTGGTAATTGTTTGTGCTCTAGTTGAACCAGTTACTTGTTGGAAAAAAATCTTGTGACTCTATTACTTCAAATTTATCTTTTTGCAGGAAATGTTTAATCCTTTAATCAACAAAACCAAAGTTTTCTAATAGGGACCTCTGGCAATGTAAAATGATATATATATATATATATATATATTAAAAAAGTAAGTGAAACACTATTAGCAAAAGTATGAAATATGCTCTTAAAATATATGTGGGAGCATAATTTGGAAAGCTTTTAGGTTCACAACAATCAACAGTGACAGAAGAGCTGAATTTGAAGGTGTTGTTACAGAACTAGTCCATGTTCTTATTACTAGCCCATATTAAATAATGTTTTGACTTTTGTAGAAACACCAAGTGACAATGGATGGCCAGAGGAACTCAAACATGGGAAGCGAATTGAATCTCTATATAGTCACTGCTGCAGTTTATGGTGGAATGTGCATGGGGGTATTAACTGTGCTTTGAGATTTGATGATGGGTCCTGGTGCACGAAATTACACTCACATTATATAATTCCGCATAACTAACTAACCAGCAAGTGCACTGCATCGTCCAAGTAATACCTTACGTGAGTAAGGGTCGAATCCCACGGAGATTGTTGGCTTGAAGCAAGCTTTGGTTAACTTATTATTCTTAGTCAGGATACCAATAGGGTTCTTTAGTTTCAATTGTAAAAAGTGAAAGGGCATAAAATAAGTAAATGTTACTCAATAATAGAGAATATGTTGGAGTTTTGGAGATGCTTTGTCTTCTGAATCCCTGCAACATAATGCTTTCTTACTTTCAATCGTGCAAGGCTCCTTCCAAGGCAAGCTGTATGTAGGGCGTCACCGTTGTCAATGGCTACTTCCCATCCTCTCAGTAAAAATGGTCCAAATTCTCTGTCACAGCACGGCTAATCATCTGTCAGTTCTTGATCATGTCGGAATAGGATCCATTGATCCTTTTGTGTTTGTCACTACGCCCAACACTCGCGAGTTTGAAGCTCGTCACAGTCATCCAATCCCTGAATCCTATTCGGAATACCACAGACAAGGTTTAGACTTTCCAGATTCTCAAGGATGCTGCCAATGGATTCTAGCTTATACCACGAAGACTCTGATTAAAGAACCCAAGAGATATTCATTCAATCGAAGATAGAACGGAGGTGGTTGTCAGGCACGCGTTCATAGGTTGAGAATGGTGATGAGTGTCACTGATCATCACCTTCTTCATATTGAAGTGCGAATGAACATCTTATATAGGAACAAGCGTGTTTGAATAGAAAACAGAAATACTTGCATTAATTCATCGAGACGCTGTAGAGCTCCTCACCCCTAACAATGGAGTTTAGAGACTCATGCCGTCAAATAGTACAAAGTTTAGATCTAAAAATGTCATGAGATACAAAATAAATCTCTAAAAGTTGTTTAAATACTAAGCCAGTAACCTAGGTTTAGAGAAAATGAGTAAATTAAGATAGATAGTGCAGAAATCCACTTTTGGGGCTCACTTGGTGTGTGCTGGGGCTGAGACTTAAGCTTCTCACGTGTCTGGGCTATTTTTGGAGTTAAACGTTAGGTTGTAACCTGTTTCTGGCGTTTAACTCCAACTTGCAACCTGTTTCTGGCGTTCAACGCAAGAATGCAACATGAAACTAGTGTTCAACGCCATTTTACGTCATTTATCTTCGCGCAAAGTATAGACTATTATATATTGCTGAAAATTTCTGGATGTCTACTTTCCAACCCAATTGAGAGCGTGCCAATTGGACTTCTGTAGCTCCAAAAAATCCATTCCAAGTGCAGGGAGGTCTGAATCTAACAGCATCAGCAGTCATTTTTCAGCCTGAATCAGATTTTTGCTCAGCTCCCTAAATTTCAGCCAGAAAATACCTGAAATCACAGAAAAACACACAAACTCATTGTAAAGTCCAGAAATATGAATTTTGCCTAAAAACTAATAAAAATATACTAAAAACTAACTAAAACATACTAAAAACTATATGGAATTACCCCAAAAAGCGTATAAAATATCCGCTCATCACAATACCAAACTTAAACTGTTGCTTGTCCTCAAGCAACTAGATAGATAAAATAGGATAAAAAGAAATCAAGAAGCAATAGTATCTCAGAGTTTTAAGTGAAGCTCAGATTCTAATTAGATGAGCATGATTAGTAGCTTTTTGCTTCCGAACAATTTTGGCATCTCACTTTATCCTTTGAAATTCAGAATGATTGTCATCCATAGGAACTCAGAATTCAGATAGTATTATTGATTCTCCTAGTTTAGTATGTTGATTCTTGAATACAGCTACTTTATGAGTCTTGGTCGTGGCCCTAAGCACTTTGTTTTCCAGTATTACCACCGGATACATAAATGCCACATACACATAAATGGGTGAACCTTTTCAGATTGTGACTTAGCTTTGCTCAGGTCCTCAATTAGAGGTGTCCAGAGTTCTTAAGCACACTCTTTTGCTTTGGATTACGACTTTAACCACTCAGTCTTAAGCTTCTCACTTGGACCTGCATGCCACAAACACATGGTTAGGGACAACTTGATCTAGCCGCTTAGGCCTGGATTTACTTCCTTGGGCCCTCCTATCCATTGATGCTCAAAGCCTTGGATCCTTTTCACCTTTGCCTTTTGGTTTAAAGGGCTATTGGCTTTTTCTACCTCTTTTGCTTTTTTTTTTTGCTTTTTCTTGCTTCAAGAATCAATTTCATGATTTTTCAGATCAGCAATAATATTTCTCTTGTTCATCATTCTTTTAGGAGCCAAAAATTTTAACATTCATAAAATTTAATATAAAAAATATGCACTGTTCTGGCATTCATTCAGAAGACAAAAAGTATTGCCACCACATATAAATAATTAGAATTTTCCTTATTAAGAACTCGAAAAAAAAATTATTGCCTCTTTATTCTAAAAATCTACTATTTTATTCATGTTTGATGATGATGAGAAAAATAACTTATAGCTTAATTGGAGATAAAATCAAAATAGATATACTAATTACTACTACTCATATATAATTTCTAAGGTAAATTCTTATAAGAACAATTATCACTGAGTTAAAGCTAAGATTAGGACTCAACAACATTTATTTTGGGAGGTGGATACTCCTTTGATCTGTGGGGTGCTTGGCCCTTCAAGAGATAGCTTCTGACGCTTCAGTTGCCTCAGTTCACGCCCTTGTTCCTCTTGTTCCTTAAGCAGTTTGCAAAGCATGCTATTTTGATTTTGCTGTTCTTCCTTTAATTTCTCCATAGCTTCTTGCAACTTGGTGACAGATGCTTCAAGACGCTCCCAGTATTCAATTTGAGGGATTTTCGGGAGGAACTCTTGTGCTCTCCTCTTGATGGGGTTGTCCTGCACCTGTTGTCCTTCCATTGACTTTTTGGTAATTGGTCGCTCAACTGAGATATACTCAGTTACTCCTATCTTCACCCCAGCATCTTTACATAGCATAGAGATTAAGCTTGGATAAGCCAATTTGACATCTTTAGAGTTCTTGTTTGCTATTGTGTAAAGTTCACAAGAAATTAGCTGATGAACTTCCACTTCTTTTTCCAACATAATGCAATGGATCATTACTGCTCTTTTGATGGTGACTTCAGAGCGGTTGCTAGTGGGCAGTATATAACGCCCAATGAAGTCCAGCCAGCCTCTAGCGACTGGTTTGAGATCTTCTCTCTTGAGTTGATTTGGAACACCCTTTGTGCTGGTTGTCCACTTGGTTCTAGGGAGACATATGTCCTCTAGAATTTCGTCCAAGCCCTTATGTGTTCTCATCATTCTCCTATTAAAGGAGTCTGGGTCATCTTTCAGCTGAGGTAGCTTGAAGATTTCCCTGATTTTGTCAGGATGAGGTAGCTTGAAGATCTCCCTGATTTTGTCAGGATGAAGGTGAACAATTTCGAATGGTGAAGAGAGGGGGAGGCCGAATGTGGATTTAAACGGAGGGGGTGGGTTTTCGAAAATTTTGAAAAAGATAAGATAGAAGATATGATATGTGAAAGATAAGTATGATAGGAAAAAGATTTAATTTAAAATTAAAAAGTTATGAAAGATATTTGAAAAAGATAAATCTGAATTTTTATTTTTAAAAAAAGATTTGAGATGAATTTGAAAAGATAATTGAGTTTTGAAAAAAATTTGAAAAGAAGTTGGAGGAGATTTGAAAAGGATTTGTGTTTATGAATTAAGATACATTTGATATTTTTGAAAAAGTGTTTGAAAAATTAGGATTAAATTTTTTTGGAATTGAAGTTTAAAGATGAGAATTTGTAACATGTTTATGCAAGAAATCATGAATTGAAACATGAAAAATGGAAAAAAATTGAGTTGAAAACGAATTCACCTCCTCCCCATAATCCTGGCGTTAAACGCCCAAACACTGCATGTTTTGGGCATTTAACGCCCAGTTGTAGCTTCTCCTGGGCATTCAACGCCCAGCTGTTGCTTCTGGCTGGCGTTAAACGCCAGGAACTCCTTTGTCACTGGGCATTTTTTTGAACGCCCAGAAGATGCTTCTTTTTGGCGTTTAATGCCCAAATGGCTATCTCTACTGGTTTTGAACGCCCATTAGATGTTCTTTTGGGCGTTCAATGCCTAAAACAGCTCTTACTGGCTTTTTCGCACCAGTGAGTTTCTTTTTGCTGTTTTATCCTCTGAATCCTTCTGTAACTCTGTGAACTCATGCAATTGCCATTTTACCTTGAAGAAAATTAATATGAACCTATAAAAATCAATTAATTGAAAAATAAGCTTTGTTAATGGCTGGGTTGCCTCCCAGCAAGCGCTTCTTTATTGTCTTTAGCTGGACTATTACTGAGCTTTAATCAAGTCTCAGTTTTGAGCATTCTTGCTCAAAATTGCTTTCAAGATAATGTTTGACTCTATGTCCATTAACAATGAACTTTTTGTTAGAGTCATTATCCTGAAGCTCTATGTATCCATATGGTGACACACTTGTAATCACATATAGACCTCTCCACCGAGATTTCAATTTCCCGAGGAATAATCTGAGCCTAGAATTAAACAGCAGAACTTTCTACCCTGGCTCAAAGACTCTGGATGACAGCTTCTTATCATGCAATCTTTTTTCTTTTTCTTTGTAAATTTTTGCATTTTCAAAAGCATTGAGTCTGAATTCCTCTAGCTCATTTAACTGGAGCAATCATTTTTCTCCAGCTAACTTGGCATTAAGGTTTAGGAATCTGGTTGCCCAGTAGGCCTTATGTTCCAGTTCCACTGGCAAGTGATAGGCTTTTCCATACACAAGCTGGTATGGAGAGGTCCCTATAGGAGTCTTGAATGCTGTTCTGTATGCCCACAGAGCATCATCCAAGCTTCTTGCCCAATCCCTTCTACGGTTAATCACAGTCCATTCCAGGATTCTTTTAAGTTCTCTATTAGAGACTTCAGCTTGCCCATTTGTCTGTGGATGATATGGAGTGGCCACCCTGTGGCTAACTCCATATCGAACCAAAGCAGAGTAAAACTGTTTATTGCAGAAATGAGTGCCCCCATCACTGATTAGTACTCTAGGGATACCAAATCTGCTAAAGATGTATTTCTGGAAGAATTTCAGCACTGTCTTAGTATCATTAGTGGGTGTTGCAATAGCTTCCACCCATTTGGATACATAATCCACTGCCACCAGAATATAAGTATTTAAGTATGATGGTGGGAAAGGCCCCAAGAAGTCAATACCCCATACATCAAACAACTCAATCTCCAAGATCCCTTGTTGAGGCATGGCATAACTGTGAGGCAGATTACCAGATCTTTGGCAACTGTCACAATTAAGTACAAACACTCGGGAGTCTTTATAGAGAGTAGGCCAGTAGAAGCCACGTTGGAGGACTCTTGTGGCTGTTCGCTCACTTCTAAAATGTCCTCCATACTGTGATCCATGGCAGTGCCAGAGGATCTTCTGTGCTTCTTCTTTAGGCACACATCTACGGATTACTCCGTCTGCATATCTCTTGAAGAGATATGGTTCATCCCAAAGATAGTACTTTGCATCCGTGATCAATTTCTTTGATTGATGCCTACTGTACTCCTTGGGTATGAATCTCACTACCTTGTAGTTTGCAATGTCTGCAAACCGTGGCACTTCCTGGATGGCAAAGAGTTGCTCATCCGGAAAGTTTTCAGAGATCTCAGTAAGAGAGAGGGACGCCCCTTCTACTGGTTCTATTCGGGACATGTGATCTGCTACTTGGTTCTCTGTCCCTTTTCTGTCTCTTATTTCTATATCAAACTCTTGCAAAAGCAACACCCATCTGATGAGTCTGGGTTTTGAATCCTGCTTTATGAGTAGATATTTAAGAGCATGGTCAGTGTACACAATCACTTTTGATCCTACTAAATAAGATCTGAACTTGTCAATAGCGTAAACCACTGCAAGTAACTCTTTTTCTGTGGTTGTGTATTTCTTCTGTACGTCATTTAAAACACGACTGGCATAGTAAATAACGTGTAGAAGCTTGTCATGCCTTTGTCCCAACACTGCACCAATAGCATGGTCATTGGCATCACACATCAATTCAAATGGTAATGTCCAGTCTGGTGCAGAGATGACTGGTGCTGTGACCAGTTTAGCTTTCAGAGTCTCAAACGCCTGCAGACATTCCCTATCAAAGATAAATGGCGTGTCAGCAGCTAGCAGATTACTCAGAGGTTTGGCAATTTTTGAAAAATCTTTTATAAATCTCCTATAGAATCCTGCATGTCCTAGAAAGCTTCTGATTGCCTTAACATTGGCAGGTGGTGGTAATTTTTCAATTACCTCTACCTTAACTTGATCCACCTCTATTCCCTTGTTCAAAATTTTGTGCCCAAGGACAATTCTCCCAGTCACCATAAAGTGACATTTCTCCCAGTTTAAAACTAGGTTAGTCTCTTGGCACCTCTTTAGAACAAGTGCTAGATGGTCAAGACAGGACCTAAATGAGTCTCCAAATATTGAAAAGTCATCCATGAAGACTTCCAGAAAATTTTCCACCAAATCAGAGAAAAAAGAGAGCATGCACCTTTGAAAGGTTGCAGGTGCATTGCACAGACCAAATGGCATCCTTCTGTATGCAAATACTCCGGATGGACATGTGAATGTTGTTTTCTCTTGATCTTCGGAATCTACTGCAATTTGATTATAACCTGAATATCCATCCAGGAAGCAGTAGCATTCATGACCTGCTAGTCTCTCTAGTATCTGGTCTATGAATGATAAAGGAAAATGATCCTTTCTGGTAGCTGTATTGAGCCTTCTGTAATCAATACATATACGCCACCCTGTAACTGTTCTTGTCGGAACCAGTTCATTTTTTTCATTATGAACCACTGTCATACCACCCTTCTTAGGGACGACTTGGACAGGGCTTACCCAGGGGCTATCAGAAATGGGATAAATAATCCCAGCCTCTAGTAATTTAGTGACCTCTTTCTGCACCACCTCCTTCATGGCTGGATTCAGCCATCTCTGTGGTTGAACCACTGGCTTAGCGTCACCCTCCAATAGGATCTTGTGCATGCATCTGGCTGGGCTAATGCTCTTAAGATCACTGATGGACCACCCAAGAGCTGTCTTGTGTGTCCTTAGCACTTGAATTAGTGCTTCCTATTCCTGTGGCTCTAAGGTAGAACTTATGATTACAGGAAATGTATCACCTTCTCCTAGAAATACATATTTCAGGGATGGTGGTAATAGTTTGAGCTCGGGTTTGGGAGGTTTCTCCTCTTCCTGAGGGATTTTTAGAGGTTCTATTATTCTCTCTGGTTCCTCCAGATCAGGCTGAGCATCTTTAAAGATATCCTCTAGCTCTAATTCGAGACTCTCAGTCATATTGACCTCTTTTACCAGAGAGTCAATAATATCAATGCTCATGCAGTCGTTTGGGGTGTCTGGATGCTGCATAGCTTTGACAACATTCAACTTAAACTCATCCTCATTGACTCTCAGGGTTACTTCCCTTTTTTGGACGTCAATGAGGGTTCGTCCAGTTGCTAGGAAAGGTCTTCCTAGAATGAGAGTTGCACTCTTGTGCTCCTCCATTTCCAGCACCACAAAGTCAGTGGGAAAGGCAAATGGCATAACCTTGAAAATCATGTCTTCAATCACGCCTGATGGGTATTTAATGGAGCCATCAGCAAGTTGGAGACATATCCGGGTTGGTTTGACTTCTTCAGTCAAACCAAGCTTTCTGATAGTAGATGCAGGTATTAAGTTGATACTTGCCCTAAGATCACATAGAGCTTGCTTGGTACAAGTACCTTCTAATGTGCATGGGATCATAAAGCTTCCGGGATCTTTAAGCTTTTCTGGTAAGCTTTTCAGAATGACTGCACTGCATTCTTCAGTGAGATAAACTTTTTTAGTTTCTCTCCAATCCTTCTTATGACTTAAGATCTCTTTCATGAACTTAGCATAAGAGGGTATTTGCTCAAGTGCCTCTGCAAACGGAATCTTAATTTCAAGAGTCATGAGATAGTCTGCAAAGCAGGCAAATTGCTTATCCTGTTCCGCTTAGCGGAGTTTCTGAGGATAAGGCATTTTGGCTTTGTATTCCTCAACCTTAGTTGCTACAGGTTTATTGCCTACAGATGGGGGTTGAGAAGCCTTTTTAGAGGGGTTGCTATCAGCACTTGTATGTGTCTGATCTCCCACTGGCGTTTGAATGCCAGGGGTAGAAGCTGAAGTGGCGTTAGACGCCAACTCCTTACCTATTTCTAGCGTCTGAATGCCAGAACTGAGCTTTCTTTGGGCGTTCAACACCAACTTCTTGCCTGTTTCTGGTGTTTGAGCGCCAGAACTGAGCATGGGTTGGGCGTTTAACGCCAGCCCTTCACCCTTTTCTGGTGCTTGAACGCCATAATTATTCCTCTCTGGGCTCTTACTGTCCTCAGAGGAATTTTGGGTAGCAGTTTGTTCATTTCTTGGCTTCCTGCTACCTTGAAGTGAGGTATTTAATGTTCTCCCACTTCTTAATTGAACTGCTTGGCACTCTTCTGTTATTTATTTTGATAATTGCTGTTCTGTTTGCTTCAACTGCACTTCCATATTCATATTAACCATTCTTGTTTCTTGCAATATCTCCTTGAATTTGGCTAGCTGTTTTGTTAGAAAATCTAACTTCTGATTGAATTCAGTAACTTGTTCTGCAGGACATAGTTTAGCAGTTACTGTTTTAGCCTCTTCTTTCATGGAAGGTTCACTGCTTAGGTACAGATGCTGATTTCTGGCAACTATATTAATGAGCTCTTGAGCTTCTTTAATTGTCTTTCTCATGTGTATAGATCCACCAGTTGAGTGGTATAGAGAAATCTGAGCTTTCTCTGTAAGCCCATAATAGAAGATGTCTAACTGCATCCACTCTGAAAACATTTCAGAGGGACATTTTCTTAGCATCTCTCTGTATCTCTCCCAGGCATCATAAAGAGATTCATTATCTCCTTGTTTAAAGCCTTGGATGCTCAGCCTTAGCTGTGTCATCCGTTTTGGAGAGAAATATTGATTCAGGAATTTTTCTGACAGCTGTTTCTATGTCCTTATGCTAGCCTTAGGTTGATTATTTAACCACCTCTTAGCTTGGTCTTTTACAGCAAATAGAAACAATAATAATCTATAGACATCCTGATCTACTTCTTTATCATGTACTGTGTCAGCAATTTGTAAAAATTGTGCCAAAAACTCTGTAGGTTCTTCCTATGGAAGACCGGAATACTGGCAACTTTGCTGCACCATGATAATGAGCTGAGGATTCAACTCAAAGCTACTAACTCCGATGGAGGGTATACAGATACTACTCCCATATGAAGTAGTAGTGGGGTTGGCATATGACCCCAGAGTCATTTTGGACTGTTCATTTCCACTTAGGTCCATGATGGAGAAAGGGAGATGATGTGGATTTATTTTATTTATTTTATTATATAAGAAAAATAATTTTCAAAATAATAAAATAAAATAAAATAAAAACTAAAATAAAAAATAAAAATAAAATTAAAAAAATATTTTAAAATTTTTCGAAAAAGTGAGGAGAGAGAGAGAGTGGTTAGGATATTTTTTTTGAAAAAGATATTATTTTTTAAAAAAATTTAAAAGGATAAGATTTGAAAAATTTTGAAATTGAAATCTGAATTTTTATGAAAAGTTTCGAAAAAAAATTGTTTAAAAATAGTTAGAAAAAATATTTTTTTATTTTTGAATTTTATTATGAAAGAGGAAAACACACAAAAGACACAAGACTTAAAAATTTTTAAATCCAATGCTCCTTGTTTTCGAAAATTTTGGAGGGAAAACACCAAGGCACACCAAACTTAAAAATTTTAAGATCTAAACACAAGGAAGGTTCAAGAACACCTTAAAGACTCACAAGAACACCAAGAACAAAAGAAAGAACACCAAACATAAAATTTTTAGAAAACCAATTTAAAATTTTTGAAAACTAAAGAAAAATTAACAAGAAAACACCAAACTTAAAGTTTGGCACAAGATTTAATCAAAGAAAAAATTATTTTTGAAAAAGTTTTAAAAAGAAGATACCCAATTATCAAGAACACAAACCAACGCTCTAGCCAATTGAGCTATAAATGTAACGTGTTTTAAAGAGGTATTTTTAATAAATAAAAATATTTTTTTGAAAACTAATTTTGAAAAAGTACAAGAAAAACAAGAAAAGACACCAAACAAGACAAACTAAAGATCAAACAAGAAAAATTGACAAGAACAGTTTGAATATCAAGGAAGAACAAAGAACATGCAATTCGAAAATTGAAAGACAAAGAAAAGCATGCAATTGACACCAAACTTAAAACATGACACTAAACTCACACAAAAGACTCCAAGAAAAATTAAAAACTAATAAAGAAAAATAATATTTTTGAAAGATTTTTAAAAGGAATAATAGAAGATGCAATCCAAGTGACTCTAAGCAAAAAAAAAAGACATTTTTACTAATCTAAGCAACAAGATTCACCGTTAGTTGTTCAAACTCAAACAATCCCCAGCAACGGCACCGAAAACTTGGTGCACGAAAATTACACTCACACTATGTAATTCCGCACAACTAACCAGCAAGTGCACTGGGTCGTCCAAGTAATACCTTACGTGAGTAAGGGTCGAATCCCACGGAGATTGTTGGCTTGAAACAAGCTATGGTTATCTTATTATTCTTAGTCAGGATACCAATAGGGTTCTTTAGTTTCAATTGTAAAAAGTGAAAGGGCATAAAATAAGTAATTGTTACTCAATAATGGAGAATATGTTGGAGTTTTGGAGATGCTTTGTCATTTGAATCCCTGCAACATAATGCTTTTTTACTTTCAAACGTGCAAGGCTCCTTCCATGGCAAGTTGTATGTAGGGCGTCACCGTTGTCAATGGCTACTTCCCATCCTCTCAGTGAAAATGGTCCAAATGCTCTGTCACAGCACGACTAATCATCTGTCGGTTCTCGATCATATCGGAATAGGATCCATTGATCCTTTTGCATTTGTCACTACGCCTAACACTCGCGAGTTTGAAGCTCGTCACAGTCATCCAATCCCTGAATCCTACTCGGAATACCACAGACAAGGTTTAGACTTTTCGGATTCTCAAGGATGCTGCCAATGGATTCTAGCTTATACCACGAAGACTCTGATTAAAGAACCCAAGAGATATTCATTCAATCGAAGATAGAACGGAGGTGGTTGTCAGGCACGCGTTCATAGGTTGAGAATGGTGATGAGTGTCACGGATCATCACCTTCTTCATATTGAAGTGCAAATAAACATCTTAGATAGGAACAAGTGTGTTTGAATAGAAAACAGAAATAATTGCATTAATTCATCGAGACGCTGCAGAGCTCCTCACCCCCAACAATGGAGTTTAGAGACTCATGCCGTCAAATAGTACAAAGTTTAGATCTAAAAATGTCATGAGATAGAAAATAAATCTCTAAAAGTTGTTTAAATACTAAGCTAGTAACCTAGGTTTACAGAAAATGAGTAAATTAAGATAGATAGTGCAGAAATCCACTTCTGGGGCCCACTTGGTGTGTGCTGGGGCTGAGACTTAAGCTTCTCACGTGCCTGGACTATTTCTGGAGTTAAACATCAGGTTGTAACCTGTTTCTGGCATTTAACTCCAACTTGCAACTTGTTTATGGCGTTCAACGCCAGAATGCAACATGGAACTGGCGTTCAACGCCAGTTTACGTCATTTATCTTCGCGCAAAGTATAAACTATTATATATTGCTGGAAAACCTGGATGTCTACTTTCCAACCCAATTGAGAGTGCGCCAATTGGACTCCTGTAGCTCCAAAAAATCTATTCCGAGTGCAGGGAGGTCAAAATCTAACAACATCAGCAGTCCTTTTTCAGCCTGAATCAGATTTTTGTTCAGCTCCCTCAATTTCAGCCAGAAAATACTTGAAATCACAGAAAAATAGACAAACTCATCGTAAAGTCCAAAAATATGAATTTTGCCTAAAAACTAATAAAAATATACTAAAAACTAACTAAAACATACTAAAAACTATATGAAATTACCCCCAAAAAACGTATAAAATATCTGCTCATCAGGTCCATTTGGCACAGGAGCTGAGATCATGCTTGCTGCTACCATCTTTTGTGAGTTGTTTGAGACATTAGAGAAGCAACATGACCTCTGAACTTGGCTTTAAGGAACTAGTTTCTTTTTTGAATGGCAACTAGCTTACGGTTAGTTTAGTTAGTTGGCCTTCTTGTAAATAACAATTGATTTCACTAGTTTATGTATTTGGATATTTGGATTTGGTTTGCGGGTTTTGATGCCTATACCAAATCCAACGGGTTATACAGGAGCTGATCCTTATAAAATGAAAGTATTTATTATTATTATTATTTTTATTATTATTATTATTATTATTAAAGATCTTGTGTTTTCTGTTTTTTAACAATTAAAATTTTGAAAAATATCGAAAGATTGTATAATAGAGGAGATGTTGGAATTTTATTGATGTATGAACTGAGCTGATGTGAAGTAGTGGTAGTGAACAATGTGTTAGTGAGTGGACTTAAAAACCTTGTGAACTATGAATATAATGCCATTGATATTGTGCCAAGTTCTCTCTAGTGTCCCATCTCCATTACAAAGAAAAGCCCAGAGAAGAGGTGATTCTGATTTTTTGCTTTAATCTGCAGATCATTTCAAGTTGGAAGAGAAAAGTTCGTAATCCCATGGCTTCTTGTGGTAAACCGAAAAAGTACAGAGGTTTCGATGACCGAAGTAGAGTTGACAATGTGTTTAAGATAGTTCTGATACGGGAACTTATCGAGTTTATCTAATTATTCTAGTTATTAATTGGATCATATGATGAGTTCATGGATGCAGAACAATAAAGACTTTTTGGAATAAAAGCTTTCTACTTCAATGTTTCTAAGGTTTATTTTAAACTGCCAACAGATAGGCATTTTTTTTGCTTTTTTTTTTATTGCAATTTGGAATTTTCGTGTAGTAGTACTTGTATTATAGGGTATACTATTTGTATTATTAGTTGATTGTGATTTAAATGAATATAAGTTTGAATTTAGCTATTTATTTTGTCTTGAATCTTTATGTTAGAGGATTATTTATTATTTTGATAAGTTTGCAAACTCATTATTTTAACTAATATTTAGAATAAATTTTATCTCTATATTTTAAAATTTATTTGTCTTATTATCTAATATTTAGTATAAAATTTATTTCTATATTTAAAAGTTTATTTGTATTAATTATTTGCTATTTCAAATGGAAAAAAATAAAAAATAAATTGGCTATTAAAATCGACATCATTATCGCTTTTTAGATTTAATATAGATAAAAATCGACAGCAATATTATCGATTTTTAATTTAAAATAGACGATGGTATTATCGGTAATTTAATAATTAAATCGACAGCTAATTTGTTAATTTTAATAAATCAAATATCGACACAAGTATCGTCGATTTTAGATAATATTATTGACAGCTTAGGTGTCGCTTTTATTAAATATATAAAAATCTTAATCCCATATTTTCGACACAATAATTGTCGATTTTATTGAAAGCTTATGGACAACTTGAATAGCCATCAATTTTATTATATTTTTGAAAAATTGATACGTTTAAAAGCGATGGCTAACTCTGTCAATTTTACCATCGATTTTTGATATTATCGACGATTTTGCCGTCCAATTATAATGGTGTTTCTTATAGTAATCTGCCCAATATTTTGAGTCAGATGGTTGATCCTATTGCAGACATCAACCTATCCAAATTGGCTTGGAATCTGGTAGTTGGTGTTGTTCGGCTATATAAGTTTCCTAGCCAGTGAAATCCAAAAGATGTTTATAGCATGGAGTTGGTTTTACAAGATGAATGTCATAGAAATAAGATTATTAATAACATTTTGAGTACATTAGTTCATAAGTGTAACATTATGTTTATTATTTTTGGGGCTAACATTATGTTTATTATTTTTGGGGCTATTGACTTTATGTTTATTTATATGGCAGGGAGATTGTATACATTGCACTATTTTAAGTACAAGACTCCAAATTTTTAGAAAATAAATAATAAATTATTTATATTTATATATATGATTTTATTTTCAGAAAGTTGTCTTTACTGAAAAGTAAATAAATCAAAGTTATGAGACTTTGAGTTTTAAATTAATTTAGATTTATATAATTTTCGATTACAATTAAATACTTTTGTTTAATTGAAATTAATGATTTGGGTTTTTGCTTAATTAAAATTTAAAATTTTAGTAATTGAAAATAAAAAGAGTTTTATATATAATTTAAATTAAATAATTAAAAATTTTGGTTAATTTTATGAATAAAGAAAAATTTATTTGATTACCTCAACTTTTAAATTGAAAATCTTGTTTGAAAAATCAATTGGAAAATTGATTAAATAAAATGGTATTCTTAAAATAATTTTATTGGATTAAATTTGATTTTTAATTAATACTCTACCTAAACCCTAATTCCAAATCAAATCAAATCCCCAAAACATAACCCTAACCCTAACATTTACTAATAGCTACCGCTATTCACCTATCCCTTCCTAACACACACAGATGGGAACCAAAAAAAAGGGAGAAAGTAAAAATAGGGGAAAAGGGAGAGTGAGATTCAAGAGAACAGATAACGGGAGGAGAGAGGAAGAGATGAGGGAGACCGCACCACGTCGTCGCACCCAGCTCGCCTCCAGTCACTGCTGAAGTTACCGAAGGGAGGAGCGCGACCACCACGAGGAATCATCATCGTTGCCGTCGAGCTAGGAGAGGAGGAGCTGTGTCCCGCGCCACTACCGTTCAAGGAGCTATGCTCCGTCGCCGTTTGCTTGCCGTTGAGCTGCTTTACCGCTACTTGGTTCAGTTTTTTCTTTGTTGCAAGTTGTTGTAGTTGCTGCGAAAGTGGTTTAGAGCTGATGTTGCGGCTGCCGTTACTGCGGGCCAGTAGAAAGGGTTTGCTGCGTTCAATAATTACCGAGTTTCTCAAAAATTTAGGTAGGGGCATTTTTTTAAAATTTTATTTTACTTTCAAGAGTTGTTATAAGTCGATAATAGTATGAAAAATATATTTTTATGATTATGTTAGTCTTATGAATTGAATTGAACTATTTGGATGGATGTGATTATTTATCTAATTGATTTATTGAATTATTGAGAAAGCTAGTTATTCTGATTTGTTGTGTTAGTTTGTTGAGTTGGTCGTTGTTAGACTGGTTTCTTGAATTTGGTTTCTAGATTATGATAAGATGATTTGAGAATATTGGAAATGATTTTGAGAATTGGATATGATTTGAGATATGAAAATAGTTTGATTTTGTAAGCAGTTTGATTTTTAATTGGTTTGATTTTATAGATGTTGTGATATTAGAAATGATTTTGATTTATTGAAAATAATTGTGCAGTTGGAATCGGTTTGATTTACTGAAAACAATTTGAAAGAGTTTGAAAAATGATTTGGATGGGACTCGAGAAGGGTGGCAAAGTTTGAGTTTTAGGAGAAGTGTTTCCGACATTTTTAGAAGAATTTTGAGAAGTTTTATTTAGGTTAACTTGGATTGAAGAATTATTTTATTTGATTTTGATTTACTTAAGAAAAGAATGAATTATGTTTGAGTTTAAATGATTTGATTTTGAAATGAGATTAGTTGTCGCTCTCCTAAAAGTCTAGAAGCTTTGCCAAGGGTTTAACTAATAAATAGTTTTTCTTTGTCTTTTGAAAAGAGTTTGAATTTGAAAATGGTTTTAAAGGCTTTGGTTTTAAAGGAAGAGGAGATTTAAGATTTGAATTACCGAGTAAGGTGCAGTGGCGTTGTCCACTTGCTCCAAGTAAGACATGAGGAAGAAGAATGATTGAAAGTGATTATGAGGACAACGATTATGAATGTGAAGTGTGAATGCATATTTTATTTTGTTTTGTTATATCATTTTTTCTCTGTTGTAAAGTATGTCGGGCACTATCTCCTATGAGTGTGTTGGACACTATATCCCAAGAGCGTGGCGGATGCTATATCCCAAGAGTTTGGGAGCACTTTACCCTACAAAGTGTGTCGGACACTATATCTCATGAGTGTAACAGGAACTATATCCTGAAAGCATGGCGGACGCTATATTCCAAGAGTGTGAGAACACTTTAACCCAGGAAATACGACGTGCACTATATCCCATGAGTATGGCGAGCACTATATCCCAAGAGTGTGGCAGCATGTCAGAGAGACAAAACGAATTGTGTATTTGATGTCTTTCTAGCGCTAAACGCTAGGCTCGGCGTTTAGCGCCACAAGTGTGTGGCTTTGGCATGCTTTACAAAGCACCTGGTGCTAAATGCCAGGTTGTGGCGTTTAGCGTCAACCCAATAGTAAGCTTGCACGTGTTATGAGGCACTTGGCACCAAACGCCCAGTAGCGGCATTTAGCGCCAGCTTGGCAACATCAAATTTCTTCCTTTTTCTTCTGCACGAACTCTGCCAAACTCGTTCGGAGTTTTCTTGAAATAATTAAAACCACAATGTGCCTCAAAGTAGTATCCAAATAGGGTTCAAATACTAAAATCTAAATAATACTCAATAAATTCATATCTAAAATAATAAGAAAATATAGAAAAGATGCTCACGCATCACAATGCCGTCCTTCCCCTGCAGGCGCCCTCTTCCTCTCTTGTCGGGCTCCTGCCTCGCGTTTCTCTCCCTTCAACAACGTGTGACGGCGAGTGACGACACTTCCTCTCTCCCATCTCAGGAACGACGACGACGATGACGACGATTTCTCGTGGTGGTCATGCTCCTCCCTTTGGCGATGTCAGCGACGACTGGCAGTGAGCTGGGCGCGACAACATGGTGCGGTGGCTGGCGCGGTCTCCCTCCTCCCTTCCCCTGTCCTCCCGCTCTCTGCTCTCAGGAATCTTACTCTCCCTTTTCTCCTGTTTTCGTTTTTCTCTTTTCTTTTTTCTTTGGTTCCCAACTTTGTGTGTGTGTGTGTGTGTGTATTAGGAAGGGGTAGGTGAGTGGCGGTGAGGTGGTGGCTGCTAGTAGATGTTATGGTTAGGATTGTGTTTTGGGAATTTAGGATTTTGATTTGGAAATTAGGATTTGGTTATAGTATTAATTAAAAATTAAATTTAATCCAATAAAATTACTTTAAGAATACTATTTTATTTAATCAATTTACCAATTGATTTTTCAAACAAGAATTCCAATTTAAAAGTAGAAGTAATGAATAAATTTTCTTTCATTCATAAAATTAACCAAAATTTTCAATTATTTAATTTAAATTATATATAAAACTCTATTTTATTTTCAATTACTAAAACTTTAAATTTTGATTAAGCAAAAACCCAAATCATTAATTTCAATTAAACAAAAGTATCTAATTGTAATTGAAAATTATATAAATTCAAATGAATTTAAAACTCAAAGTCTCATAACTTTGATTTATTTATTTTTTAGTAAAGACAACTTTCTGAAAATAAAACCACATATATAAACATAAATAATTCATTTTTTATTTTTTAAAAATCTGGGATCTTACATCCTACCCCACCTATAAAAATTTTTGTCCTCAAAAAATTGATACAAAACAATCGAGGCTTATATTAACTTCAGTTTTTAAACACAATCAAGGAAGAAACAAAAAGATCTCAGCATATATACATATATACAGATTGAATAACTTGGATTTTCAAATAGTATAAAGGTATAAGGGTAGAAGTATGATTATAAAGTAGAAGTTACGAAGCAGGCTTGACACAAAAAAATGACATGGTTCAAGCATGTGATGGTAAGGCATGGCGGCAAAGGGTTATAAAACAAGTTGGGGTTAAAACGATGTGATTAACATCTGTGTACTAATCTCGTAACAGCTTTAAAGTTTCAACTTCCCAAACTTCAACTTCTAACGTTTCTCGAACCCCACGATATGCGTTATCTATTTGAAGGTTGTGGTAGGCTTAGAGAAGGGGGATTGAATCTATGCCTTCCTTTTCAGTTACTGTTATAACCTTTTTAAATCAACACTTTCAATTCTGATTCTGTTTGTACTTAGCAGCAGAAATTTATGAGACAATTTCTTTTTGTCTCATGAATATCAGAAAACAGAACATAGCAGAGAAGAGAAAAGCTAACACCAGCATATATCCTGGTTCGGTTGCCTTGTGCTATGCAACCTACGTCTAGTCTCCTCCACAACAATGGAGGAATTTCCACTATAGTTAAAAGTATTACATACACCAATTTCACATTCAAGTTCTAACCTAACTTGACATTGGCTATGCTAATACCTAACTATTCACTCTTAGTGCTAACCCAACTAAGAAAGGGATACCTAATAGGTACAAGATACAAGATACTTAACCAACCTAAAAAAATCAGAAAACAACTCTAGGATTTTCTCTCAAGTGTATCACTCAGCCTTTTTCCTCTCATGGCTTTTACTTGAGCTTTCTCACAATGCCTTTTCTCATAAGAAATTACAGAAAGATAAACATAGAAAAGCACATTACAATCAGTAAAACATGAAGGAGATTGACTTCATCAACAGCCTTTGTGCTATGCGGAAACCAGATTAGCAAGCCTCTGATTCAGTTCTTCATACTGGCGGAATGCACCTTTGATTAGGTTACATTGTCCAGTTAGTTGAACTTTCTCAAAGAACACTTCTCAGAACAAAACCTCAATACTCTGGTTATCTCTCCTTGGTTTTTGAATGAACACCAAACTTCTTTTATCTCCTTGCATGTTGCTTGGTTCTTCTTCCAAGGTCAACATCTTGAGCCTTGAGCTTCACCAACCCACAGATTCACCTTTTCTCATTAAACCTTAGAGTGAAAAATTTGCTTCTAACTCCTTCATCTTGGTCAAAAGCCATAAAGCAGCAACCACAAAAGTCTTCTAGTGGTCAACTTAATCTGAACCCTTGAAAACCAACTTGGTCCCCAAGACATGTTTGAGACCGTGGATATACAGCAGAGATGAACAGAAACCCCTTTTTTTCATATAGCTCAAAACGGAGATACATAGGGTTGAAGATGAAGAGAAGAAAGTGTGTTGCATGTAAGAGGAAATTGATTACCTTGAGCTTTCTGATCTTTTCTTGATATGGTTGATTAGACCTCACCCTTCTTTGCTTAACCTTCTTTTTCCTTCTTCTTTCATGACTAGCTTAGGGACTAAGCTCTCTTTCTTACTTTTTCTAAGTTCAGTGATTTGACTGGGACAGAGATGAGAAGAACGTTGCTTTTGGGAGCAAGTTGGAGGGATTTGGTGAAATCAAACCAGGCTTGGATCGGATCACTTCTTTTTGCCCGTTTTGATTTTTTCAGCCTTGTTTCCTTATGGGCTTCGTTTATTCATTTACCCACCAGCCTTGCTATGTTATCTTCATTTCAAGTTGGGCTGCTAAACTAAGTTTTGGCCTGCAACACATAATAAATAATTAGTAATATGCAAATATAATTAATCAACACTAATTATTTATTTTGCCCAAAAATAATGTTTGTCATCACTAATTAATTTAGTTAATTTTTTAACTCAATAATCTCCCCCTTGATGACAAACATAGTTAATTAACCAAAAGGAATTAAAATTTAGTAAAGTTGGAAAACTTCCCTTTGATTAATGTTTCTTACTTTTGTGTTGCTCCCCATTTTCTTTTCAATAGTAGCTCCCCCTAGATTTATGCTTTCCTCTTTGTTCCTGATTTACATTGTACTTAAAGAGAACATAATAAAGAGCTACACACATTTATCTGTCTAAGAGATATAGAACAAACAATCACCCATAATCAGCCCAACACATCATGTCAACAATAAAAACAAAATATCAAGATTTAATCAAGAGCAAACTGATATCATATGAAAGCAATTTCTAATGCAGCAGTCAAATAGAAGTCACACAAAAATAATAGTAGCTGCAGTAATACCAATAAACTTCATCTGTCAAAAGCAAAAGCAATATTTCCTATTCCTATTGCTATTACTCTCCCCTTTTGTCATCAAGGGCGGACAACAAGCAAGATCAACAAAAAATAGCACTTTAATCCCTGCAAGAAAAGGTTAGATCACAGTCCAAAGTTCTAACTAGTCTAACAAAGTAACAGTATTTAGAGTTATTACAGTCATCTAAGATAAAACAGTTCAATAGTAGCAAACTAAACAGAATTCATGAGACAAAATGAGATCACAGCAGCAGCAGTATTCATGAGACAAAACTTAGGCATCAAAATCATTCTCCTTCGAAACAGCTTCTTCTTCATCCTCAATGGCCTGATCTTCATCCTGGTTCAGATTATCAATGAACTTCATAAATACAGCCACTCTATCCCTTGATTTTCGGAGGAAATTCTCATGCTTGCTAGCTAGCTTCCTTTGTTCCTTGCTCATGGCAATCATATGATTGGATTGGGAGACAAACTTCTAGACCACATCCTTGATAACATTCAGCAGAGCGGATTGCTTCCCAGTAGAGATGGAAGTACCCTCGGTGGAAGGAGGAGGAGAATCATCCGGAATGAACTCTTCATCATCATCATCTAGAACCACTCTCTCAGATCGAGTTGGTACTTTTTGCTGTTTCACTAAACCACCCCCTTTTAGGTATGAATGTCTGTTTTCATAATCCTCATTTGACAGGTCAACACCAAAACGCTCAAATATGCAAGTTAAAAACATGCCATAAGGTAGTGCTTTATCTTTCTCACTTCTCACAGAATCAAACATGTATCTAGCCATCAAATAGGCAAAAGAGATTTCTGTTTTAGTGATTAGGGCATACAAAATAAGTGTGTCTGTGTAAGAAACCCGTTGATATGAACCACTTTAAGGAAGTAAATGTGGTTGACAATTCGGTGCAACTGAGCACGTTCATATCCTAGGGCTTTGTGAGTGGGTGTGATGCCGTTAATTAAGGAAACATGTTCACAGATGTGAGCCAAAGCATCATGATAAGAGATACCAATTCCTTCATCCCACTTTACAGACGTATAAGAACACGGCCCAACATCAGTTTACTTCAAAGAATCACTGATAGTTTTATTATTTAAAAGAATGTCTCTGCCCTTAACATAAGAGTGCACACTTCCTTCATGGTAAGTCATGTTTGCGTAAAATTCTTTGACTAACAGAGGATACACAGGTTTTTTTATTTTGAAAAGGTGATTCTAGTCTAAAAATTCCAAATTTTCAACAAAAAGAAAACCTTTCTTTTTCAAAGTAGGTAAATCCACAAGAAAAGATGGACACAGAGTACGATACTGAATAACTCCCTCATAAAAATCGTGGTTTATGGCATATTTGAAACGATGGGGCTTATAGTCTGAGTGAGATATCATGAAGTGTGACTTGTGAGCAAAAGGATCAATGTCGGGTTCTCTAACAGATTTGAGAGGGAGATGAGGGTTACCTCTTTGTGAACACAAAGAACATACCTTGGCTTAGGTTTTGTTGACTCAGGAACAGGGTCTTCAACAGCAGGATGCTTACCCTTGGATGAACTAGGTTTCGAGGAACTTGGTTTGGTTGGCGCTGCCTTAGGTGGTGGCGTCAGCTTGGCAGGGGCTGGGAATCGTGGCGTGGTCTTGGTCCGTGCCATGGGAGCAGTGCGAGGAGGAGAGGTAGGAGGAGAAGGTGAGAAAGTGAAAGTGGGGTCTTGAGAGCGAGTTGATGGTCTAGGATATCCTGGAAGCTTATGGATCTTTTCATGTGGTGCTCAATAACTTTCTTTCCCATTTGGTTAGATTTAGGCTTTTGAGGGAAGAGAACCAGTAGAGTGAGTGGGAAGAAACCAAAGGATTTGAGGAGAAGTTATGGAGGGAAGAGAGGGAGTGTTGGTAACCGTACCCAAAAGTGGATTTCCAAAACCATGCAACTGCATCACCTTTTGAAATGACATGAAAAGACCTGACCTCATAAAGGAAAGATTTTATTTGATTTTAAAAATTAAAACAGGAAATTAATTTTAAATTTTGAAAACTTTTAAAAATTAAATCAAACTGAAAATCTTTTTGGATCAAGAACATTAAATGAAAATCCTTTAAAAAAATTAAGCACATAGCCCAACAAACACAACAACCAAATAAAAAATTGTAACATTCATATATGGGCCCAGAGATGGTTGGATTTAAGGAAACACATTGGACCACTCTAGATCTGATTTTGAGGTTGGCCCAGATTAACTTTCACTTGAAACAAGCCCAGAACACGCTAATTTGAAAGAAACGTTCATCACCTACCCAGAATTGTCTCATACCTGTTTATGAGACAAAAAGATCCAGCAAATACATCAGCATTTTTCAAATAAAGAATCATAACTCAAAATTTCTAGACAAGTCCTAAGCATGCAGAATCTATCCTCAACTAATGGTTTTGTGAAAATATCTGCTAATTACTCCTCTGATTTAACAAATTGAATACTAATATCCCCCTTTTGGACATGTTCTCTTATTGAGTGAAATTTCACTTCAATATACTTAGTCCTAGAGTGCAAAACTGGATTTTTAGAAATATTGATGGCACTCATATTATCACACATCAAGGGAATATTTTCAGCATTTAATTTGTAATCAGCAAACTATGTTTTTAACCATAAAAGTTGAGAACAACAAGAAGAAGCATCTATATACTCAGCCTCTGCAGTGGATAAGGCCACTGTTGGTTGCTTCTTACTTGACCAAATATTTAAGGACTTTCCAAGGAAACAACATAGGCCTGAAGTGCTCCTTCTATCAACTCTATCACCAGCAAAATCTGCATCACAATAACCAACTGCAGAAAAATCATCAATCTTAGGATACCAAAGACCAAAATTGGATGTGCCATGAACATATCTAATGATCCTTTTAACTGCTGAAAGATGTGACTCTTTAGGTTTGGATTGGAACCATGAACACAATCCAACACTTTGCACAATGTCGGGTCTAGAGGATGTTAAGTACATAAGAGAACCAATCATTCCTCTGTACCTAGTCTCATCTACATCTTTCTCAGTTTCTCCCTTATCTAATTTAGAATTAGGGTGCATAGGAGTTCTCATGGGTTTGGCATTTTCCATACCAAATTTCTTAACTAATCCCTTGGCATACTTCTCTTTATGAATGAAAATACCATTTTCAGTTTGTTTAATTTGTAGCCTAAGGAAAAAAGTAAGTTCACCAATCATACTTATGTCAAATTTACTTGTCATGAGTTTTCCAAATTCAGAACAAAGGGATTCATTTGCTGATCCAAAAATAATGTCATCAACATATATTTTTGGACTAGAATAAAAGAATCATTAGAATTCTTGATAAATAAAGTTGTGTCTGTGGTGCCTCTTTGAAAGCCATTTTTCAAAAGAAAAGAGCTAAGTCTCTCATACCAAGCTCTAGGAGCTTGTCTTAAACCATAGAGAGCTTTAGATAATTTGAAAACATGATCAGAATGCTCTTTATTTTCAAAACTAGGTGGCTGCTCCACATACACTTCTCTATCTATCACACCATTTAAAAATGCACATTTCACATCTATTTGATATAATTTAAAACCACAAAATGTAGCATAGGCTAAGAGAAGTCTTATGCCTTCCATTCGGGCAACAGGGACAAAGGATTCATCAAAGTCTATTCCTTCTTCTTGGTCATATCCTTGTGCCACAAGCCTTGCCTTGTTTCTTGCAATGCTGCCATCTTCTTCTAACTTGTTCCAAAATATCCACTTGGTGCCGGTCACTTTCTTTCCACTTGGCCTTGGAACCAAAGTCCACACTTGGTTCTTCTCAAACTCAAAAAGCTCTTCCTCTATTGCTTTAACCCAAGAAGTGTCACTAAGGGCTTCCTTGACATTTTGAGGCTCTATTTGTGAGAGGAGGGCAATGTTTGATTCTTCATTTGCCTTTCTAGTGGATGACTGAGTTCTAACCCCTTGAGAGACGTCCCCAATGACAAATTCCTCTGGATAATTTTTCAAGAATCTCCATTCACGAGGTCTGGTGGACTTGGAGGCAGATTCAGTTACCAAGGGATTTTGGATGCTGCTAGCTTCAAGATCTCCCTCAGATTCATGAGACAAAATGAAATTGTCTCTCGAATTTTTAGCAATTGCAGTTTCTGGGTCAGGTTGAGCAGAATTTTCATTTTCTTGATTTTGCCCAGTTTCAATGTCCTTTTGAGCTTGATTTCCTGCATCACAATCTTTCAAAATACTTTGCACTAAGTTAGTATCACAAAATATAACATGTATGGACTCCTCAATAATCCTAGCATCTTGATGATAAACCCTATATGCTTTACTAGTTGTGAAATATCCTACAAACAAACACTCACAAGCCTTTGGATCAAATTTACCCAAATTATCCTTGTTATTTAAAACAAAACATTTGCATCCAAAGATGTGTAAGTAGTCTAAGTTTGGTGGATAGCCTTTCCAAAGTTCATAAGGCGTTTTCTTCAAAAAATTTCTTATGATTGTTCTATTCAAAATGTGGCAAGACGTGCTAACCGCTTCAACCCAAAGAAATTTTAGAACATTACTCTCACAAAGCATAGCTCTTGTCATCTCTTGTATGCTTCTATTTCTCCTTTCTACCATACCATTTTATTGTGGTGTCCTTGGACAAGAGAAGTTGTGAGATATTCCAAATTCCTCACAAAAGGATTCAAATAAATTATTTTTAAATTCAGTTCCATGATCACTTCTTATAAAAGAGATTTTCAAATCCTTTTCATTTTGAATTTTTTTGCAAAAAGGTTCAAAGGCCGAAAAGGCTTCATTTTTGTGTGCAAGAAATAAAACCCAACCAAACCTAGTATAGTCATCCACAATTACTAAACCATAATATTTACCACCTAGGCTTTGAGTTCTTGTTGGACCAAATAAATCAATGTGTAGCAACTCAAGTGGTCTTTTAGTAGAGATGTCTTTCTTTGGTTTAAAAGAACTTTTTGTTTGTTTTCCCATTTGGCAAGCATCACAAGTGATGTCTTTGTCAAACTTTATCAAAGGAAGACCTCTTACTAATTCTTTCTTTACAAATTTGTTTATTTGAAACATACTTGCATGGCCCAATCTCTTGTGCCATAACCACTTTTCAGATTCTTTAGAGTGAAGACAAGCTACATTTTGATCCTTTAGATCATCAAGAGTAAGTCCATACATATTATTAAAACGCTTAGCAACAAACATCACTTTATTTGTCTTTTCATTAACAACACAGCATTCAACTCTTTTGAAAGTCACTAAGTATCCTAAATCACACAGCTGACTTATACTCAAAAGATTGTGCTTCAAACCACATACCAAAAGTACATCATCAATGAAAGTAGATTGTTCATTACCTACTTATCCAACAGCAATAATTTTACCTTTACCATCATCTCCAAAGGTCACAAAACCTCCATCATACTTATTTAGTTTGATGAAGTAGGTTGACCTTCCAGTCATATGCCTTGAACATCCACTATCCATATACCACATGTCCTTTTTGTTCTTGGATGCTAGGCAAATCTGCATGATGAGTTTTAAGTAGCCTTAGTATCCAAATTAATTTGGATCTTTTGAAGTTAATCTATCTTGGTTGCCCAAGTACATTGAAATCACAAACAACATTGTAAACTTTGTTTCCTACAACTCTCTTTTCAATGAAGCATTGTGCATATGAGTGACCAAATTTCTTGCAATTAACACAATGATTTTCTTATTTGTATTGCTGAAATTTAGATGAGCTACCATGATGGAAATGATTAAATGATTGAAATTTTCTAGTTTTTGGAAGAGGTGTATTTCTTTTGATAAACTGATTTTTGTTATAATTATTCCTCTTTGCAAAAGCATTTTCACCAGAATTTTTGAAAACCTTTAGATTTTTTGAATATGAGGTTTTGTTGTAAAATGGTGGTTTCTTGAAGGCAACCTCATTTTTCGAAAAGTATCCCAAACCTGGCTTGTTTGAAGTAGGTTTGGTTCTTGGTGAAGGTTCAGTTTCACTTGTGTGAACTTCATCAAATTTCTCCCCAGGTATGGGAACATGCCCAATACCAGATTTGTTAGATGTGGTTTTTATATTTGATGAAGAAGCCACAAATTTTATAGAGGAATTATTAAAAACTACACTTTCCTTGGTTATGTAACCTAAACCAGATTTTTCAAACAGTGATCTTTGGCTTGCAAGTAATTTGTCCAAGTTACTAGAACTTTGAGCAAATTTTGCTAAGTCACCATTTAGCCTTTTAATCATATCGTTTAATCTTTTATTTTCAGCAATTAGCTCTTGAGAAGGATCCATAAAGTGCTTTCCTTTTAATTTTTCAAGTTCAGATTTTAAAAATCTGTTTTCTTCAATAATGTCCAAAGCACATTCAGTTTCCTTCACTTTTTCTTTCAAAAAATCATTTTCAGCTCTTAACACATCTCTTTCAGATATGCACTCACTGTATTTATCTAGCAACTTTGATGTATTTAAGGTGAGATCATCAATAATAGCATGTAAATCATCTATGGTCAAATCATAGTAGTTTACCTCACCAAGATTGTTGTTTCCAGCAATGAAACAATCTTTGTCTTCACCTTCAGATTCTTCTTCTTCATTTGAGTCATTCTCAAGATCCTCCCAAGCTACCATGAGTACTCTCTTCCTTTCTTTCTTTCTTTTGTCCTCCTTTTTGAGCTTTGGACAATTTAGCTTGAAGTGTCCAGCCTCCTTGCAGTGATGGCACGTCACCTTGCTCAAGTCGAACTTGTGCTCCTTTGAACTTGAACCCTTGTATTTGCCCTTGTTCTTCATCATCCTTCTAAATCTCCTAGTAAAAAACAAAAGCTCATCATCTGAAATACCATCACTAGACTCACTCTCTTTCGGTTCTATCTGTGATTTGAGGGCTATTCCCTTTTTCTTTGAGTCTGTGTTTGTGTGTGTGACTTCATAGGGAAGGAGTTTTCCTCTCAGCTCATCATAGGTTATGGGACTTATGTTGTTGCTCTCGGTTAGGACAGTAGCAGTGTTTTCCTATTCTTTTGTGAGGCTTCTAAGGAGTTTTCTCACCAAGGTTTGTTCTGCATAGTTTGTACCCATAGCATCAAGGTTGTTGATTATGATTGAGAATCTCTCAAACGCTTCATCAATGCTTTCTCCATCCTTCATGCTAAACATTTCGTACTCTTTTCGCAGCATATCAATCCTCGTTTCTTTGACTTGTTTAGTGCTTTCGTGTGTAACCTGGAGTTTTTCCCAGATTTCTTTGGCTGTCTTGCATCTAGACACCTTCTGGTACTCTTCAAAGCTGATAGCACAGTAAAGAAGGTTGATTGCTTTAGCATTCAACTCTATCTTCTTCTTATCATCTTCGTTCCACTCAGCTTCTTCTTTTGGAGTCACCACTCCATCAGCACTTGTTTTTGTTGGGATCTTGGGACCGCTCACAACAACTTTCCATATGTTGTAGTCAATGGATTGGATGAAGATCCTTATCCTTTCTTTCCAATAGGAATAGTTCTTCCCATTGAAGAAAGGTGGCCGGTTGTTTGACTGGCCTTTAGTGAGGGTGTAGGCAACTGTGGTTGTGCTCAAGTTGTTCGCCATTGGATCTTTGCTCCAAGCGGTTAAGCTTGATTCTTGAGACCTTAACTCTTGATACCAATGATGCTGATCATAGCCACTCCACTATGGCACTCATCAAAGGCACATATGAGGCCAACATGCAACCGTCTCTACCGATTCACCTACACCAATGAGCGGAGAGTCTTGCTTCAGTGACACAATCACAAGTGAGAGTTCCCATTGATGCTCTGCCTAAATTAATAGTATGGGTCAACTGCGCTCTGATACCAATTGAAGGTTGTGGTAGTCTTAGAGAATGGGGGTTGAATCTATGCCTTTCTTTTCAATTGCTGTTATAACCTTTTTAAATCAACACTTTCAATTCTGATTCTATTTGTACTTAGTAGCGGAAATTTATGAGATAATTTCTTTTTGTCTCATGAATATCAGAAAATAGAACACAGCAGATAAGAAAAAAGCTAACACCAGCATATATCCTGGTTCGGTTGCCTTGTGCTATGCAATCTACGTCCAGTCACCTCCACAACAATGAAAGAATTTCCACTATAGTTAGAAGTATTACATACACCAATTTCACATTCAAGTTCTAACCTAACTTGATATTGGCTATGCTAATACCTAACTATTCACTCTTAGTGCTAACCCAACTAAGAAAGGGATACCTAATAGGTACAAGATACAAGACACTTAACCAACCTAAAGAAATCAGAAAATAACTCTAGGCTTTTCTCTTAAGTGTATCAGTAAGCCTTTTTCCTCTCATGGCTTTTACTTGAGCTTTCTCGCAATGCCTTTTCTCACAAGAAATTACAGAAAGATAAACATAGAAAAGCACATTACAATCAGTAAAACATGAAGGAGATTGACTTCATCAACAGCCTTTGTGCTATGCGAAAACCAGATTAGCAAGCCTTTGATTCAGTTCTTCATACTGGTGGAATGCACCTTTGATTAGGTTACACTGTCCAGTTAGTTGAACTTTCTCAAAGAACACTTTTCAGAACAAAACCTCAATACTCTGGTTATCTCTCCTTAGTTTTTGAATGAACACCAAACTTCTTTTATCTCCTTGCATGTTGCTTGGTTCTTCTTCCAAGGTCAACATCTTGAGCCTTGAGCTTCACCAACCCACAGATTCACTTTTTCTCATTAAACCTTAGAGTGAAAACTTTGCTTCTGACTCCTTCATCTTGGCCGAAAGCCAAAAAGCAGCAACCACAAAAGTCTTCTAGTCGTCAACTTAATCTGAACCCTTGAAAACTAACTTGGTCCCCAAGACATGTTTGAGACCGTGGATATACAGCAGAGATGAACAGAAACCCCTTTTTTTCATATAGCTCTAAACGGACATACAGAGGGTTGAAGATGAAGAGAAAAAAATGTGTTGCATGTAAGAGGAAATGGATTACTTTGAGCTTTCTGATCTTTTCTTGATATGGTTTATTAGACCTCACCCTTCTTTGCTTAACCTTCTCTTTCCTTCTTCTTTCATGACTAGCTTAGGGACTAAGCTCTCTTTCTTACTTTTTCTAAGTTCAGTGATTTGACTGGGACAGAGATGAGAAGAACGTTGCTTTTGGGAGCAAGTTGGAGGGATTTGGTGAAATCAAACCAGGCTTGGATCGGATCACTTCTTTTTGCCCGTTTTGATTTTTTCAGCCTTGTTTCCTTATGGGCTTCGTTTATTCATTTACCCACCAGCCTTGCTATGTTATCTTCATTTCAAGTTGGGCTGCTAAACTAAGTTTTGGCCTGCAACACATAATAAATAATTAGTAATATACAAATATAATTAATCAACACTAATTATTTATTTTGCCCAAAAATAATGTTTGTCATCACTAATTAATTTAGTTAATTTCTTAACTTAACACTATTAGTTCTATTTCGCCTACGATAACCCCTTAGTTCTCTCATATACAAAACCATCGATGTTAAGCCGATCAAACTTAATACCATGATATATGCAATGGTAGACTGTCGACATTAATCAGTAGACAGCCATGTGCATAAAGATCTAACTCTTGTCATTCGAACAAGACCTAGTACATGGCAGATGCTCAGAGTATACAACTGAAGCATAGTCAGTCCATTCCTCAGGCTCTATAGGAAACACTACTCTGATACCATAATGTAACACCCCTCACTATCAGAATATTGTAATACCCTAACTTTTAGCACCTCATGATCATACGAAAAGCGAGGCGTTACTAACCTAATTCCTTTTATTATCTATTTAATATTAAGCCTTTACGCATAAAACTATCGATGGTTTTACTAAAACTTATAACTTTTCCAACGAGAACAAAAAATACATATTCACATACTTAATATTAATAATACATTGTAGTATTACATACAAAAGTAATTACAGAACCTACTCCTCTGAATAAAACTCTAACTGACAAGGCGAGAGAAAAAATAAATTCTAACAACTCAACTCGTAAACATATTCCTCTGTACTCCCGCAACTTCGCAATAAGCCTTTGCACCTGTAGTTAGAAGGGGTGGAGATAGGAGTAAGAACTTGGGAGTTCTTAGTAGGGCGGGGTTTTAAGTTAAGTTCATTATCCAAATTTAAAACTTTTATTTTCCTTATAAAAATTTCACGTAAAATGACATTTCATATATTTAGAGGAGGAATTACTATAATCACATTACTTTATTGTATATGTATTATTTTTTTCACAAATTTATGTACTGGTCATTTTACAAATATTTCATGATGAGTAAACATCTTTAAGAGTAAAATTATAAAAAAAATAAATTTATTTAGAACAAAAGTAATGTGATTAAGTGTAATTTACTTAGATGTGATTAAAAAATAGTTGAATAATTATATACCGCAAAAAATTAATATTATTGAAGGATAAAATTAAATTTTATTTCTTTGTATCATTTTTGTCCCCAATGTATTCGTCCTATTTAAGTCCCTAACGTTTTAAAATCATCTCAATTTTATCCCGCTGTCAATTCTGTTAACAAATCCTTAACGGTAGGACAATATTGAGTCAATTTTGAAACGTTAAGGACTTAACTAGGATGATTTAAATGTTAGGGACAACTTTGAAATTTATCCAAACGTTAGGGACAAAAACAATACTTTACTCTATCTCATTTTTATAATCATACTTACAAAAAATTGTATCAAAATTTAATCTTTAAGACATTTTTAAAAATATATATTTACTGTTGGACATTTTTATTATGTTTTTAAATTATTTAAAGACTTAAAACATTTTTTAAAATATATATTTACTGTTGGACATTTTATCATGTTTTTAAATTATTTAAAAACTTTTTTATCAATAATAAAATTGAAGTGAATTTTTATCGGCTTTGAATAATTCGAAAGATTTTTAGTTGTTAACCCTCAAAATTTTTTAAGATAATGAGTCATGAGTGGTTAGTTTTTGCTTGTTTGGGCCCTTGGCCCCTTATCGTATTAAAAAAAAAAACATAATTGGTTTGTACATAGTTATTCTCCGAGCTCTGCACACATTATTTAATTATTATTTATATAACATTTATTAATTAACAAAAAATATTTTAGTTATTAAGTTCACCTCATAGTCTCATACACATTTGTCTCCAAACAAGAGTATATATCCTCTTGTAGTCAGTCACGTCTCACGTGCAAAAAACTAACACTTAACGACGTTACACCACCGTTGCCATATTATCACTTTTAATACTACTCACATAGTCACATTATAAAGATGAGCATATAATTATCTCTACACAGCAACATACATTATCATCATCTCATCACTTTGCTTTCGTGTTATTATTTTTTTTTTTTTTGTGGTGTCTCTCAAATTGGTGGTTTAAAAAAAATATGTGTATTTTCTGTGTCAGTACCATATAATTAGCCTATTTTAATATATGCTAATTACATGATTAGCTTGTTTAAATATATACATGTAGAAAATTCCTTGCCTCTTATGTATTTCTTATTTTTTCTGCTCCAATGTTTTTGTAGCCTTTTTTTTTCACAAATAAAATAATTAAATTATTTAATTTCAAAAATAAATGAAACTATATAGACATATAGTAGAACCTGCCATAAGGTGGCCCCGCAGACCCCCTGATCTGTCATGTGTAATGTATTCTTTCTACTTTAATCATTCATGCCATGTTCATGTATGTGCAAGACAGCAAGAGTCACAGAATTCTCGACGATAATGCAATGCAGGTGGGGAAAAGAAGATCAATGATAGCGAATTCATTCAAACATTAGTAAAATATCTAAGTGACAGGATAGTTGATAATGTTGGAAAATAATGGGGATAACACAACAGACATATCTCTTTATATAAATAGTCAACCAAAAAAAAAAAATCTCTTTATATAAATATATTAAACTTATTATATCTATATTTACGGTAATTATATAAATGTAACTAAAATTAAAGTCATATTTATTTTTATATTTTGATAATATTATTTTAACAATATATTTTTAAAAATATTACTAAATAATAAAAAATATTATTTTAATTTTAATAACACTTTTTAAATTATTATAACTACTGAAAAATACTAGAATATAAAATTAAATACTTTTTTATTCGTAATAGGTCAAAATTAAAATTAGCCTTTTATATTTTTATTAATATTATTTTTTATATTACAAAATATTATAAAATCATCTTTTTTCTAATTTTTAAATTAAAATACTCTTAACCTCAAATCTACCTTCCATCTTCCTTCCTTCTTTAAACTTGTTCTTTGTTTTCAGCAACCACAAATGAAATACACAGTTATTGCAATTACAATTTCAAGCTTAGTCATTGCAATTACAATTTCAAGTTTTTCCTTTTTTTTTTCATCTTCTACCTTTGTTTCACTCATCAATTTTTTACCGTCAATTTTTCAATTTCAGAAATCCTTCAATTTCACTAAAACAATGATAACTATTCTTTCAACTCTCAGCCTTCGTTTTTCTTCATTCTCTTCACCCTCTTATTCTACAGCTTCCTCTTATTCTTCACTCACTAAACCCTCCCTCCACTTCGCTTTTCACAACAACCACCGCTCGCTTTCCCACTGTGCCACTCACCTCGGCCCCTAACAAAATTGTATTAGAATTTATAAATTTTAATCAATATTCAAAAGACAAAATACCAATTTTAGTCTTTTAGTTCATTTTTTTTCTAAAGAAAGAAGACTTTATTTAATATTCAATCAAACAAAATCATGACAAGTGTCCAAGTCATAGGACAAATAAGAAATTAAAGGTTAGGGATCTCCTAAAGGGTTATCTAGAACAATCAGATTTGCTAGAAATAAAAGAAAAGAGTAAAGTTGTTTAGCAAAGAAGAGACAAAAAAGCTATTGAGGAAAAAATTAGAGTTGCTAGCTTGAAATTTCTTTATGCAGGATTATGGCAGACGTTGTTACAGCTTATGGCGGTACCCGTAGCTGCTTAAATACAAATTGATTCCTGGCTTTTCAAACACTCCAACAAAGGCTGGCCACGAACTCCATCACCATTCTTCTCCCTTGTTGCTGTTGGCTCGCCCCTTTCAGCGAGACCCACCAAGCAAAGAAGCTACAAAACTAAAGATCGAAAGGAAGGTGCCAAATTGGCGTTCTTGTCCATACTTCTCTTGCTTCCGTGCATCTGGTAAGACAGTGCACAATAGATTCATCTTCATCATTGCTGCGAGAGCACCGCGAGGAGCTGTTGGGGAACCGACGATTAAGTGTCTCCATGACTGGGAGTCGTTCATGTAAAGCCTTCCAAATGAAGATCTGCACCTTATGAGGGAATCTCGATTTTTACAATTTCTTCCATATCCCTAATTGTTGCAGATCAATAAGGCGCTGGTGAAGGGATGGGACATGATAAAACTAGTAAGCGATTTGATATCCTGAAGCTACATCGTATGACTTTGATTTATTGAGGACCTATTGAATTTTGTCTTCTTCCTCTACTTTGATTGATTGGATTCTGAGACTTATTTTAGGTAAAAAAAAAACTTATTCAATCAGCACTTGGTCCCATTCTCTGTTTTGGGTTTGTAGGTCTTGAACCCAAAAAAGTCTGTTAATCTGCAGATTATGAGCTTGTACTTGGTCGATATAAAAGGGGTAAAGGGGAAGAAGTCAGGGCTCACTGAGGATGCCAATTGTTATTCCAAGGCCTACCTACCAGTTTAATCCTTTCTCTACTACATTTCTAGCTTCCAAGATGCTTCTCCAACCTCATGAAGGTACATGTCGAACCTTCGCTCTCATTATGTTTCTGAACCTGTAGTATTTTCCTTTTAGTGTTCTGACTAGCATTGAATTAGGTTGTGATACTAGTCTCCAGAATTGTTTTCCTAGGAGAGTTAAATTCACACTTTATGATCTTTGAATTTCAGTCCTCCTTCAGCCTTTGGTTTAGTCATAGTATCCCAGCCCACCCATGTCATGTGCTTCTCATTACCATGTTGCCCTCACCAGTATTGATTTAGAATAGTATAAATTTTCGTGATGAGGTTGTCTGGTAGTTTGAAGCATGAGAGAGTGCAAATAGGAATAGCCTCACCGATAGTCCGGATGAGAATCTGCCTGCCTCCTGCAGATGAGGGTTGTGTTGCCAACCTTGTATCCTCCTCTGGACCTTATCTTTGATCTCACTAAACATAGCTTTCTTAGACTTTTTAACAATCGATGGTAGGGTGAGATACTTGTCTAATGTGAGAAATATTCATAACTTTAGCCAACTGCAATTTGAGCCAATGAAGAGTGTTACCGCTGAAGAAAATAGAGGATTTGTTGAGGTTGACCTTTTTTTCCACTAAATCCTTCATAAGTATCTAGCATTTTCATTATTCGGCCACTACTGTCAAGAGAAGTTTTACAAAATAGAATAGAATCATCAGCAAATAATAGATAATTTAGTAATAGACTCCTTCGATTAACTCGAATCCCTTGGATAGAATCATTTTGCTCTACTTTGTGTAGTAAGAAAGATAAACCTTCTGCACAGAAGAAAAATAGATATGGTGATAGAGGGTCTCCCTGACGGATACCTCTGTTTGGTCTAAAAAAACCAAATTGTTAGCCTTTCACAACCACAAAGTAAGAAACAATAGTAACCAGTTCACGAATCTACTCAATCCATTGAGAACCAAAACCCAATTTTTTTAAGCATAAACCACAAAAATGACATTCTATTCTATCATAAGCCTTGCTCGCTCGTATCTAATTTGATAGCCATTTCTTTTTCTATACATGGCTTCTTATTTTTCAAATAATGCATACTTTTACGAGCTAACAGAATATTATTAGAGATTGGACGACCCTCATGAAAAGCACTTTGATTTAGACTAATTAGTTTATTCATGCATCCCTGAAGCCTATGAACTAAGACTTTAGAGATTTTTATATGTATCTGAAGATAAACTAATAGGTCTAACCCATGTCATGTTACCTGCATCGGGGACTTTAGAGATCAAGCATATATGCGTGTGATTAAGGCCCTTTAATATCCTTCCTCCCCTAAAGAAACTAAATACGGCTCGAAAGATATATCTCCCTGATAAACCACTATTTTATGGTTTATATTGTGTTTAATTGTGTGGTTTTATCATGATCCTTACCCACTTATTCATTAATTTAGCATGTATTTATATTTCCTTCCTAAAATTATTACATGATTGAAAACTGCTTCCTAGAGACTTTTAATTATGCATTTTAATTCTCCTTTATTCCATTCGATGCTGTTATCTGTGTGTTAAGTGTTTCAGGCTTTATAGGGCATGAATGAGTTGGAGATTGGAAAGGAAGCTAGCAAAAATGGAAGGAACACAAGAAATTGAGGAGATAACTAGCGAGAAGTGACGCGGCCGCATGGCTCACGCATTCGCGCGAAAGAGGAAAAATCGCAGTGACGCGGCCGCATGGCTTATGCGACCACGTGGATTGGGAAAGCACAAGTGACGCGGAAGCGTGGACGACGCGACCACGTGGCAGGAAAAAAACGCAAATGACGCGTCTGCATAGATGACGCGATCGCGTGATGAGCGCGATCTGCATAATCTGCAGAATTCGCTGGGGGCCATTTTGGACCTTATTTTGACCCATTTTTTGGCCCAGAACAGCAGACTAGAGACAGAGAACATGCAGAAACCAGAACAACATTTCATTCTACACAGTTTTTAGTTTTAGATCTAGTTTTTACTCCTCCTCTAGGTTTTCTCTCTACTTTCTTAGGATTTTATTTTTCTGCCACTTTTTGCATTGGGAGACTGAGAAGAGTTATTACCTCATCAAGACTTCGTCATTCTAGTTCGTTTTCTTTACTTGGCTTTACTCTTCCATATCCCTTGCTTTGTTAATTTTACCATTGGAATATTTTTAGCATTATTTAATACAAGGATTACTTTTATTTTTAATTGATTATTTTGATCTTTATTTACAATGTCTTTCTTCAATTCCCTTTCATATGTTATGAATTTTACATTCACAATGAGCGAGTAGTTCCCTAACTTGATGGGGAGTTGATTAAAAGGAACCCTTGAGTTGGAAGGCTTAAAAGAAAGATTGTAATTGGGTTTATTGTTGGATTTCCCTCTAGTCACTAACACCATTCCCTTTTAATTAAGTGGGTTGCAACTTGTGAACGGACATAGCATTCCAACTTGTTTGACTTTCCCTTACCTAGTAAGAGATAACTAAACAGGATAGCCTTTAATTATCAATTAATCTAGAGAGTAATCCAACAATAATGGGGCTTCCAACTAATCAACTCCCAGTCAATGCTTTTATTTACATTATTCAAATTCTCCAATTTTATTTCCTGTTTACTCAACTTAAACATTTTTGAAAATATCTGATTAATAAAATAGCACATTTTTCTGCAACTCGTTGGGAGACGACCTGGGATTCATACTCCCAGTATTTTAATTTTAAATTCCTGTGACACCTTTCTAAATTGATAAGTGGATTTTTGGTGAGTTAAGAACTATATTTGCAACGTATATATTTTAATAATTTTTAATTCACCAATTTCTGCCGCATCAATTTTTGGCACCGTTGCCGGGGAGTTGTAACAGTGTGTTAATTTATTGATTGGTATTTATTTTTTATTGCAATTTTTCTTCTCATTCTATCACTATGAGCTGTACGTTTCTTTCGTTAAATGACGAGTTCACTTCCTGATCCAAGCTTGCCAGCATTTGACCCTGAGATTGAAAGAACTCTTTCACATATAAGGCAAGCTAGGCGTCGGCGACTCCTCTTTGAGGACGAACCAGAACCGTCATCTAGGGAGAAACAAGCTCCCTCTCTACTGATCTAGTTTATTTACGTGCAAGTGACATGGCAGCGCCCAGAAGAGTCACTATCCAGGAGGAAGGAGCCTCTGAGTTTACGCTCCAACCATTCCAGGCACACCACCCAGCAGTAGCTGTAGATTTTGAAATAAAATCTTCACTACTCAACTTGATGCCCAAGTTTCATGGCTTACCTGCTCAAGAGCCTATCAAGCATCTTAGGGATTTCCAGACCGCTTGTTCTACTGTTAAGCGTGATGGCACTGATGAAATCTCTATTCTATTGAAAGCCTTCCCGTTTTCTCTGGAGGGAAAGGCAAGAGAGTGGTACTACACTCAACCCGGAGCAACTGTTTCTAACTGGGATGCACTTAGGAGAGAGTTTCTGGATAAATTCTTTCCAGCTGAAGTTGCCGATAAGCTGAGGAAGGACATGTCTATGATCGTTCAGGATGAATCTGAGACCCTCTATGAATACTTGGAATGCTTCAATACTCTTCGAGATGCATGTTCCCATCATATGATTGACAAGATAGTTTTGCTCAATTACTTTACACAGGGTTTGAAATCTCAAGATAGGACCACACTGGAAGGTGCTAGCAATGGTTCTATGAAAAAGTACAAGACTACGGAAGAAGCATGGCAATTGATCAGCGACTTAGCTGACTTTACTAGGAATCATAGGCAGAGACAAAGTCGGTCAAGAGCTGTTGCAGAGGTATCCACTAGTAAAGAGACTGCTGCTATAGCTCAGAGCTTTTGTGAAATGACTAACTTGCTGAAGCAGATGCAACTGAATCAACAACAACCTCAGCAAGTTCAGCCTTCTCCACCACAGCACAGCCAGCAGTTGGTTCCACAAAGAGTATGCGGAATCTGTGCAGATTACAGTCACTATACCGATGAGTGTCCGCAACTCCAACCAGAAGATAACACTGTAGCAGCCACTCACAACTTTCATGACCGCCCCAATCAAGGGTACAATCAAGGTGGCAACTATAACCAAGGATGTCAGGATAACTCTAACCAAGGTTGAGGAGACAATTCTAACCAGGTTTGGAGGGACAATTATAACAGAGGAGGCAGAGATAATAATGGAAATCAGAGGTGGAATAACAATAACAATTTCAGGCAGCAGAGTCAGAATCAGTCCTACAGAGCACCTCATTTAAGATAGCCTCAAGCATCTCAGCATACCTCTTAGATCACTTATCTCTCTTCGTCTCCTAATGATGAATTACTACAATCCATTGATCGGAGGCAACAGGCCATGGAAAACAACCTTACTTCTACTCTGAATGGTTTGATTTCTACTTTACAAGCCCTTGTCTCACAGATTGGATTAATGAATAACTCCAACAATCAGTCCTCAAGTTTTGGTGGACTCCCCTCTCAACTATTACCCAACCCAAAGGGTGGTATTAATGCCATCACCCTAAGGTCCAAAACCACATTGCAGGAGAGGAATCAGGAGGAGCCAGGCCCACGTGAACACGCCTCAGCTGAAGAGGTAGTAGAAATAGAAGATGTTGAAGAGGAAGAGGACATACAGGACATAGCTGAAGAAGAAGAAGCTCAACCACAGGAGGAAGCACCAAAAGGCACAGACACTGCAGAAAACACCACTCCCATTCCATTTCCACAACTTGCAAGGAAGCCCAGGAAGCAGTTGGAACCTGACCTCAAAATGCTAGAAATCTTCAAAAAGGTTGAGGTAACTGTTTCCCTTTTTGATGTCATTCAACAGGTACCTAAATATGCAAAGTTTCTAAAAGATTTGTGCATACATAAAGACAAAATTAATGAATTAGAAACTATTCCTTTAGGAAGCTCTATATCTGCTTTAATGGGAAATTTACCTGAAAAATGTAGTGACCCAGGTCCTTGTATAGTTAGTTGTACTATTGGTGGTGTAGTAATTTATGATTGCATGTGTGATTTAGGAGCATGTGTTAGTATAATGCCTTTATCTATATATGATGTTTTGAGGCTCCCTCCCTTAAAAAGGTCGGCAGCTCGTTTTGTGTTAGCAGATAAAAGCATTATTACAGTGGCTGGAGTTGCTAAAGATGTTTTAGTGAACATTAAAGGGCTCACATTTCCCACTGATTTCTATATCTTGGAGATGCCCCATAATGACTCAGATAATCCATCATCAATCCTACTTGGGAGACCATTCCTGAAGACATCAAAATTCAAATTAGATGCTTTTTCAGGAACATACTCCTTTGAGATAGATGGCCGAATGATAATCTTCAATCTGAATGGAGTCATAAACAACCCTCCAGAAGATCGTTCTATCTTCCAGTGTGACATCATAGATGAAACCGTAGCTGAAGTTCACCAGGAAGAGTTCGAGGATAAGTACATAGGACAAGGTCTAAGTGTGGGGATGTCAGAGCCAGACCATAACCAAAAGTTGGAATTGAAACCTCTCCCTCCACACCTCAAATATGCTTACCTTGAGGACCAGCGGAAGTTTCCAGTTATTATTGCACAGGACCTCACTCCTGAACAGGAAGAGCAGTTACCTAGTGTGCTGAGGAAGCACAAGAAAGAAATTGGGTGGAGTTTGGCAGACATAGTAGGCATCAACCCTCAAGTATGTGAGCATATAATATTTTTAGAAGAGGGAGCAAGACCTGTCCACCAACCCCAAAGAAGACTGAATCCCACTATTTTGGAAGTTGTCAAAAAGGAAGTGACTAGGTATCATCTATCCCATTTCAGACAGTGAATGGGTTAGCCCAATACAAGTGGTGCCCAAGAAGTCTGGAGTAACTACAGTGAAGAATGAGCATGGAGAGCTCATAACAACCAGAGTACAGAACGCTTGGAGAGTCTGCATTGATTACAGGCGTCTCAACCAAGCTACTCGTAAGGATCACTACCCACTTCCATTCATTGATCAAATGCTGGATCGCCTATCAGGTAAATCACATTATTGCTTTTTAGAAGGTCACACAGGTTATTTCCAGATTCATATAGCTCCTGAGGATCAGGAAAAGACTACCTTTACATGTCCTTTTGGGACTTATGCTTACAAGAGAATGCCCTTTGGCTTGTGCAATGCACCAGCTACTTTCCAGAGGTGCATGATGAGTCTTTTCTCTGATCTTATTGAGGACTGTATGGAGGTTTTTATGGATGATTTTAGCGTTTATGGTGATTCTTTTAGCCTTTGCTTAGATGGACTATCTAGAGTATTAGATAGATGTGTCAATACAAACCTTGTATTAAATTTTGAAAAATGTCACTTTATGGTAAAACAAGGGATTGTACTAGGACATGTTGTATCTAATACTGGCATTTCTGTAGACTCAGCAAAGGTGAATGTTATTTCTAGTTTACCTTACCCCTCTTCTGTGAGGGAAGTTCGTTCGTTCCTTGGCCATGCAGGTTTTTACAAGAGATTTATTAAGGACTTCAGTAAGGTAGCACTTCCCTTATCCAGATTACTACAGAAGGATATTGAGTTCGCGTTCAGTGAGGATTGCAAATAAGCGTTTGATAAGTTGAAGACCGACCTGACTCAAGCACTAATTGTGAGAGGACCAGACTAGAGCCAACCGTTTGAAATCATGTGCGATGCTTCTAACCATGCAGTAGGAGCAGCGCTGGCTCAGCGTGAAGGTAAGGATCCTTTTGTTATTGCTTATGCGTCTAAGACTTTAGACGCTGCCCAGTCCAATTATACTACTACTGAGAAAGAACTTCTTGCTATTGTTTTTGCTCTGGATAAATTCCGAGCTTATTTACTTGGTACTATAGTAGTAGTGTATTCGGACCATACAGCTTTAAAGTATCTATTAGCTAAAAAGGAGTCCAAACCAAGGCTCATACGTTGGATACTGCTATTACAAGAATTTGATTTAGAAATAAAGGATAGGAGTGGTAACCAGAATCTAGTGGCAGACCACTTGAGTCGCCTTGAGCACATCAAGGATGATTCTACTCCTATAGATGATAATTTTCCACTGGATAACCTGCAAGCAGTATCTGAAGTAGTCCCTTGGTACGCACCTGCAACTAATTATCTAGTTAGCCGCACATTTCTTCCACACTTTTCTAAGCATCAAAGAGACAAGCTGAAAAGCGAGTCTAAATATTATATATGGGATGACCCATATTTATGGAGATGTGGCACTGATCAAGTAATTAGATGTTGTGTGCCTCAATCAAAATTCCAGTCCATTTTAGAGGCCTGTCACTCATCTGAGAGTGGAGGACATTTTGGCCCTCAAAGAACACTAGAAAGATCTTAGACAGTGGATTCTGGTGGCCTACTCTTTTTAGAGACGCTGCTGAGTTTTGTAAATCTTGTCTCCCATGCCAAAAATTTGGTAATATATCCAGGAGGAATGAGATGCCTCAACAAATTATGCTTTTTTGTGAAATTTTTTATGTTTGGGGCATTGACTTCATGGGTCTGTTTCCAAATTCTAATGGTTATTTTTATATATTGTTAGCTGTGGATTACGTTTCCAAATGGGTGGAAGCAATTCCTACCCGCACTGATGATGCTAACACTGCTATTTCCTTTGTGAGAAACCATATTATTTGCCGTTTTGGATCACCACGAGCAATCGTGAGCGATCAAGGCACCCATTTTTGTAACAGGAGACTCACAGGATTAATGAAGAAGCATGGGATAATTCATAAGGTTGCAACAGCATACCATCCTCAGACCAATGGGCAAGCCGAGGTGTCAAATAAAGAGATAAAGCATATCTTGCAGAAGATAGTCAAACCTCATAGAAAAGACTGGAGCACCAGGCTACAAGATGCACTATGGGCATACAGGACAGCATATAAAACACCCATTGGGATGAGCCCTTTTCCGCTTAGTTTATGGAAAAGCTTGTCATCTCCCAGTTGAAGTAGAGCACAGAGCCTTTTGGGCAGTCAAGGAGTGCAACATGAGAATTGAGGAAGCCGGAGCTGCAAGGAAGTTGCAACTGCAAGAACTGGAGAGCCTTCGCCTAGAAGCTTATGAGAACTCGAGAATATAGAAGGAGAAGATGAAGGCTGTACATGATCAGCACATCAAGAGAAAAGAGTTCCAGCCTGGGGATTTAGTCCTCCTTTACAAATCTCGACTGAGGCTCATGCCAGGCAAGTTGAGATCAAGATGGGAAGGTCCATACAGAGTAGAGAAGGCCGAACCATACGGAGTTTATCACCTAAGCCATCCTTCAAGCTCTGAACTTATCAAAGTTAATGGACAACGTCTGAAGCTGTACCATGGCGAGAAGATGCAGAAAAACAAGGAGCTTGAGATCTTCCTCTTGGAAGATCCCCACATGGCAGAAGATTGAGCTAGTGGAGCATCCAACTTACGGACGTTAAAGCAAAGTACTAGGTGGGAGAAAACCCATCATGGTATGATCGTTCTTTCTTTATTTTTCATTTTTCTACTTAATAACTCTTCTCTTTATCAGCATATTTCGTGCATCTGCATTTGCATACTTTTTCACAAAAAAAAAGCCATGCGATGCGATCGCATCAGCGATGCGTCCGCGTCGCAAGGAGATGGGAGAAAATAAAAAATGAATAGAGAGTCACGCTGGTGCGTGGCTGGAGGCGTGCCAGTGGCACAAATCGTCCCACGCGACCGCGTCGCTGACGCGTCTGTGTCACATGGGAATAATGGCCTCCCACGCGACCGCGTGCCCCACGCGGCCGCGCGCCCTGATTTTCGACGTAAAAAGGGGTGCACAACGAAATATTGTGCGAGAGTGGTGCTGGAATGGTGCTGGACGCACCAACCCTATCATGCGACCGCATCGCTGACGCGTCCGCATCATCCCTTCTGAAGCCCACTCACGCGATCGCATTCCCCACGCGATCGCGTCACCCCAAATTTGGCATATATATCAATTTGAACAGAGAGTTGTGCAGGCGCGAGGCTGTACTCGTGCCAGTAGCATAACATGGGTCACGCGGCGCGACCGCGTCAACTGAATTAAAGCACAATCACGCGAACACGTGCTCCACGCGGCCGCGTCGCTTGCGCCGCACAGCTCAACCTAAATTGCCAAAATATCTTATATTTCTCTTCTCCAAATTCTAATTTTTCTTTTCCCTCCTTATTTCTTCCTTCTCCTTTCTTCCTTCCATCTCACCTTTCACTCTCTTTCTTTCTCACCTCCATTAACAAGGTTTTATTTTCTTCTTTCCTCCTTCCTTTTCTATCATTCTTCTTATTTTATATGTTATTTTCTTTTCTTTTCTTTTTCTATTCTTCATCCATATTTTCTTTCTTCTTATTATTTCCTTTTTACATGGTGTTAGAAATTTATTTGAGTCATTATTCCTCATTATATGCTTGTGGATTGTTGCAAATTATTTGGCAATTATATATTATTTTCTTTAAAGGGTTGCTTGCATGTTTGCTTTAATACTTTCTATACCTTATTTACCATGCATGCTATGTGTTTGTGAAAAAGCCCATATGGCATTATGCACTTCTCTATTATAATTCCTACTATTCAAAGCATGTTTTTCACAAATTTTCTTTACTATTTTATTAACTGAATTTAATTGCCAATACAAACGTGATAGTTTGTTACGAAGTGATGCTTGATCTATGCTACTCATGCCCTTGCCGGCATGCCAATAAACATCTTGCATCTACTTCCCTATCGTGCATTTATTCTATTCCCTTTCTTGATCTTTTCACATGTTGTCATGACCATGTGTTTATTTCATTCATCTTTACCGTGCACTGATTTTCACTCACTTTATCCCCTTCATTGCTTTATTTCTTTGGATTTAACTTGCTTTCTCTTCCCTTTTTCAGAATGGCCACTAAGAAAGACAAAGAGAAAGCTACCCCTAAACCCACAGCAAGGAAAGGAACGAAGAGAGCATTAGTGGCAGGACCTTCTTCAACTGCAGTCAAGCCCTCAACAAAAATAATTAAAAGGATTATCAAGGTTGATGAAAAGGAGAGAGCCTTCCCAGCCAAGGACACTGCATGATTCCCAAATCGCTACTGTGAGCAGATGTTTCCTATTCTGGCAGCTCGAAATTACAACAATGAACACCTTCTTATCCTTCTGCCTTGTATCGCTGAATTTGTTGAGCCACAAATTGCACAAAGACATTGGGGATTCTTACAGAGACAACTACGACAGGTTAATCTTTCTTGGGTTGTTGAGTTCTACTCCAACTTTCACCTGCCGACTCTGTAGTCCGTCTATTTACGCCAGAAGCAAGTCCCCATTACAGAAGAGGCCATACAGCAAGCCTTAGATCTCCCACCTACTCCAGAAGGATTGGACGCCTTTCAGAAAGCCGCAATCAAGTGCCAGGCATACACCTTTGACTGGGACGCTATTCTCAAAGTTATCGCTCAGCCTGGCAGTAAATGGATCTTCGGATACCATCGTTCCCGTCCTAAGAGAATCTCGGCTTCTGCACTCACCTTAGAGGCTCACGTATGGGCACAGATTATGTCCCATTACATCTTCCCGAGTACTCATGAGTCCTCCTTCACAGCAGACATGGCCGTTCTACTATGGTGCAGCCTCACAGACCAGCCTCTTAATTTACCGAGACATATCCAGAATGCTATGGAACATGTGCAGATCGCGGGCAACCTACCTTTCTCCGCATTGGTCTCTGATCTTATCTCAGTAGCCGGAGTATCCTACAGAGCTGGAGACACCAAAGCCATTCTTCCACGGGATGATCAGTATGTCCCTAACGAGAGATATCTCAGGCCACAACTTGCCACTACCAGCTAGTCCACAGAGGATGCTGCAACTTCTCCCCTATCTACTAGTCAGCTGCTACATCAAATACTGAAGCGGTTGGAAGCACACGAAAAGAAAGCCAATCTCCGAGAGCGCCGCAACCAACGCCGTTTCAACTACCTCAAGGAGCTCCTCACAGGCAATCACAGACCCGATGACAATCCAAGCACTCCGGACTCCACTTCCTTCACCAGCACAGGGAGCCATGATGGCCCCGACTGTGGAGACACTGCCACCAGCCCATCATTGTTCTTGACAGATGGCACCGAGGACGGTGCGAAGCCTTAAGTGTAGGGAGGTCGATCAGTACTTGACTTCCGGAGGTAATTTCTCTTCCCTAGCACCAATAAATTAGGATATTTTAGTTAGATTTTCCTTCTTTTATAGAATAGGATAAATTGCATAGTAATAGGTTAGTTGCATGCATATTCTACTTGATTGAAAAGACAATAAGTTTCTTCTAAGACTCTATCTTTGGAACAAAATTTCACTAATTTTAATAAAAAAAATTATTGATAAATCTGCTTGAAGTTGTATTTGGAACATGATTTTTGAGCTAAAGAACACACAACCTGTGAAGATTTGAGCCTTTATGCATGGTTACATTATTTAACCATAATTGTTTTATTCTTGTGTGTTTACTTCTCTATGATTGTAATCTATATTTTGTTTCATCCTATATGTCCAATATTTACTATGTTTGTATGCTTGCATATGATTGAGGCCATTATTTGTTTAAACTCACTTATCCAAATTAAGCCTACCCTTTTCAATTACCTTTGTTAACCACTTTGAGCCTTTAAATCCCATTTGTTTTATATTTTACCACATTACTAGCCTTAAGCGGAAAAACAATTGTATATCCCAAATTGAATCTTTGGTTAGCTTAAGATAGAATTGTGTATGCTAGTTAAGTATGGGAAATTGTGGGAACAAAAGTTATTAAGGGAATGTGTCATGATAATACAATGGGAATTTGGATACCTACTCATGTGAAACTATAAGAATTAAAAATTTATGTGCATTGATAAGCTATATTTATTTTTTATGTCTATAAAAAAAATCAATAAATAAAGATCAATGCACATATGACAGAATTTGATACATGAGTATAGAATGTAAAAGGGAATTCTGGATGGCTAGGTATGAATTCTAAGGTTATATAAAATATATAGGCTGGGTTAAAGCTTGGGTTAATTAAAGATTCAATTTATAAGCTCACTTAACCATATATGTATCCCTACCCTTACCTTGGCCCCATTACAACCTTGAAAAGACCTCATGATGTTTGCATTGGTATATTAACTGTTGTTGATTGGTTAGGAGAAGAACAAAAATTAGAGAGCATGATTAGAGAAGGATAGAGTGATTACCCTATACACTAGAGAGATTAGAGCGTACATACATCATCAGTGAGGGTTTAATGCTTGAATTTCCATGTTCCCTACTTTCATGAGCTATCTTCTTGCACTTTTATCTGTCTTACTGTATAATGGTAGAATTAGTGGAATTTAATTTATAATTGTTTTGAAGAGCTTATTTACTTTTGATCAAGTGGACAAGAATCATATAGTTGCATTCATATATATAGGTTGCATTGCATTGCATGAGTTTCTACATGTTCATCTTATTTATCTTATCTCCTTCAGTTAAGCATGAGGACATGCTAATGTTTAAGTGTGGGGAGGTTGATAAACCACTATTTTATGGTTTATATTGTGTTTAATTGTGTCGTTTTATCATGATCCTTACCCACTTATTCATTAATTTAGCATGTATTTATATTTCCTTCCTGAAATTATTACATGATTGAAAACTGCTTCCTAGAGACTTTAGATTATGCATTTTAATTCTCCTTTATTCCATTCGATGCCGTAATCTGTGTGTTAAATGTTTCAGGCTTTATAGGGCATGAATGAGTTGGAGATTGGAAAGGAAGCTAGAAAAAATGGAAGGAACACAAGAAATTGAGGAGATAACCAGCGAGAAGTGACGCGGCCGCATGGCTCACGCGTTCGTGCAAAAGAGGAGAAATCGCAGTGACGCGGCCGCATGGCTTATGCAACCGCGCGGATTGGAAAAGCACAAGTGACGTGGAAGCGTGGACAACGCGACCGCGTGGCAGGGAAAAACGCAAATGACGCGTCCGCATGGATGACGCGATCGCGTGACGAGCGCGATCTGCATAATCTGCAGAATTCGCTGGGGGCCATTTTGGACCTTATTTTGACCCAGTTTTCGGCCCAGAACAGCAGACTAGAGCCAAAGAACATGCAGAAATCAGAACAACATTTCATTCTACACAGTTTTTAGTTTTAGATCTAGTTTTTACTCCTCCTCTAGGTTTTCTATCTACATATTCATAGTTCTTAGGATTTTATTTTTCTACCACTTTTTGCATTGGGAGACTGAGAAGAGTTATTACCTCATCAAGACTTCGTCATTCTAGTTCGTTTTCTTTACTTGGCTTTACTCTTTCATATCCCTTGCTTTGTTAATTTTACCATTGGAATATTTTTAGGATTATTTAATACAAGGATTACTTTTATTTTTAATTGATTATTTTGATCTTTATTTACAATGTCTTTCTTCAATTCCCTTTTATATGTTATGAATTTTACATTCACAATGAGCGAGTAGTTCCCTAACTTGATGGGGAGTTGATTGAAAGGAACCCTTGAGTTGGAAGGCTTAAAAGAAAGATTGTAATTGGGTTTATTGTTGGATTGCCCTCTAGTCACTAACACCAATCCCTTTTAATTAAGTGGGTTGCAACTTGTGAACGGACATAGCATTCCAACTTGTTTGACTTTCCCTTACCTAGTAAGAGATAACTAAATAGGATAACCTTTAATTATCAATTAATCTAGAGAGTAATCCAACAATAATGGGGCTTCCAACTAATCAACTCCCAGTCAAGGATTTTATTTACATTATTCAAATTCTCCAATTTTATTTCATGTTTACTCAACTCAAACCTTTTTGAAAACATCTGATTAATAAAATAGCACATTTTTCTGCAACTCGTTGGGAGACGACCTGGGATTCATACTCCCAGTATTTTAATTTTAAATTCCTGTGACACCTTTCTAAATTGATAAGTGGATTTCTGGTGAGTTAAGAACTATACTTGCAACGTATATATTTTAATAATTTTTAATTCACCAATTTTCGCTGTATCACTCCCCACAATATGCCAATAGAATTAGAAGAATTTTGCAGTGAAACCATCATCTCCTGGTGCACTGTGTGGGTGAATGCTAAACATAGCCCTTTTCACCTCCTCTATGGTTACCGGCCTTTGAAGCCTCCAGTTCATAGAAGCTGACACCTTTGGCTCAAAGCAAGTAATAAATGAGGAGGGGTCTCCTTGATTATTGAAAGTGAAAATGTTTCTAAAATATTCTTCAACCACCGAGGCTATTTCCTCGGTGGTAGTAGTTGTAGCGCCATTGTTGCTTTTTAATCTATGTATTTTGTTTATTCACATTCTGGTTTTGTACTTTTGATGAAAGAAACGAGTAGTTCGCTTTCCATCTTTTAACCATTAGATTCTATCATTTAGTACTTTGGTTTTTAGCCTTTTCTCTAATTATATCATCTCTAAACCTCCAGTGACTCCTGCTGCCTTTAAGTCATCAATACCCTAAATCATCCTTTTAATTTCCTTTTTTGAGTTATGACAACCTTCTCCTTGCCAATTAACTAACTGCTGTTTGTATATTTTTAGCTTCTGAGCTAGTTGGTACATGGTCAAACCCTTAACCTGAATCATCCAACCCTGCTCCACTATTCTTCTCACCTCCTTATCCCCACACCATCGCTCTTAAAATTTAAAACATCTCTTAGATCTCTTTATCACCGGGTGGGAGTTCAGTAATATTGGGGCATGATCTGATCCAGTTTCAGAGAGTCTAAGGACTATAGAATCTGCCAATTGTTGAAACCATAAATCATTCACCAAGAACCTGTCTAGCCTTTCAAGAATCTGCTCGTCTCCCTGTCTTCGATTCGACCATGTAAATGGTCTCTGTTACATATCCTGGAGAGAGAGAGAGAGAGAGAGAGAGAGAGAGAGAGAGAGAGAGAGAGAGAATGCTGAGTCAGCAGCAAAGGCAGCCAAAAAAGAGAAAAAAATAATACCTTTACCTTATCATTATTTTAGAAGAAGCAACAAATAAAAGGGAGGAATAATAGGACAGGAGAAATGTGTAATCATAAGTGACAATAATTGATGATTGGATTAGTCAGATGAGGAAATCAGGGAGGCATAATCGTAGGAGTTGAATGCTAATTATGATAATTAATTTAAGGAAAGGCAATAAAAGGAGGAGCTGATTAGGTGAAAAGTAGGAAAAGATTTGGAAAGACCTAGGCTAGGAGAGAAGAGGACTCTCGAAATTCCTCTGTTATCTTTTACGGTTCTATTGTATTTCTGTATTTCTATTAAAATAAATACCAGTGTAACAACTGGTATTAGAGAACTGATCTTAGGTGTTCTATGCATGGTTTCCACACGAGCTGCCATGGAGTCGAGGTTGGAAGTCTAGGAGAAGCAAATGGAGATGAGGGAGGCCCAGAATCGTTCGCTGGAAGCTCAAAACCGATTGTTTGAACTCTTATCCACTAACCTGTTGAGACAGGTAAGGGAAATGCTTTCGCAACACCATGACCAAGGACGAAACGGGGCTGGAGGGAGAAACAGGGGAGATGGAGAAGGTTCAGAATGCAGAGGCGGCAACAATAATGAAGGTGAAATAGAACAGAAGAGATTTAAGCCTACTAGGAAGCTTGACATTCCCATCTTCTTGGGAGATGATGCAAATGGCTGGCTGGTGAAGATGGAAAGATATTTTCGTGTCACCCAGGTGGCTCCGGCAGAAAGGATGGACTTTGTCACTCTTGCTTTGGAGGGAGAGGCTCTCGCATGGATGGAGTGGTGGAAAGAATACATACCATTTTAAACTTGGAGATGATTCAAGGAGGACTTACTGAAACGTTTTCAACCTGGAGCTGCTCTCAATCCCATGGCTCCATTACTAGAGGTGAAATAGGTGGAGGACGTTGCTCAGTATAGGCGAGAGTTTGAGGCTGCAGCACGAATGCAGAGAAACTTGGGAACAGAGGCTCTCATGTGCATCTTTGCCAATGGACTCAAAAAGAAAATTCATGCAGAGTTGGAGGTGGCTCGGTTCAATAATTTACCAGCTTTAATGGATAGAGCCACGGCTATTGAATAGAGAAATCAAGCATGGAAGGTGACCGGGTTTGACCCTAACGGCAAGAGGGTGGAGGGGTTGCGGGAAGGGAGCGAATCAGGCGGATCTGGTTCGGTGGGAGCTAAATTTGGATTTTTCAAAAATTCTAGTTCGGCGAAGTACAACACCCATGACGGCAACAGCGAATCGAGGGACGAGATTTGATCCAACACAAACAGAAGCACCCCTACTCCTCGTACAGGCCTTACCACTAGTTCGAACGGAGGCAGCAGCGCTTTTCATTCGCAGACGACTCGTAACAGCGGCACACGACGGCTCTCGAACAAAGAGTGGGCAGAGAGATAGGGGAAAGGATTGTGCTTCAGATGTAGAGAGAAGTGGAGACCTGATCATAGGTGCTCCATGAAGCACTATCAAATCATACTCCTAGGAGAAGATGCAAAAGAGGATGCAGAAGGAGATGTAGGGATGAACCAAGAGGCCCATGCATGGGAACCTGAACGGGAAGAGCTGCAACTGTCATCATACAGCTGCGATTCAAGAAGCCTTTTCTTTTGTCCACCTTGAGAACAAGGTGATACTTCAAGGGGAAAGTATTGTTACCTTATCATTATTTTAGAAGCAAATAATAAGTGTAACTGTCATCATACAGCAGCAAAGGCAACCTAAAAAGGGAAGAAAATAATCCATTTACCTTATCATTATTTTAGAAGAAGCAATAAAGAAAAGGATGAATAATAGGGCAGGAGAAATGTGTAATCATAAGTGACAATAATTGATGATTGGATTAGTCAGATGAGAGAATCAGAGAGGTATAATCGTAGGAGTTGAATGCTAATTATGATAATTAATTTGAGGGAAGACAATAAAAGGAGGAGCTAATTAGGTGAGATGTAGGAAAAGATTTGAAAAGGCCTAGGTTAGGAGAGAAGAGGACTCTCGAAATTCCTCTGTTATCTTACGGTTCTATTGTATTTCTGTATTTCCATTAAAATAAATACCAGTGGAACAGTAATTTAAACCATTTGGATCAACCATACAACAATTATTTAAACCATAACATCTCATTTTCGTCTCCAGCCACTTGTCGAGGTTGGTTCTTAGTCTCACATAGAAACACAATATCGAAAAAGTGGGATGACATCGTCCCTTTTAAGTTATGGATTATCAGGGGTCTCCCAAAACTCCGATAATTCCATATAAAGACTTTCATGGCACCTGGGGTGCCAATTTGTTGCTGGCACCTTCCATCATATCATTTTCGACTTGATCTTCTATCAAACAGACTCTCTTTTGGTTTTCAATATTTTTTTCATTATTTCTTCGCTTTGTTCCACTAATATCCATAACTGCTCCTATTTCTCCTCCCACCAGTTTTTTCATACTTGGATTCTGTTTGCTATATATGTGATTGGAATGAATTTCTTGCAACGGATTACACTTCATTGGCGAAGAGAAATCTACAATTGTCTATGCAAAATTTGTTTCTGGGTCTTCCCCTCCTCTATCCTCCATACCTTCATGAACCTTTGTAGACTGATCAAAACTCTCCTAACCCTTCTTACTCTCTTTCATAGACAAATTAGAGAAACTATTCAGGAGCCATCTTGGCATTGATTTTTTCCGTGGCTGTTCTGTTGTCGTTCCTACTACCTCTGGATTTTTAGATCTTATTTCATGATCAACGTGGACCCTTCTTTCAACCTGATCTGCTTTTATCCAGTCACCGAGTTTGTCTAACTGTATATCCTTTGTGAAAAAATCTACAATGAAACCAGGACAAAATTGGAAAACATGCCCCAATCGAGCACAGTAGGTGCATACATTACCAATGCATTCGTATCTCAACCCCACCTCAACTTTTTTCTGATTCGGCCCTATCAAATCAACATTGTCTTTGATTCGCTTCCCAACATTAACCTCAATTTTCGCCTTGATTATTCTGGATTCTTTTTCCTAACTTCAAATATTCCCAAATCAATCATCTTTCCAATGCTATTTCCTATCTTTTTTCCAGCTTTTAGCATTTTAAAACTCTCAGGAAGATCCCAAAATTGAATCCAGTTCAAAAAGATTTCTATAATAATGTTCTTCCCCTCCCGATCCTCCTTCTTTCATCTTCTTACATATAGTCCATGTCAAAAAGGTTTCTATAATGTTCTCCCCTTTCGATCCCCCTTCTTTCATCTTCTTACATTTTGCACATAGTCCTTGAATAGCCAAAGAGTTCACTGTTCAATACGAATCACATTCGGTTCTTTTTCAAAAAAGAACTGAAATTGATTCTTTTCACGTGCAACAACCCGAAACCCATTCGGCCTACCCTAGATGGCACTTAATGCATTCTCCATAATTCCTATTGAAAAAGTATTATCAACAAAAACTCTTTCGATGAGGCTATTTGCACACGCATTAATTTCTTATCTCACATCCTCTTCCTCCAAAATAATCACATTCTCTGGTTCTTCATCACTCTCTTGATTGGCACCTCAGTCAGAATCTCCTTCCTTTTTCATGGTGATATGTTGCACTAACTTTGAAGGTAAAAAGAAAGAGATTAACAGGGTTGAGAAATGGCACGAAAGAAATTAGTTGTATTCAAGAAGTCTCACAGAACATTATCAAAATTTAATTAGATCACTATTATGAACAAGGGAATATAATCTCTGACTTTTAGTTCATTTCAAGAGACTAAAATAATATTTTGACATTAATGTTAAAATGACTAAATACAAGTAGGATTAATTAAATTTTTTATTGTATTAAAAATTATAAGTTTAATTTAATTTCAAAAATATTAAAATATTATTTTAGGAATATTTTTTATTGTTTAAGAAATTTAAAATTTGAATTTATTTTAGAAAGACTAAAATAACCTCTTAAGATTAATCCTATAAAAATATTTTAGTTTTTTTAAATTTTAAAGTTAAAAGGCTATTTAGTCTTTTACAAACTATCCAAATGGGTATTTTGACCATCTTTAAATTAAATTAAGACTTCTAATTTCTAATACAATCAAACAAATCTTAATCAATCCAATAACGATATTTTATTTTGCCTTTTCAAAAATATTGCTAATAAGGTATTTCAGTCCATTAAATTGAACTAAATATGTTTTATTGTATTTTAAAAAAACATTTTATTGTCTAATACAATAAAACAATTTTAGTTTATCTTATAAAGATAATTTAGTCTTTTAAAATTATTGATAAAAATATGTTTTTTTAGCCTTTTTTAAATTCAACCTAAAAAAATTATTGGTTTAATTACTCTATTTTTTATAGTTTTATTAAATTTTTAATTAAGTTTTTATAATATTTAATTTAATTTTTAGAATATTTTTTATTTTGTAATTAAATATTTTTTATGTCAAAAATATTAAAATTAACAGAATATTTTTATCAAAAAATGTGTAATAAAAAATCTAATTAATTTCTTAGTTGTAATACATTTAATTTAAAAAATATATTTAATTGACTTTAACCCTTTTTACATTAGAAAAGACCTAATTATAAAATTAAAAATAACAATAAAAATTTAGTTAAAAAGAAAAGAATATAAAGACCTAATTATAAATTTAGTAAAACTATAAAGACCAACGAAATAATTAAACCAAAATTATTTAGATATTTTAACAACTAACAAAAAGTGCATTTTGATCTTCGTAAAATCAAATTCAAATTTAATTTCTAATACAATCAAATAATTTTATAACAGTATTTTGGTTTTTCTAAAGTCAAACTAAAATTTGTAATTTCTAATACAATTAAACAATTTTATTCAATTTTATAAAACTAAGGATATTTTAATCTTTTTAAAAATAACTCTAAAAAGGTATTTTTGTCGAATATTTAAAAGGATATTCCAGTCCTTTTAGAAAATTAATTAAGAATATTTTAATTTTTCAATAATTAATTAAAAGAATATTTTAACATATCATATTATATATTTTAGCTTTAATTTCAATATAAAAAATATTTGGGGTCAAATTGAAAGAAAAATAAATTTTAAAGTTTGAATTAAAATTTGGCCAATTTTAAAATGACATAGTAAAATAAATTAAACGCATGCATGTCATTATACAGGAGTATGAGGAAAAATCACTTATATAATATCAGAAATAATTTTGTTAGGTAGATAACAAAAATTATAAACAATATAAATAATAGACTATATTTAAAATTTATTAAACATGAATAAATTTAATTAATTTAAAATTTAAATTTTAAAATTAAAATTAATTTTTTTAACCTATTATATAGGTTATTCATAAAAAATTTTATTCCCCTATACTTTTTCTATCAGAAATATCAGTTTATCAAACTTAAATGTTTGAATTAGATTGTTTTGAATGAGATTATGATTTAGTTTGACAAAATTTTTATTTTTTAAAAGTAGTTTATAAAAATTAATTTTTAAAAGATAGCTTTTAAAAGATAACTTTTTAAAAAGTGTAGTATTTATGTTTGGTAAATTAAACTAAAAATGACTTTTAATAAATACAAGTAGCAATAATTATATTTAGTAAAATGACTTTTAAAATTAAAAAAAGACTATAAAAGACATAAATTTAAGCGTTAAATTGAAAATTAGTTAATATATGAGATTATATTAAACTTTTAAATTTTAAAAAGTACAAGCCAACTTTAAAAAGCTCCATCATAGTTGCTTTCAAAAGTATCGTGTAAAACACCGATTAAATGAAAATTAAATAAATAATTAATTAAATATGGACCGTTAGGGGTGAAAATTTTTAGAATCATAATTTAGAAATTTAAATGTGATATTTGGATTAGGAGGATTTTTTCGAGTGAAAAAATATACTTTTCTGTGAAAAAATGTGTAAGGACACGTATTTTAAAATTTAATCGACAGTACCGGCTTAGACTGTTTGATACTGTAAGTGAAAAAATAAATTATGAGCCAGAAATATTAAAAAAGTAAACTTGATGATTTGGAAAAGTAAAAATAATTAAAACACGACTTAAAATACTAATCTCAAAAATTTTGGTCTAAAATTGAGCCAACGAGTTAAATCAAGTGAACTGGCTCCAAGTGGCTCAAGCCTATATAAACCCCTTCTCATCATAAAACAACACATTCCTCCCCTTTTTGAAGAGAGAACAGGGTGAAGAAGAAGAGAAAGCCTTATTAGGTGAGTGACATTATTTACTCTCAACTTTAATCCTCCATAACTTCCTCTCCGCTGTTCCGATTGACAAGTCGTTTGCAGCCACGTGTCGCTCTCCTCACTTTCTTCAATATTATCTAGGTATTGTGGTAGGTATCTCATTGTCCTATATCCATTTTTGTTTTTCTCTCTGATTTTGTATTTTAGTTTGAATTTTGAAAAAAATTTGTGATTTTTGTTGTTTAGAAATGCTCTAGTATGAGCTATTAATGAGTTTTATCAACTATTTCTATGGATTAAAATAAAAAATCCTCAAACCCTTGTGATTTATGAGATTTTATAAATCTTAGGTTGATGTATGTATGAAATTGTGTATATTAAAGTATTTGGTGCTTTTGAGTACACATTTATAACTTGGAATTAGCTTGTGGAGCTTTTAGGTGAGTCTTGGAGTGAAGAACTCAAGTGTTGGGTGTGAACTGCCGTCATTAAATGTACGGTTTAAGTTTCATTTAAGTACCGTATTGTGTGATGAGAATTCCTAGGTTAGATGCCTCTAGGATTAAACTTGAATGGTATGTTTGAATGAATTGATATGTGTAGTGAATGTGTAGAGAAAATTGATATTGCATTTAAGAAATTGATGTAGGGTAATTATTGTGCATATATAAATTTGTATTGAATTGATGAATTTGGGTTGGAGGCTGTGAATTTGGGCCAGAGGTCGGAAAAATGTAAGGATGAAAAATTCGTATTGAATGTATGAAAAATTGAAATAATTAATGGATTAGTGAAAAGTGTGATGTTGTGGTATTGGATTAATAGATTTTAGTTAAAATATGAAGATCGAGTAGGTTTGAATTTGGTTGAATGTAAATGTGTGTTTGAGTTAGTTTGGGATCATTTTGTAGTATTGAAAACTATTTTGTCCTGTGAGCTTTGAAAAAATTGGTGAATTTTTCTTTTTAGTAAAAATTAGGAGTGAAAAAACGAGTTGAATCCACCGGGCTGACCTGCTAAACCCGCTAAAAAGGCGGGTCGGGTTAGGATTTGGAGTCCGCTAAATTGGCGGGTTTTGGTGGGGCGGGACGGGCCGGTCCGTCGGGTGGAAAATTTTTATTTTTCTTTTTTTATTAAATAAAAGAGTGATTACTATTATAAAATTAATAATTATAGAATTTTTAAACATTCTTTTTTTGTTTTTGTTTTTATTCTTCTTTTTGTTATTAACTTTATTTATTTTATTTTACAATTTCGTATATTTGCTCAAATTATGTGACTTATTTTTTAAAATAAAGATGATTCTATTAACAAATATTATTTTGAACAATTTTATTAAAGTTAAAAATTAAAAAAAGATAGTGAAAAAAATTATATTATAGTTTGACTATTTTTTATTTGTATTTGATTTTTTAATTATTATTTTTTAGTTAATTTTAATGATTTTTTTTCAAAAAAAAGAAAGAGTCAAGCGGGCTAGTCCGGCGACTCGCCAATCCGTCATAAAGGGGAGCGGACTAGCATTTTGAACTCATCTTAGTTGGCGAGGCGGGCCGGCCCTCTCCATTTATGGGGTGGACCTAGGCGGGGCGGGGTTGGGGTGGGCTAGCCCGCATTACCACCTCTAGTAAAAACTGATTTTTTAGCCAACTTCGGCAGGCTGTATCTCGATCCTTGGAGATGAAAATTTTATAAAACTAGATTTTTATGAAAGTTCAATTATCAATATTTACAATGCTTCAAGAATGGTTGAAAAAGAAATTTTGTTAAAAAAGATATGAAGATTTGAAAATTAGGTTCAGAAACTGAATTTTTCATTTATCAACTTTTTGCAATTCTGCAACATCATACATACACGGAGGTGCCACGCGACCTAAGCATTGGGTGTTATCCAGTGGTCTCGTGTACGCGGAAGTGCCATAATTACAAACTCGCATACGCGGACATGGTACGCGACGCGAGCATAATCTACTGTTTCAATTCTTACGACGCGGGTGGGGTGCTGCGTACGCGACATGTCAAAGTTTCACCTCATGCGTACACAAACCATGCGTGCTTATGCACAACCTCTAGATTTTGTAAAAGTATTTTTTTAAGTCTTTTAACCATTCTTTTGGCCTTTTTAAACTTTTATACACCTTAATGAGAGTTTAGAGCCTGTGTGATTAAGAATAGAAGAGTTGGAAATGAGAATTAAGAAGACGAGTTGGTAAACTGATAAGAGGAGGACAAATCGTGAAGTGACGAAGGACAAGGAATAAGGTAATGATGAATAGTAAATGATTATGATATTAAAGGATGGGGAGGAATGAATTTGAATGAGATATGATGAGTGTGAGCTTGATGTTAAGAGGTGATGAACGATTGATTTTGATTGGGGAATGAAGAAAATGGTTGTGAAAATGATTTACTTGCAGCGGAGTGATTTCACTCGTTGCAGTGGAGTGATTCCATTTGCCTTTACTTGCAATGGAGTGATTCTACTTGTTCCAGCGGAGTGATTCTACTTGCCTATGATTGCCATGGAGTGATTCCATGTGTCGCAGTAGAGTGATTCCACTTGCTCCGAATATGTCGGATTTGACTGTATAACCGACATATGATATCATCAGGCATAGGACAGGCATACATCATTTGTATATGTTTAATTTGTTTGGATTTTCTCTTTTTGTCTTGACTTGCCTATTTGTGTATAATTAAATATATATGTGTTAAATGCTTTACTTGAATTTACTTGTGTATTATTTGTTTATCTTGCTTGTGTTTTCACAACTGAGAGATCCCTCATGCTGGTGTCAGTTGACGCTGAGAGCTGTTTTTGTTGAGATAAAATGATGTGATAATTAAAATAACAAAGATGAATAATGAAATGAACTGATGGAAGTTACATGGATTGATGTGGTGGAGTGATTCCACTTCCTACTGGTGGAGGTTTGAGGTGTTGCTATAAAATTACTTAGTCAAGTTAGTTGAGAGTGAAGCCATTTGACAATCGAAAGGCTGCAGAGAATTAGGGGATAGTTAATGAGATAAAAGAGTTAGATTAGAATCCTCTAAGTTAGTTGCCTAATTTTGAATGAATGAGAACTTAGGAATGGAAATGACATGTTGAGGTATGGAGCTTTGGAAAGCTTAGTGAGTTCCTATTATAGTGCATTGTATTTATTTGGCACTTTTAATGTACTGAGAACTCATGGGTCGGGAATTCTCATTCCGTATATATCTTTTGTTTTTCAGATGCAAGTGTAGGTGCTCAACAGTGAGCTGTGGTTCATTTGAGAGATGATGAAGATCATTGGACTCTTGTTTTGTATTTTGTTTAAAGTCTTTCTATTTTTATTTTGAAAAATTTATATTATATAATTATTTCGTTTGAAACTTGCCTATAGAGGCTTTATGTATATTTTGGGAGAGATAAGACCTAATGTTGTCAAACTGATTTTTATTCAATACCTTAACTGGCCTAAACTTTGCAGGTCGCGACTAGTGGCTATATATATATATATATATATATATATATATATATATAGTCTTTATCTTATCCTTCTTTACTGCTTATCTTTACCTTCACTATAAAGACGCGCTTTATCTATCTGGTTATCGATATGTGAGCATTATCCATTCGTGATTTTATTTTTCTTTTTTAATAATAATTTCTTTCAATTATATATATATATATATATATATATATATATATATATATATATATATATATTAAAAATCTACTTTGAGAGTTGTAACACTTTATTATCTTGAATTATGACTCGAGCATAAGAATTTGATTATTAGAGTCTTACAACTCCAATCTTTTAAAAGCTACAAGTACAAACACATAGTGTTTTTAATTTATTAAATACAAAATGAGAAGCTTGTGCTTTCAAAAAACACAAACACCTCTTCAAAAATTTTAACAAACAAACCTATATATACTTACAAATTCATAAAAAGAAAAACTAATATAATGTCTCGGCAGCTTTTTAAAAATAAAAATGTGCCTAATATATTATATAAACAATCTACATACATATTAATTTCAAATTTTTATTAGAAATGGAACATGATATTTGTATGAAATATGAAAATTTCTATAGATAGATTATAATAATATGTTAGTATTTAATTTTATGATATTAAAGTACAAGAGTTAATAGTTAAAATCGTCCCTGAAAGATACTCCGATATCCATTTTAGTCCTCGAAAGATAAAATTAATCAAAATCGTCTCCGAAAGTTACTCACGTGGATCGAGTTTGTCCTTCCATCATCTCAGTTGGTGATGTGGCTAACAGTTGCTGAGCTGGAACATTAAGTGCCAGCGTGGTAGAGAGCAAAACGACGTAGTTTTATTCCTCCACCCCCAAATCAATGGAACGATGTCATTTGTGGTCCAGAGTGGGATATTCAAACGTTCTTCCCATCGCTCCTCTCATAACAACCCTCTTCAACTTTCGCTCCAAAACCTCTCGTCTTCTCTCTACTCTGGTATTCTCTGCCTAAAGATATTTCCACCCTCTATGTGATCCGGCTCATAGTACAGATTTCCACCCTCATCCTTTTTAAACTTCTCACCATGATGAAATACAAACGTCATAGAAGGACCCTCCATCTACAAGTGCAAAAATAAATAAATGTAGTCAACAACAAAAACTGAAACAACTACAGCCTTACAACTGCATGTAAACACATAGCAAACAACATAATCATAACCATCGCAAACCCTCCATTCCCCAGAAAAATCCACCGCATAATGACCAGTAAACCCCTAATGGCAACCGCATACAGAACATGTTCTTCCTAATCCAAACCCTAGTCTTACTAGATGGTTCTTAGAACTAAGTCAACCTAAACCAACGCATACCAACATTGCAAAATCAACAGAAATTGTCAAAAAAATTAAATCTTATCCTATGGCAGTTACTGTTCCTTCCTCCAACAGCGTAACTCCTCCGCGAGCTCCTCCAACTATCCAACGTAGTAGAGCCAACTCTTCTACAAGCCTCGACATGCACAAGAATCGTCAATAATGCTACGAGGTTCTGATCAAAGGCAAGTATCTTTGGGCAGAAAGTACCAGAGTAAAGAGAAGATGAGGAATTTTGGAGCGAAAGTTGAAGAGGGTTGTTATGAGAGGAGTGATGGGAAGAACGTTTGAATATCCCACTCTGGACCATAAACGACGTCGTTCCATTGATTTGGGGGTGGAGGAATAAAACTACGTCGTTTTGCTCTCTACCACACTGGCACTTAACGTTTCAGCTCAGCAATCGTTAGCCACATCACCAACTGAGATGGCGGAAGGACAAACTCGATCAACGTGAGTAATTTTCGGGGACGATTTTGATTAATTTTATTTTTCAGAGACTAAAATGGAGATCGGGATATCTTTTAGGGACGATTTTGACTATTAACTCTAAAGTACAAACTAACTTTTCAAATGTTTTTAATATCTTATTTATATTAATTATTATATAGAGTATTTTAGATAACTTTTGTATTAATAATATTTATTATTTTTAAATTTATTTATATCATATTATTAAGAATAAAATTAGACACATTAACAATGATTATATTTAAATGTGATTATAAAAATATGTTTTATGTAATTTTATTAAAACATAGTTAAATACAAAAAAAATACACCTAAGACAAATATAGTGTCTGAAATTTATTTAACACTTGAACACAACTCGACCAAATTTACAAGCTTTATACATATTTGAATTTAAACTAAATTTCCACCTAAACGTTTTCTTTTCTTTTTAAAATTCTTGGTCCCCAACTGAACTTATATTTTCATGACGAAAGTGCCAAGCACGATAGCAAATAAAAAAAAAATATTCTATTCTTCTCACATTTCATATGTCACACCAGCTACTATATATATATATATATATATATATATATATATATATATATATATATATATATATATATATTGTAATAATTTTGGAACCTCTTCATACGATTTAAACTATTCTTTGCCTATACAACACTTAATAATTTCTTCATTCCAGAATTACGCAATTAGTTATAAACTAACACTAATAACATCATTGATCAATAGATTAATAGTAACACGCGGCGCTTGCCCCATTTCAGATAGAAGGATCCTTTTCTTTTGTGATTAAGCTCTTCGATATATAACTCTTCCAATGTTGAGATTAAACTAGTTTCTTCTCTTGTGAATGAGATATATTTCTGGGACTAAGAATACAGAGTATAAATATCTACAAAAGATATCCGAACGCTCTAACTAATATGAGTATATATCTTGGATATAACGCAATGAGATAAGAACATACATCTTTCATGGTTTGAGTTGATTTATTTTTTGTAATTTTTTTTGAAGAGATGATTGGTTGCTTTAAATAATCAGTTACCGACCTTACAATAAATAGTTGTAATGATAATGATCAACTGTATAAATAACCGATGACCTATAACAAAGTTTTTAATTTTGTTAAACTACTAATCGTATTAGCTATATTAGATATATATTGAAATTAACTATTAAAATTAATTATTAAGATAGTATATATATTAAAATATAAAATATAAAATAAACATTAAAAATAAATTAAATCATATATATATATATATATATATATATATATATTTGGTGACTATATATATATATATATATTTGTAAATAAATATATGATGACGGATTTAAATAATATTTTTGTAATTAGATGCAAGTGAATTATAGATCAACCAACAATTATTTAAACTATAATATTTTATTTTGTCTCTATTTGTCGAAGTTAGTTCTTAATCTCACATAAAAATACAATGAAAGAGTGGAATGACATTATCTTTTTTAAGTTATAGATTGTTAGAAGTCTCTAAAATTCCGACAATTCTATATGAGAACTTTATAGTATTTGAGGTGCTAATTTGTGGCTGACATCCTCTACTAAATTATTTTTGACTTAATCTTCTATCAAACAGACTCTCTTTTGATTTTTAATATTTTTTTTCATTATTTTTTAGCTTTGTTCCACTAATATTCATATCAGATCCAGTGCTAATAAATGGGCAAATTTAGAATGAAAAAAAATGAAATATGTAAAGAAAACTAAAGCATTAAGCAGATATGGTTTTTTTTTTTTTTTGTGGTTAATAAATAGTAATACACTCATTTATAAGCCTCGGTAACTCTATTATTGTGTGTAGAACATCTAAACATATATCTATATAAAGGGCTCCGACATAAAACTAGAAAAAACAACACTTACATTACATATCTTCCTTTTAATCCATAATTAATCATCTTTACTTAACTTGATATATTGTGCCGGATATGGTTGAGCAGCACTGGAATGACAATATCCGGTGAGCTCAACTGCGGCAAATGTCCCTCGGTGGGCATGACCTCGACGATGGACTTCCCACCGAGCTTCTGTTGCATATATTCCGCAACAACGACCGGCACAGCCAAGTCCTTAGTGCTCTGTATGATGTGGCAGGGCACAGTGACTAGACTTAGAAACTCCCTCATGTCAAATTGAAATATGGTTTGTGCCAAACTTAGAGCTATGTCCGGCCTCATGTTGAACAATGTCCTGCTAAACTCTTGCACCGCCACTGAGTCCATGTCGCCACCAACCACCAGTGGCGCAAAGCCGGAGCACCATGCTTTGTAATTTGAGCGGATTCCGTCGAATAGTTGGGTCAGGTCTTCTTGGTGGAAGCCACCATAGTAATCCGTATCATTTAAAAACCTAATTAACAGGTTTCACAAGCAAAGGGAATACATCAATTTAAATTCAGATTGTTTAAACATATATAGTAGTAGATTTTTCATTTACATCAAACTTTATCAGAATTCTAATTTTTGAATCATATCATAAATCTTTTGCTAATAAAAGTGTGGGTGTAGTGATGGAGAGACCTGATAACCTGGCCTAAAGAAAATATGGATTCTACCTCTTAGAGAAAACGCTAACTAATAGAAAAACAAAGTTATGTAGAAATCGAAACTAATTTTTTACCAGTACTTAAATAATCAACATATTTTTATAAGCTAATATTAAGAAAAAGACTCAAATATGCTAGTAAAATATGTATATTGACTAAAATTATTGGCCAACATAAATAAAAATTACTGACTCCTCGACTTTTTCTTAGTTTTATCTTTTAAAATCTGAAATAAAAGAGTTTAACAAGAGAACTAACATTCTTTTGTTATTAGCTAACTTTTTAAACTGACCTTATTGTTGTTGTCAATAACTACAGTTAATTAAGATACATACAAATTCTTCTTCAAATAAATCTGATTCTTCTATAATTGATGCTTGTTTAGTTAAAGTACCTTGGAGAAGCAGAGAGCAAGATAAGCTTAGAGAAAAGATGAGGATGAGAAATTGAAGCGATGACACCAACCATAGCCGAAAGAGAGTGACCAACGAAGATGCAAGATTGAACCTGAAGCTCTTCCAAAATAGCAAGTAGATCATAAACAAATCCTTGGAGAGTAGAATATCGTTCAAAGTCATAGTAATCTGGGTTTGTAGTACCAGCACCCATGTTATCATAAAGGATCACACGATACTCTTCAATTAAATGTGGAACAAGGTGTTTCCACACAGATTGGTCAGTCCCAAATCCATGAGCCAGCAACACAATTTGGTTATTATTCCCCTCTACTCCCACTATTCTCACGTTGTGTGCTTCTTCCACAATCCCCATGAGTAGTAATACTCCCTTTCTCTTCCTCTTTCTATTTTTTGTGTCTCTCTTTTTTGGTTTTGGGTTGGAATATAATATTTTGGAAAGGAAAAGGCTTCAGTCTATGTAAAGAACCATGGTTTGCTTAAGGAGGGTGGTGTGGGGACGAATTTAAAGAATGCTGATTGGCATTGCATGCAATGATGCCAATGGCAAGTTGCTCATTATGCCACAGAGAAAGTATAAGGAACCAATTACATGTGAAACCAACTTAAATAACTTTTTCAAAATTTTTAAAAAATTTGATTTTAAAATTTGCAAAATCTAGAATTAAGTTTAGAAACACACGCCATCCAAACTCAATCTCAAATGCGACTTTCTGGCCCTTCTGTTTACTCCGCCCAACATCTTCTCTCGGTGGCACTGTCCCCTCCCCATACAATCGTGATCGCAGGCGATGCTCCACTGCATGCACGCAGCAACCTCCTTCCATCACACATGCGCCGCACCACAACCTCTTCTTTCTTATTTTCGGTTGTGGATAACTAGTTTTGAATGTTTTTTTTTTTTTTTCTAAGTTTCGGAATTTTTTTTAATGTTTTGGACGATATTTTTTTCTTTTGAGTTTTGGATAATTTTTTTATTATTTTAGATGTTTGTTTTCTTAGATTTTGGATGTTCTAGTTTTTAGTTTTTTAGGATTTGTTTTGAAATTGAAAAAAATCATTTTAAATATTTTTTTGTTAAATTTTGGATTTTTTTTGTCACGTTTTGGAATTTTTTAATTATAAATTTGGATTTTTTTATAATAATTTTAGATAAACTAAAAAAAACACAACACTTGTAACAAAAATTTTATAACAAAATTTGAATTATTACAAATTATAATATTTTTGTGACAAAAATTAGTTATTGTTATAGAATAAGAATGTTTTGTAAGTAGAAGAAAATTTATTGTAAAATGCTCTAATATTTTATAACAATTTGATTTTTTTTGTTATAAATTATGTTAACTTTTGTAATGAACTGGTATTTTATTAAATAAATTTTATAATGTTTTGTAACAAAATATTAAGTTATTGGAAAAATCAACATTTTTATAATAAAATATCTATTTATTTAAAAAATTCTAATTATTTTGTAGCAAAAATTTATTTTGTCACAAATTTAATATTATTTGTAATAAGTTATTTATTTGTCACAAAATTCAAGAATTTTTTGTAACAAAAATTATTTCAAAATGTTAAATCTTTTAAGGGCGAAAAAAATTGTTTATATATTTTTTTTGGATAATTTTATTTTGTTTTAAAAATTTAATTTTTCTAAAATATTGTTTTCTATTAATTAAGCATCTTTAATATAAAAAATAAAGATTAAAATATTAATTTTAAAAATTATAGAAATTATTTTTAAATTTTTTAAAAAAATTAATATATCTAATCTTTACTGATAGTTAACTTTTAAATTTATTTGAAAATAAATTTTTTAAATTTAAACGGTTAAAATAATTAAAAATGGTTAAAAAAATTAAGCCAAAAATCCTAATTTCTAACCCTTATTTTTTATTCTCTCACTCTCTCTCCCCAATTTTAACCGACCTTCGTACACTTAGTCACTCACTCGCATCCTTTTTTTCACTCATTCATGCCGTAATTCTTTCTCTCACGCTGCACTCTCTTCTCTTTTTTATAAAATCACCACCTTTGCTCTCAGATCTCTATTGTCGTTGTCTCGTCCAATAGCCGTTATTGTTCTCACTCTCTGTAAGACCTTAAACTTTTAAAAGTTTTATTATTAATCAGTTTCGTTTATTTTAATTGTTCAAGACTTCATTCTTGAAAATTATTTTTATTAAAAATAACTAAATCAGATTTTGATAATTTGAATTTAAATTAATTAAGCTTCTTATATCATTTTTATAATTTTGGGTATTTTTTATATTTAAATTTTAAAAGTTTTAGTAATTAAAAACTAATGAGAATTTTATATAATTTAATTTGAATATTGAGATTTTGAATCTAATTGTATGAACAAAAGAAAATTAATACTTCTAATTTTAAATTAAAGCAGTTATTTAAAATTAAAACTAGTTAGTAAGTTAACAAATAAATATTGTATTCCTAAAATAATTTGAATGAATTATATTTGATTTTCAATTATTATTCTATTTTTTAATTTTATCAAAATTCTTACACTATTTTTACTCCGCTTTTTTCCAAACCTAACCCTAACCCTAACCTATTTTTAAATATACCCACACACTAACCCTCACACATGCACACAACTTAACAAAAGAAGTACAAAAGAGAGGGACAGAAAACAAGAGATTGAGGGGAGATGAAAAAGAGAAGAAAAGGAGGAAATGGGAGGACGGCGCCGGGGAAAAAAACTGCCGTTTGACGTCGTCATCAGAGAGAGATAGAGAGAGAGGGAGGGAGGGAGGGAGAGAGAGAGAGGACAACGGCGTGGACGAAGCAAGGGGAGGTCATCACCCCCGTCGAGTTAGAGAAGAAGAGAGAGAGACAAATAAGGAAAGAAAAGGACAGTGCTGCTGTCGTTGCTATTGGGACTCGTCGATGAAGGCATGACCATCTTCGTCAAAGGAGCTCATCGGTGAGCTACACGCCATTGTTGGCATAGTTGTTGCCGTCGTTGAGCTATTGCACCGTTGTAGGAATTGTCTGGAGTAACACTACCTTAGCACTATTTCAGTTTTTGCTTCTTCCTTCCTTGAATCTGTTTCACTTCTATTTCTATTCTACTATTCTAATTTTGTTGAGCCTTTACTTTAACTTGGACTTTCTAGCACCATTTTTTGTTGTTTTCCATCTGATTCGATTCAGTTGCTTTTTCCTGGTTATGTGGTCACTGTCGTTATAATGGAAAGTTAATGCTACTGTTGCTGTTGCAGTTATGGTTGCTACTGTAGCTTTTTCGACAGCCTCAAATTTGTATTCTAATCACTAAATTTGTGACAACTTAAGAGTTAATTTTAATTTATTTATTCATTAAGTTCCTTAACCTCAGAAATTATTTTATTAAAGATAAATTAAAGCAAATTTTGATTAATTAAGTTTAAAGTAATATAAAGTTTTATCTGATTTTATAATTATCAAATTATTTTTTATATTTGAATAATAAAGTTTAACAAATATAAAATAATAAGAATTTTATATGGCTTGGATTAAGTAATTGAGATTTTGGAATTTAATACTAATATTTTTATAAATAAAGAAAATTAATTATATTACCTTATAATTTTTATTAGAGCATTTGATTTCAAATCAATTAGTATTTTAATACAATAAAAAATATTTTAAAGTAATTTTAGAGAATTAATTAAATTTTAGATGAACCCAAAAATCCCCAATTTTATCACAAAACCCTAAATTCCCAAAACACAATCCTAATCCTACTTTTTCTAACCTTAGCCGCCATACCCCTTTCCCCAAAATAATCCACACCCACAGCTTCAACTATTCTTTCATCTTTAAGGGTCTCTCCTATCTCCACATTTTAGGTCTCCTCTTGCTCTAAGACAAAATCATACTCCCCCTTGATGTCTTCCTTCACTAATTCTTCAACCACTTCTTCGACTTCAAGGGTCTCTACTACCTTCACTTTTAGTATCTCCTCTAGCTCCTTATGAAGTATGGATTCGTAAAGATGATCTCTTCTCTCTTGTTCCATGTCAATAGCATCATTGGGATCATGTTGCTCTTGAATTGGTGGATATGGGTACTCTTCCATGGATGGTGGTGATGAGATGGAAAGATCATTCTGTGATTAAAAAGAAAGTGCACTAGAGCTTGAGGGTTGATTGTTGAAGGTATTTGGTGGTCCAATTTGGGATATAAGATTTTGGAGTTTAGAGCTGAGACCGATGAGAGAGGTAAGTGTATTTTCCATGGAGGTTTGGGGTGGATAGGAGGGTTCATTTGTTGGGAGAAAGGGTTCATGGTAGGAAGGTGGTTCATCTTGATAATGATAAGGAGATGGTGTATATTGAAGTGGTGGTTCATGAGAGTAATTGTATTGGAATGAGAGTGGTTCTATGTATGGTTCATTTGGCTCATAAGGTGGTTGGTATGGTGGATACGGGATAGGGTCATATGGAGGTGAATGGTGGGAAGGGGCTTGTGAATATGGTGGTCCAAAGTCATATTGAGGAAGGGGTTCATAGGCATATGGTGGTGGTTGTTGATAATCAAAAGAATGCTCACCATAGCTGTTGCCTTGATATGCGTCACAGAATGGTTGTTGATAATCCATTGGAGGTGGTTGTTGCCATGAGAGTTGATCAAATCCTTGTGGCTCCTCCCATCTTTGATTGTCCTAATCTTGATTCATGTTCTCATTGTAATCTCCTCTTCCTGCAACATAATTGTAACCAGACTCATAGCCAAAGGGGTGAGAGTTCATAATAGTAAGAGAAAATAGAAATAAAAACTAACAAAAAGAAAATATTTTGAAAAAGATATGATTTTTGAAAAAAGATAAGATAAGATTTTGAAAAAGATATGATTTTTGAAAATGGATAAGATAAGATTTTGAAAAAGATATAATTTTTGAAAAAAGATTTTATTTTTGAAATTTAAAACTAAGATAAGATAAGATAAAAAAAATTTAAAAATATTTACAATAACCAATCATAAGGCACGCGTTTGCAATTCCTCGGCAACGGCACCATTTTGACGATCGGATTTTCTATCGGTAAAGAAATTCACAAATATAATCGCGTTGTAAGTATAGCTTCTAAACCAATAGAAAATCCTTTCGTACAAACGTTTGGTTGTCAGAAGTAACAAAACCCAATAAAAATAAGTAACCGAAGTATTCAAATCTCGGGTCGTCTTCTCAAGGAATTGCAGGGAAGTATGATTTATTATTGGTTATGAAAAACAGTATTTTTGGGTTTAAAAAGATTTGAACAAGAGAAATAAATTGCAGGAATTAATAAATTAATAACTAATAAAATTGTTGGCAAGGTATAAATAGTAGAAGTCCTATCCTAGTTATCATTATCAATAGTGATGAGAATTATATTTTTGCTCCCACTAAGTCAACCTCTAACTATGAAGGTAAGTCAAGTGGATAAATTAATTTAACACCTAAAGTCCTAGTCAACTCCTTAGGAAAGACTAGAGTTATAGGAATCTAAATCAATCAGCAATGATATCAATTATCAATCACGATGAGTTTGAAAACTCAAGAGTTACTAATTAATCAACCAAAGCCAAGAATGTAGAAAGCTAAATAAAAATCATATGTCTGAAAATACCTCAAATTTATATTAAATAAGAAAATCAATCCAAATATGAAGAGTAACAAATAAAAGGAATATTGAACCTGTAATTGAAGAAGATGAAATCCTAATTCCTTTAAGAGGAATCCTAATCCTAAATCCTAAGAGAGAGGAGAGAACCTCTCTCTCTCTAAAAACTACATCTAAAACTAAAATTATGTGTATGATCTGCTCTCCTGAGTCTATGCATGTTTCCTGACTTTAATCTGTGTTTCTGGGCCGAAATCTGGGTCAAAACGTCGCCCAAAATCATCTTCAGTGTATTCTGTAATTTTTGCAGATTGCGCATGTCACGCGTACGCATCGGTCACGCGTATGCGTTGGTCACGCGTACACGTCATTCAACGATTTTCTCTCCAAGCATACGCGTCGTCCACGCGTTCACGTCAGGCGCGCGAGCGCGTCACTGCGATTTCCTCCATTTCGCGTGGTCGCGTGTGCCATGCATCCACGTCGCTTCTCGCTGGTCATCTCCTTAATTTCTTGTGTTCCTTCTATTTTTGCAAGCTTCCTCTCTATTCTCTAAGCCATTTCTGCCCTATGAAGCCTGAAACACTTAACGCACAGATCACGGCATCGAATGGTATAAAAGAGAAATTAAAATACACAATTTAAAGACTCTAGGAAGCAAGTTTTCAATTATAGAACAAATTCTGGGAAGGAATTGTAAAACCATGCAAATAGTATGAATAAGTGTGCAAAGGCTTGATAAAAACCACTCAATTAAACACAATATAAACCATAAAATAGTGGTTTATTAGTGTCACTACCACCGTCGCCGTCGTTGTTGGCAGAGGAGAGAGGAGACCCGAGAGAGGAAATCGCGCAGTTACCGCCGTCATTCAGCTTGCCGCCGCCCCGTGCCGTCATGCCACCAACCGAGGAGGCCGAGGGTCACTGTCTTTGAAGCTTCCATCGTCACTGTGCAAAGCTGCCGCCATCGTCCTTATCGTGGGCTACTGCTGCTACGCGTGACCGCCACCGCCTCTGAGTCTGTCACCGCCGCTGTTTTCTCTGCCATCACCGTCTGTGGAGCTCGCCGCCACCGGAGTCACGAGTTGAGGTGGGGGAGGAGGCCATCTTCCCTGTGTTGTTGCAGTCACCGTGCTGCTACTGCTACGCTTTGTTTCCTTGTTTTCCTTAGTTACTGTAAGTTATTTTTGTTTCTGAACCTCCACTGCTACTGTCCTGCTATCCGTTGATTGAGAACTTTAAGGCGTTGATGTTTTAGGATTAAGCCGATGCAGCTGTGGGCTGTGATGGTTGATGCTCTTTAAGAATCGTTGCTGCTGGGGTGACTGGAATTGCTACTGCCAGTTCTAACATTGCTATCGTTGCTGTTGACTTGCCCCAATTCAAGTTCAGTGTCACTGCCCTAGGTCTAGCCTTTCTCCTGACTCTGTTTCACTTTTATACTCTAAACTGCCTTGGTCTCGTTTATCTGTTTGTTATTATTTTAATTCCATTTTATTTTCAATGTTGCCTTGAATTTTTAGAGTTGTTTCTGCATTTGATTCCATCAAATTCATTGTTGCTGTGAGTGTAATCGGAGTTGGTGATGCTTCCATCGTCCTGGTTGTGTTGGAATCGCCACTGCTATTGTGAGTTTAGGATAAGCGAGACTGTGGTGTTAAAATTATGCGATTGCGACATCGAGGTATGGGCGTTTTCATTAAAACTCATTTTATGCTTAAGAATTGTTGTAAACTGATATTTAGGTATATAAATATTTTTGGTGATTATGGAGTCTTCTGAATTGAACTGAATAGCTTTGAATGAATGTGATTGCTTGCTTGACTGTGGCTAGTTCTGAATATTGAGTTGGTATTGAGATAGTGAATGAAAGATTAGTTTGAAAATCTAATTCGAATGTTTATCAAGTATAATTTGGGAATTGGAAAACAATTTGATGTTAGAATTAGTTTGGCTATGGAAAACGATTTGAGATTTGTGAATGACTTGGGTTTGAAATCGTTGGAAAAAAATTGAGGAAATGTTAGTTGACTTTGTATTGGATTCTGGAAAGGGTTATAATAATGGAAATGAGCTTGATTTGTTGTTTAAAAAGAACTTAAATTGAAAATGGTTTGAGATATTGAAATTGTTCTGATTTTGAAATTGAGTTGAAGGGAGTTTGAGAAATGGTTTTGTTGGGACCTAGAAAGGGTGGTAGAGTCCGAGTTTTAGAGGAGATGCTGCCAAAATTTTATAAAGTTTAGAAGTTTCACTGAAGTAATTATTTAAAAAGATTTTGTTTTCTAAACTTTATATGTTTTAAGATTGATTTATAATGAACGGAATGGAAAGAAAGATGATGAGAATTTTCTTTGAAATATGCTTTTTGAATGAATTTGGAAATGAGATTTAGATTGATGAATGATTATAATGTTGAGAATGTTGAGATATGATCTTTGAATTATTCATGTGGCTTATGAATTTGAATTATCTGAGATACGAGGTTCCCTGGATAAAGTACCATGGCTTGCCACCACCTGTACCAGGTTGAAACACGATACTCTGTTAACCCTACGACATAAGTGTGACCGGGCACTATATAAATTCTTAGGAATGTAATCCCTATTGAACAATATTGATTATTTGAGAAAAAGCTATGTATAGACTCCTGAGGATGCACGTCGGAGGACAGTCTAAGTATTTTCAGACTTGTCGGGTTGGATGGATAACCGACAGATGAGCCTCATTAGTCATAGGACAGGCATGCATCATATGCATTTGTATGCTTTGCTTGGGCTTGAACTTATTTTGGTTTGCCTAATTGTTAAACTATTTTTAACTACTACCTGAACTATTTGCTGTAACTGCTACCTAAACCTGTGCTTTCCTTGTCTGTCTTGCCTGTGTTTGTCCTAGTGTGCTACATTGAGAATGAACTTTGGTGCTGAATTGATGATGGTGTTGATTGATTGCGTGGTTGGTTTCTGATTGAGATTTCTTATAAGAAAAGAAAGGTTTTGGATTTCTGAAAGGTTAAACATTGTTTCATTGAAAAGGTTTTGAACAATTAGCTATTGGTTTTTAAAAGGATTCATAAGGCAATGATAGTCACTGAACTTGAAAATAGTTTTCTTATTAAATATCTTCTTAGGATAATTCTGAAACTCCGTGGTGAGACCGTGTGGTTAGGTTCTCACCCTCCTACAGCTTTACCCTTTCAGAAACCGGATGAAGAAGCATTATGAAGAGTTATACTGCATTTTGGTTTATATGATATTGTATTAATTAGATAATTTCACTACAAGAGGCGCAGGACTTAGCAGCCTCAAATTGCTGGCCGTTGTCCCCAACCGCCCCAATTTGGTTGATTTGTTATGATTCCTGCTGCCTAATTAAGCCCTGCTCTAAATAATTTGACCCGAGGTGGTATTGGGCCCTCACCACAGCAAATAACTTTGGGGGGAGGGGGATTTTGCTTCACAAAAATGCCCAAACCAAAATTATTTTGCACATAAACCTTCATTATTTGGCGTGAGAACCCTTCATCAGAGCCAAGGTATAGTCAATCACTGGTCTCTTTCCCCGCCTTCATTACCCTTCCCTCTGTCAGATCCAACTGCGTCTGCTTTATTGTTCGTTCCGGTCACCAGGCTCCTCCCTCAGCCGTGTATCTCCCATGCACGAAGGTGAAGTAGGAGGTGTCGTCCGAGTCTTCTCCTTCTACCGTGCATGTGTGTGACGTCGTTGGTGTCGTCCCAAGCCATCTGTCCCTATGTCATCCTTGGCAGCCTTCTCCCCTTTGGCCCTGCTTTGCATTGCTGATTGCAATAGACTCTCCTATCAGTCGTATGTTCCTCTCCCTCGTCCTAATATAAGTTTCATGGCTGTTGAGAAATTAATCTTACATCAATTTAATCTTTGTGCTTTCTAAATTTTGGTTTGAACAACGTTCTTTTATTAATTTTGGCCAAATTTTTCTTCAATTTAACACTCAGATTAAATTTTTTCCTAATATCTGAACCCCTGAGTCTTGATGTGTTTGTGTTTATTGCTTCGGCTCATTTAGCTTGTGCTGCTCTACAGTTTTCTAAGACAATTTCATGACCTGGATTCTTGAAAATTCTCTACGTTGTAAGATTTGAAATAATGTAAATAAATAAATAAATAAAACTGACATGAACACATTTGTGATTTTAGCTTCATCGAACTAAGCTGGAAAGTTGTAGCTCTCTCATTACAACTTTTATGAATATAATGTTTACCCAAGTAAGCCACTCTGGCGGAGCTCTATTTCATTATTTGCTGCTATAAATCTTGAAGCAGATTCATTGCACTTGAGGTATGTCTTCTACTTTTATTTGGATAACCTTAGCAGCCAAATTATTTGGATAGAATTTGTATGGGCAGAGATTTTTATACTCTAAAGTGCTCTCAGCAGAACTCAGTTGAGAGACATGTAACTCTTCTTGTCTCGTACTAATAGTTTTGGTAATAAGACTCTTATTAGTATTCATCAATTTTTTAATCTAAATTGTTCTTTGTGTGTATAAACTCTAAGGGAAAGGGCTATGTATTATTATAGGGCCACACATTGGGCATTGCAGCTTCATTCCTAACTTGTGAGTTAGAACAAATTTTAATGGATTAGTTAAATTAGTGGAGAATGAATCATAATAAAAAGGTTAGTCTAATCTTTGTGATTATTGTTACTATTTTTATTTGTCAAGATAAATTTGATTATGGAATTAAAATGCAATATATTCTGTGCTAAATCTAAGGTTACATGTTGAACCCAACCACATTTTTAGTTGATGAATCAATGCCTCACGTGTTATTGAGTGTGGAATTATATTCCCATCCCCCTTGTCCACGTTTCAGATATGATTCTTGCTCTATGGGTCAATGTCTATCTAAGGGAGTACCTACATATTAAATTATTCTTGCATAGACATAATTTTAATACGTCATCTTTTATAAGAAAAAAAAATAAGTGTAAGATAGAGAGGGAGAGTGAGGGTTGGTTGTTTTGGTTGACCGGGTGGAACCCAATTTGAATGATGAGATTATGTAAAGTTTCTATTTATAAAAAATGGCCTTATTCACTATAATTTTCGTTGAAAGTTCTGCATTTCTCTTTTCTTGATCATTCACCAGGTTAATAACATCATGATTATCTTTTTTGAATGTTTATATTTCTTGTTTTAATGCTGAAATTTTCATAGTTTTATTCCCAAGATCTTTCATTAGCTTTTCAATTTCTTGGTTACCATTCCTCAATGTTTCTACTAATTCTCGAAGAAACATTATGATTAAAACTTAACTCAAGCTTATGTATGTATTCTTTTTCTTTGCATTGAAGCAAGTTCTCTGACGAGCGGCTACCTCGGAGATCTGAAATATTATTTGGGGTGTGTTCCTGTACCTGCATTTTAATTTTGGTGGCTGTTGGCCAAATTTTTCTTCCCAAATCTAACAATCAGATAAGATTTCTCCCCAATTTCTGAACCCACTCTTGATATGTTTGTGTTTACTGCTTTGGCTCATTTAGCGCATGCTGCTTAATAGTTTCCCCTAACGATAGCAATCGATGCTCAAGTTATTGTGACCTTTCTTTCAGTTCTCCTTTAGCACTGTTGATTTCTGCTTCAATGCCTCTTCTAATTCTTGCTTCTTTGTTAAGAGTTCTGCATTTTTCTTTTCTAGATCATTTACTAGCTTAGTAACATCTTTTTGAGAATCCGTTTTGAATGTTTTTATTTCTCGTCTCAATGCTAAAATTTCCATGGTTTTAATCTCAAGATCTCTCATTAGCTTATCAATATCTTAGTTACCATTGTTCAATGTTTCCTCTAATTCTCGAAGTTACATTCTGACTTTGTCTTAACTTAATTTGTTTGCCTTAAAGTAGGTTCTCTGACGAGCAAATATCTCGAAGCTTTGAAATAAATTACATGGGGTGTATTTCTATACCTGCAACTGTGACAGGTATTATCAATGGAGCAGAACCAATTAGTCTTGCACAAAGTCTTTTTGAGAATTTACCTAGTATTCATTTTTAATCTAAAGACTTATAAGTTAATGGCAAACCACTTCACATATCTATTTGTTCTATTACTCAAGATGTTCTACCAACCTAATTCAGTAAAATGAATTTAGCATTATTATTACAAATGTAATTTTAGTAATTGAATTTAGAAGGGAAGAATATGGTATGTCGTTACTTAAGACTAAAATATTAACATTGAAAAGGTCAATTGACCCTGAAGTTGAACTATAGCTTCTTGCTTCTTTTTCTTCTTGATTTATACTTCAATAATTGGAATCTAGTTAAACTCAATCATCATGTTCAAATCAGTTATCAAGTTATAAACATACGGTGAAACAGCTATGTTTCCTTTGGATATGGTTTAATCATCTACTGTTCGGCCTTACTGTGTAACAATTTTATATTGGTAACTATATTTAGAATCCTGGATAAGTTATAATGAACAAATAACACTCATGTTTTGTTTCTATTTTGAAAATGGCAGCGAAAAAACTCAAACATTGTTGTCAAGTGATGCACATGTTCATTTGAAGCATATTGATTTTCCAAGCACACTAGGAACCTTTCTCTAACAAGGTGAGCTATTTTATAACTTGGTTCTAGAGGCACTTTGAATCCAAATAATTAATCTTGTCCTGTTAACAAAGATGGCTTTCAGATCTGCTTTGCTAACTACTTTTAATATGAATTTTTTAAAAACTATACCAGCAAATGCTTGAATGAATGAAAGAAAGAAAGTAATTATTGGTTATCAAATTCTTGAATAATATACAATTAATATTTAGAAAGTTAGGTGAAGATAATTACAATTTCACAAGATGTACAAGATAATGAGTCCATCCTATGTATTCCATACTCTCAAGAAGTCTTCATTTCTTTTATTATATATCTTGTGTTCTTATGTGATATAATTAATGGGTCAATTAGATTTCATATAATTTCAGTTCTGCAATTTTAATATATAAGAACTTCAAACTGATTCTTTAAGAATTAAATATTAAACATAAAAAGGTCAATTGAACTTTAACACCCCCTAAACTCAATCATCATGTTCCAATTAGTTGTCAAGTTAGCTATGTGCTTTGACACGGCTATGTTTCCTCAAATGTGAAACACAGATACATATGGGTTAGGAACCAGCGGATAATTGCTTATTTAACCATGTATCATCAAATTATTGATGTGAATGAAGAAGAGTAAGAATAACCCACCTATACGCAAATGATTGTAGATAAATACGGGACGTGTTGTGTAGCTTCTCCTTGATATTGGTCATATTTATACTATAGATTTTTATACTTTCATTTTGGGTGTTTTCAAGCATAACACTATCCTCCATGTCATCATTTTTACCATTTTGATTTACCCCTTTCCATTTCTATATTGGTTAGTTTGCCAACTCATACATTATATTATAATACTATATTAAATTCACATTTTATTATTTCTCAGATTGATATAATATTCCTCTTTTTTTTCTTTTTTAAGGAAGGAATTTTATTTTCCATTTCAAATATTTGGCATTGGACCCAGAGTTTCTTTCTTCCAATAATTTTTTTTGAAAGTGCAGAATTATTCAATGAGTAAGCAAATTTCTTGCATTTTTCTGTTAGCTGTATATTATCCTGGATGCTAGTAAATGTGTGTTTTATTATTCGGTTTAAGAGATATTCTCCCATTCTATATCAAGTGTTAATTAGTTACCTTTTTCTCGTGGTCTGACTTTGTTTTATGATTTGTCATCGTTCTATTTTTTCATTAAACTAGATATTGATAAGAGTTGGATTTCAAAGTCACGAGTTGGTGCAGAATATAGGAACAATTTGACCAGATTCTTAGATTTTGCATTTGCCAATGCATTATTCGATGGGATGATACGTTGTCCATGTTCGAAGTGTGGGTTCTGCCTCTGACAAAATAGAGAGGATGCGTTTAATCATTTGGTGATAAACCCCTTCCTGTCTAGTTATACATTTTGGATCCATCACGGTGAGAGACGGGATCGAGAGCTCTTGTGACGGACAAGAGGATCAATCTGAACAAAATTTGGGTGCCCCGATGCTTGATATGGTCCACGAGGCATTCAACTTCTCAAGACTTCCCGACCACGAAGAAGACTCAGAGAATGAACATGACGGCGGCACTGTGGATGAGTTGCCTTACTTATACAATGAACCTAGTCGAGAGACCCGCAACTTTCATGACCTACTCGAAGATGGGGAGTAGGAGTTATACCCAGGATGTTCAAAGTTCTCTAAGTTGTCTTTCTTGGTGAGGCTCTATCACATAAAGTCCATGTGCGGAGTGAGCGATAAGGCCTTTGAAATGATTTTGGAGTTGCTCGCAGACGCCTTTGAGCAAGCCCCGATTCCATCTAGGGCAACGACCAAGAGCTGACTAAATGCAAGCATTGTGGGACATCGAGATGGAAGCATAAAACTAAGAATAACTCTAGGATGAGGATCAAGATGGTTGTTAAGAAGAACGGCAAACCACAAGTGGCGCAGATTCTTCGTTACTTCCCCCTTATTCCATGATTGCAGAGGTTATATATGTCTAGTAAGACAGCGGTTGACATGTTGTGGCATAAGAGATCCCCTAACTCTGATGGTATGTATAGGCATCCAAGGAATGCCGAGGCATGGAAGTCATTTGACATACGATATCCCGACTTCTCTGGTGACCCGGGCAGCGTTCGCCTAGCATTAGCTAGCGATGGCTTTAACCCTTTTGAAAACATGAGCTCGAAGTACTCAATTTGGCCCATGGTTCTTATCCCGTATAACATGCCGCCCTGGATTTGCATGAAACCCACTTCGTTAATCCTCTCTATGATTATTGATGGTCCTAAAATGCCTGAAAATGGCATAGATGTGTACCTAGAGCCGTTGATCACTGAGTTGAAGCATTTATGGGTTGGTGTTGAAACTTATGATGCAGTCAAGAAAAAAACCTTCAAGATGGATGCTGTATTGATGTGGAAAATTAGTGATTTTCCAGGCTTGGACAACTTATCTGGGCAGAACACGTATGGTGGGAGAGCCTGTCCTGCGTGTAATTTAGATGCTAAAACTAACCGGCTCACACATAACTAGAAATGGTGTTTCATGGGTCATCATCAATTTCTTAATCATGACTACAAATACAGAAAAAACCAGTACTCTTTTGATGGAAATATAGAGGATAGAGGTCCACCTATCAAACTCTCTGGTGGAGACATTGTCCAGCAGTTAGAGGGTGTGCATGTCCAACATGGCATCGTGCAATCGGTTACGAGAAAAAGGACATGCGGACAGCAAACTGCCGTGCAAGATGAGACTCCTTGGAAGAAGAGGAGTATATTCTTTGAGCTGCCATATTGGGAGAACAATGGATTGAGTCATAACCTTGATGTCATGCACATAGAGAAGAATGTGTGCGACAATATAGTGTTCACCATAATGAACGAGAAAGGCAAGTCTAAAGACCACATTAAAGCTCGAAGAGACCTCCAGTCAATGGGAATCAAGCATGATTTATGGCCACGGGAAGACGGAAAGTACCCATCCGCCATCTTTACTATGACCAATCCACAGAAGGAGCTCTTTCTAAGGACTATCAAGAACATGGTCTTTCCAGATAGATACTTTAGCAACATTTCCCGCTGTGTGGACTTACGACAGCGCAAGTTGTCGGGCATGAAAAGCCACGACTGTCACATTTTAATGGAATATCTACTTCCAATTGCGTTAAGGAATGCATTGCCTACCCCAGTGTCTTTTGTCCTGGCGGATTTGTCATCCTTTTTTCGCCGATTATGCAGCAAATCCATAGACCCTCAACAACTTTCTCTCCTTCAAGATCACGTGGTTTATACTCTGTGTCGCATGGAGATGATTTTTCCTCCTTCTTTCTTCACAGTCATGGTTCACTTGACAGTGCATCTGGTCGAGGAGGTGCGTCTCGGTGGCCCAGTGCATTATCGATGAATGTACCCAATTGAACGGTAATTATCAAACAAAATTATCTATTTTGCTTTTAATCAGTGCTTATGACACGTGTTATATTCCCAAAGGTACATATGCCGTCTCAAGCAGTACGTGCGTAACAGATCACAACCAGAGGGCTCAATTGCAAAGGGATACTTATCTGAAGAGATTCTTGTATTCTATTTAAGGTACCTAGATAATGTCGAGAGTAGGATTAATCAACCATTGCGTGTTGACGATCGACTGCGTGAACTTATGCCTGATGAGAGTGCAACCATGTTCCCCGAGGTTGGAAAGGCGGTCGGGGCTGCTTCTTTTTACACCCTCACACCAATTGAAAAATTCCAAGCTCACCGTCACGTATTGGTCAATTGCCTGGCCGTGGAAAAATTTCTTGAGTAAGTTCATTTGAAAGTATCGACTTTGTATGATCTTCTATAGTTGGAGAACCTGACATGACATTTTTGTGACGTTTCCAGTGAGTTTAGGGTGATCACAAAGAGAAAGTTACGAAGTAGGACAAGGTCCAGTCTCACATAGACAGTGTTGTGCACAAAGAATTTCTCGATTGGTTCAAGCGTAAGGTGAATCCTGGTATCATTTATACATTTACATTTTCAAATTATGTCATATTGTTCGTATCCCAAGATCATAAAACATGTAATTTATCAACTGCCAGGTTCCATTGGAAAGCACCATGCACCCGAACGAATTGTAGTGGCTTGCATGTGGGCCCAATGTTCAAGTTAGCCGCTATACATCTTACAACGTAAATGGATTTAAGTTCAGAACCCTCTCGAGAGAGGAAGGGTTGAAAACCGAAAATAGTGGAGTGTATGTCATTTCTGACACTAGGAGTTATGCAAGCAAGCGCGACAGTAATGTTGCTGTTGGTAGTGTTTCGTATTACGGAAAACTAGTGGACATTATTGAGTTAAATTACAGCAGTCAATTCATAGTCATCTTGTTTAGATGTATCTGGGCAAAAACCACCTCTGGCCGAGGCATAAAATAAGACTCTATGAGGCACACAGTAGTTAACTTCTCTCATCCAATTCATACCGGTGATCAAGAAGATGACGAACCGTACATTCTTGCATCCGAGGCTCGCCTTATATACTATGTGGAGGATGACGCTGATAAAAAATAGAGTGTGGTAGTCCATGTGAACCCAAGGAACATGTTTGAAATGGGTGAAGACATAAGACAGTGTCAGTTCGAACTTTCTCCCCAACCGACTCTGACTGGGTTGGCTGAGTTTGACGTTAAAGGTTTGTCATTGAGACGGGATGACGATTTAGAGGAACCAACCACTGATGCCATCGATAATTGCGAAGAGGCTGCCTATGTATAGATGTCTTTAAATATTAATTTAGGACATGTGCAATATTATTCTGTGTATAGCACTGTTGAGGGTTATAAACTTGCATAATTATTAATTAGCAACTAGCATACAATAGATATTAGACCATGAAATCACTTGATGTATATTGCTCATTATTTACAATTAATCCACCTGGAGAATGTGATTTTATTATCATATTTTGTCCTCAAGTTATGTAATTTGGTAACATGTTAGTAGATTGTAATTGACGTTGTATTATGACTGACATGATCGGAGTTACCAGGGAAATTGGAAGAGATGGACCTCTTTCTTTGTGCCTCTAGCATCTTGTTTTGCAAGGTGATGATTGAGGCCTCCCCGTTCTCTTTGCTGGAGCACTCAACATCATTCGCAAGAGAACTGTGGTTCAACACGTTGCCAATTCAGTCTTGGCTGGATACATTCTCAGCACACAGGCACATAGGTGATGCTATTACTATTGCGCATGGAGATATTAGGACGGTACATTGTCATATGTCTGCTCGTAAAAAGGCTGTTTGACTATATTTCAACCTACCAAAGTCAAACCAGATGTCTTATTGTCTGTAATTAAAACGCACTTTTGAAAAGGCCTAACATATTTGAAACCTTGAACACTGCAGGGACTGCTTCAATTCGCAATAAAGTACCACAAGAAATTCGGCTTCGGGTTCGTCACTAGCACGAACTTGTTTCTTTTGCAACAAATACTGGAGGAGGTGCAGGTAAAGTTTGGATTTTTTGTGATTTGTTTAGTCTTCTAGTTGGGTACAATTGTTTAACTCAATGGTGATATGCCAGTTGCTTAGCTTTATTTTGTGAAATGAGGTACTGAATGGGTAAGTAAATAAATATATACATTTTTCTAGAATCTTCCAATAAGCATGATTTGTACACTGAAACATGATGATGGATTTTCCAGATTATTAATTGTAGCAGTACTGTATTAGTGTGATAGTTTCTTGTTTCAGTTGGAATATTGTTAGTGCATCTTGTTAGTGCAGTGAACGTGATTGAATATTATAAATATGTGGGATTCTAGCTCTTTTTGATTGTATGTAGTTGTTGACAGCCTGGAAGCTGACCTAGGAATAAGATATATACAATGGTTGTGCACCGGTTTTAACCCCAATAGCTTTTTTTTAAGGAATGGATTTTACTTTGCCAACTGGCACCTGTTATTGCTTCATTTGTATTGCATAATTTTTAATTTACATGTCCATTTGGTACTTTATTTTGCACAGTATCGTTTGTTAATCTATTGAAAAGGTGGAGTATGATATAGAATGCACTTGGCATTAGGCTTTAGAAAAGATACATGGTTCATTTTATAATTTACTTGCTGATGTAGAAGATATATTAGTAAATTTTCATATTCTAAAATCAACAAGACAAATTTCTAATTTATTCACACATTTAAGATTATCTTATTTATACTCTTCTAAAAAATCACCATTTTTTATTATGTACGTATTGAGGTGCAATCCTTTGAATTTCTGTAGTGGAATGTCAAGGCGATAAATTCTTATTGAAGTGTTGGAACACGTTTTCTTACTTGCATAGATGCCTATTTATACGAATGGGTTTCAATCATAGCAGCCACACATTAGACTTGGATGCCGTGGGTTGCTATGTTGTATGCGGCTATTTAGATGCTTCCTTGAATGAAATGTTTCAATATAATTTTTTTCCTTCTCTTTTTTTTCCTGTTTTAGGAATGATCTAGTGTCTCTAAGATACTCCATGTAACCTTTCTTCTGTTTAGTACTTTGTATGCTTGAATGATTTTGATATCTTTCTTGGAATTTATTTTGAAGATTGTTTTATCAATCTGATTCAGGATGGCTTCATACATGATTCCTCCTTATTGTATCTTGTATTCTTTTTTTCTTCTATCTTATATTCCCCTTCCAGATTCCAGGTGTTGACCTTAGCATGTTCATGTGTAGGTAGAATAGAACACATATACCTTATTTATATTTTTGTTTGGTCTGGCTGGTTCTGAATGGTACTTTATTAGTTACTTAGATACCACGATTTCCATAGGGCATGTTCTTAATTTGAAACGTGAAGTTTTAAATGTTGTTGAAGTATCTAGAAGGTGCCTCTGATTAGTATTGTTGATGACTTCTTGCTACCAATTACTGCACTTTTTCAGCTAGAACCTCTTTAAATTTGTGCAGGCATGCTATCAGAATAGTCTACAGGTTGAACTTGAAATTGTGTCTCGGGAGGAATTCACTCTTATAGAAAAAGGTCTTACGAAACTTTGGGAACGTAAGTCAAACCAGCAGTTTATAACATGGAGCTATTTTGTGATTTGGTTTTTGTAAAATTTGTAAATTCTAATAACTTGGTTGCTTATGGTGTATCCGTCAGGTTTGGCTCGGGAAGAGACTCAAGAAGTTCCGGAAGAGACAGGCGAGATAGTTCAAGATTCAATGCTCGAAGAAGATGTTGTGCCAGATAGTTCTGATGAGGTTGTCTCTAAAGGACACCAACCTTCCATCACAACCTTTGACCTCAATAAAACTCCAAAGGAGAATGATATTTGTTAACTCAACGCTTTATTATTAGTTTGGCTTATTTATAAAATATTGGGACTAAATTGAACAAGGTGACTATTTGTGTTTTTTTCTTTGGATGTTGAATTTGACGAAGTAGCTATGAATTTGGTGGAGATTAATCTCAAATTAGTATATGTCTCTTGAATTAATTTATATTGTGACTTTTTGGATTAATGGTTCGTACGAATTCAAGACTTTTATATTACCAATTTGTCATATATATACGTTTTTAAATGTAATACAAATATAAATGCATAAACCTATGTGGTGAAACTGCTTATTGAACTACATTCTGTAACCATGACTATCATATTGGCAAAATGACATGAATTAATTAATAGGCATGAATTGATTAATTAAAGGTCTTATAATTTTTATAAATGTAAAATAATAATTATTTTTTAAATTAATTTTGAGTCTAAATTAGACTTACATAATTTCTAATAAGAGAAAAGGGTAATTTAGGTACTCATTTTTTCTCAATAATATTATTACTCTCTTCAGCCTTGATTATTATCTAAAATCACTACTCTTCTCAATGACAAACAAGAAATTAAATGAAACCTGCCTAATGAAAAACTTTGGATATTAATAAAACCTATAAAATGGAACATTATTGCTGGCTTTATTCTACTGGGTTTTTAATTAATTTGTGTTGTATTTTGTAATAATTTTTTATTTAATTAATTCTTCAATTTCTGTTGATCAGTCTTTTCTATACGTATGTACTATAATTCTTATATGATAAATAATATTTATGCATGAAGCTAGCTACTACAAACTAAAATTTATTCCGACCAAAACATTTCTTGGATCCATCTAAATTAAGAAAAGAGAAAATTACAAAGAATTACAAAATACACCAATACCCAACAAGTAGATTAAGAATAACAAGCAATAATATTCTTAAATTTTCACAAAATAATATTTTTAAATTTAGTGATTATTCGTTGAGTATATATTTTTTTATAACTTTTTTATTAAAAACTAATAATACTTTTTAAAAAATTACAAAAAAAATTAAATTTCAAATCAGAGAAGCCACCGCCACATCCATAATCCTTATTATTCCCCTAATACTAAATCATTCAATATTGTCGAACCACTAAGAAGCCTTCTTCGTCCTGGTTCTTCTCCTCCATGCCTGTCTCTGCGGTGATCCAGTGACCTAGAGCCCCTTCTTGCTTTGCCCGAAGCTCGGTGGTTCCACTCTCACCCTTAATCCAATCATCCACCTGCGGGTAAACACCACTGGACACCCTGTGCTCTATTGCTTGTTTAGTGTTTGAAAAAGCGGCCAATAATGAGTTTAAAGTTGACATGCAATTTTCTCCTAATGTGGTTAGCTGAGTTAATTTGTTAATGGGGAGTGGATTTTGTTGATGAGGAGCATGAGTCCATTAATGGTGGATTTTGAGTTGTGTATTAATTCTCAGTTTGACTACATTTTTTATTTTCTCACTGTTATATTTGAATCTTGTTGCTGATAATGGTTGCCTGCATTTTTTATTCTCAGTTTGACTGCGTTTTTTATTTTCTCAGTCAACACTAATAACGCTAAAGCAATTTATCATAATTCTCAAGTCTCCCACTCCCGACTTACCGTGTAGGATCCTTTAACTTATTTTTCATGCTAAAAAATGTCTAATGCTTGGTGATGATGCCACGAACAATTAGACCTTAGAAAAGGGAAAAATTTTCAATCTTTCAGAAATTAGTAATCTTCAAATACAGGAGAGGTGATGTAAACTAATAAGAATGGGCATGGAGTATTATATACAAGAATTAGGATTCTATCTATCAAATATTGTTTGCATGTGTCAAAGACTTTGCATTATTTAGGCGATAGTTTGCTTTTAGTAGTCAACTCTCAACTATCCAATATTACCCTAATTATTATAACTAAACATGATATTTTTCTACTTGATAAACATGCTACTGCTTAGAATGAATTATTGAATTGTGAATATATATGCTATATATTATTATTCTTATTATAGTTTATATGTATGTGTTTTGTTTGGTGATGACACGCTATGTCCCACCATTAATCTAATGAGCTATATGATGATAGATACAATTGCAATAGGTACGAGTTGGTAGTTTATTCCAAACCACAAATTTGGGCATAATTCCTGTATACCAAGTAAGCTTAGTATCACATGATATTGATTTACCATAAACATCATTATTTATTAATACCTTTAATTGTTAGTGTATTTCATAATTCTCATTAAATTATCTATTATCACCCTTAACGGCGGTCAATGGTCTCATATTATAAATTATTTAGTAACAATATGTCTTAAATAGCCGAGTTCAATTAATAGTAACTGAGGTATGTCAGTATCCTTTTTGCATGTTAATAAATATTATTATCTATATATTAATTATTATCACTTTGTTTTGATCTGAATGAAGTTAGAAAAGATGCCTAGGGTAGGTCGTTTCACGAAGAAAGCCTATGTAGACATAGCATGTCAGCAGCCTCAAGTAGGATTTGATGCGGCCTCAACTTCGCAAAGAGCGGACTGCCCAATTCCGCCGCCCAGTGGCAGTGGTGCCCCCGCATCCTCATATTTACGCCCCTTTCGTCTGCCCTGCAGTGAACCACTGCCTGCTCCAGAGGGCTTGCACGAATGATGTCCAAAACTCAGAGTCGGAAGCCGAAGACTTAGACCCAGAGGCAGATGAGGTAGATTCTTTTGACCAACATGCTGATAACCTTTTTGCTGCATCGGATGCTCAGAAGCGCAAGGGATGCAAGACCACAGAATTTTGGGATGTTAAAACAATTGGTATAAGAGAATTTATTTAATTCTATTTTTCATTCAGCTATTTTCCCATGATGTCATCGCAGGTTGGCTCCAATGGTAACTAACACAGAATAAATCTGTTTTACAGAATCCGATGGCACAATCAAACAGGTCAAACTGAGTGTGAAGGAAGCTATGAACCCACCTAACGGAAGAAAGATCATACTCAGATTTAACAGTGCAATGCAACCAGTTGGGGATGAAGCAGGTCTACTGAGCGGAGTTATGGGACTACTAGGATCTGACTGCACCAAATTTCCAATTTGCAAGAAGGACTGGAGAAAGGTTCGCACCAGGGACAATGTCTTTTTTCGTACCATTCCAAACTCATAATTTAAACACTACTGACAACTTAATTTTAATGTTGCTGGAAATGTTCCATTTTGAAGAAGATAGTAGAGGAATTATCAAACGTATAATATTCAAAATGCTAGGAAGGGCTTGGAAGGAAACAAAGAACAGATTATACCATCACTGCTATGACCCAGAACTTTCACTTGAAGAAAATATTAAAAACTACCCAGATGGAATTATTGCAGACCATTGGAGATGGTTTCTCGATTATTGCAATAGCAAAGAGACACAGGTAATATAGTTTTGTCTCATAATAGAAAAAGTCCATTTATGTCACATTGAGTTAGTCAGAACTAATGTCTAGTTACTCTTAATTTGATGGCATGACATGAGAAGTGTAAGAAAAATGCTGAGAATCGATCAAAGCAGCTTTACACCCACACCGGCAGATCAAAAATCTTGGCAAGGCTCAGAGAAGAAGAGGTAATCTAATTTTGAGAATGTTTTTAAACTATCTCTTCCTCTACTTATTCACTTTGTCATCATTATTGGTACAGTCGTAACGACAAGGGAGGAGAGTTAGTAGAGGAGAGTTGTATCTCTTAACGAACAAAAGAGCTAATGGCTCCAATGTCCATGATGCAGCTCGGGCTATTGGAGTAAGTAATGTGTTGAGAATCGGGAAGTAGTTTCTCCTATGTTTTAGTTTTAAAAATTTTATTGAAAGTCTGTGCAGTTAGTGACTAGCTAATAAATGCTTATAATTGCTTATCTATGTGTGTAGAAAAGAATTGAGGCTATTGAGCAATGTGATGAATCCTCTAGATTGTTGTCTCAGAATGATTCGCTTGCTCAAGCTCTCGGAAAGGAGCACCCAGGTAGGGTGTGTGGCATGGGGTTTGGGCCAACTTCTAGTCAAGTCTTCGGTATGAATTCCCATCAGCCGAGCAAAGGTTTTGAAAGGGAGGAGACCCAAAGGGTGCTGCTTGAACTACAAGCAGAGTTGGCAGCAGAGAAATTGAAAAGGAAGGCAGTGGAGGATGAAGTAGCAGCCGAGAAGACGAAAAGACAGGCAGTGGAGGATGAAGTAGCAGCTAGGAAGGTCAGGATACAAGCAATGGAGAGTGCTTTGATATGTCTACTTCAAGGGCAAAGTGGAAAGCTGCCATCAGACGTCGCCACATGGATGAGTGCATTGGAAGGACAAAATAGAAAGTAGATCTTAGGATTGTGGAACCTTTTTTTCTTTCAGATATACACGTTTTTGGTGTTGATTATGCAACTCTTAGAAAGGAGTAGACTTTATTGATATTTGGATAATTATATCTATTAAATTAATGTTTTTGCTATTGTCGTTTACCTTACAATTTATTTTTTGGGATATAAAATGATTTAACTTACTAATATTAATTAAGAAGGATTCAATACAAAATAATAAATTGTACATTAAAATAAAAAAGTGCGTTGATTGCCAGTGTACAATACAGTATTTTTGTGGCCATTTAATCAGAAAAAAGCGGCGATTGCGAAATAGCTGTTAGAAATTTGAAAAATCATGTTAGGAGATAGCGGCGGTTTTAAACCACCAGCAATTACATTTGAAAAAACGGTGGCAAGTAAACAGCAGCGTTTTCACACCGCCAGCCATTACATGTGAACAAAACCGTGGTCATTAAACAGCAGCGGTTTCAAACCGCAGATCATCTCGTGTGGATCACGGTTAGGCAGATCACGGTGGTTTTAAACTGACTCTAAACATTGTGACGCTATTTCTAGGTTTTGCGGTGGTTGTGCCTATAACCACCCCCTAATAGGCGATGCTTACGGAACCGCTGGAATCACATTTCACGGCGGTTTAAAACCGCCGCAAATTCCTCCTAGAACCGCCGCAATTTCCTGTTTCCTTTGTAGTGTTTTTCTTCCCTCGTCTTTGTTATTGCAATTTTATAAGAGGGATAGGAGTTGTATGTTTTATATGTAAATTATATTATAAGCTATTATGTAAGAAGTCTTGTGTATGAACATGCCTGTTTGTTTTTTTTAAGATAAAATATTTGTTTCTGGTTTTCAAAAAAAAATCAGCGATACACTGTCGGGTCATAGGCTCCTATTTTTAATATTAAGTATATAAAGTAGTCGTAATACTTTTTGCTATCAGAGTAGCGCAGTAGGAAGCGTGATATTCTGGTAGTGAGGGTGTTACAGATGACACTAATATATGTAAAACTTTTAACTTGTGGTTGAACTTATGAAACTACCTTTGATGTTATTTTGTTTTAAAATAATCTTAGTTAAAATAAAAAATATTTAAAATATCTATGTTATTATATATTATATAAATGTTGACTTACTCAATAAATTAGTGAATATATCAATTAATTAAAAAAATATAATTTGACAAATTATCTTTGTAATTTGTATTAAAACAATTGTTACAAAATAAATAGTATTTTTTAGCAAAATTTTATGACAGAAAAAATTCTATTGTTATAAAAAATATTTCACAGGCCAAAAATTATTGTTATCACTTTTGTAACAAATTTTAATTTTTGTATTAAAAATATTTATTACAAAATATTATTTTGTATTGTAACAATTTTATTTTTTGTTACAAAAACTTTTTGTGGGACATATCACAACAATTCTGTAACATTTTTTTGTTACAAATTTCTTTTATTACAAAATTTATATTTTTTTTGTAACATTTTTTATAAATACTGTTTTTTTTAGTGATGTTTGTTATCATTTGATTTTAGAATTTTTTATATTTTGGATGTTTTTTTTCATTAGGTTTCTGGATGTTTTTCATGATAGTTTGAATTCACGTTTCTTTCCACACAAAAAACTTAAAAAATTTGCGGATGTTCTTTTTTATTTTTTTTGAAATTGTTTTAAAATTTTAAAAATAATTTTGGATATCTCTTTTTTATTATTTTTTGAATATTTCTTTTGTTATGTTTCGGATGTTTTTTTTATTAAAATTTTTTTAAATGATTTTAGAAATTTTAAAATGAATTTTTAAAATAATTTTAGATATTTTTTATAATAATTTTTTATGTTAGTTATCATCTGATTCTAAATGTCTTTTTTTTTAGATTTTTTATTTTTTATTAAATTTTTGAATATATTCTCATAATAATTCACAACTAGAAAATAGATTAATACAGACAGATTTATAGACAGATTTAGTCTTTATTACAGACAGATTTTTTGTTACCGATGAAATTACCGACGGATTTTGTCCCTCTGTAAAAGTCCCGTCGGAAATTATTTACCGACGAATTTTTTTCCGTCGGAAAATTACCGACAGATTTTTACCAGTTACGGACGGATTTTCTGTCTGTAATTACAGACGAATTTTCAGACGGATTTTCTGTCTGTAATTACAGAGAAATTTTCAGACAGATTTTTCGTCTGTAATTACAGACGGATTTTCAGACAGATTTTTCGTCTGTAATTACAGACAGATTTTCAGACAGATTTTCCGTCTATAATTACAGACGGATTTTTCGACAGATTTTCCATCTGTAATTTGAACTTTAGAAAATCATCTCACACTCTGATTACAGACAGAAAATCCGTCTGTAAATCCGTCAGTAAAGTAAAATAGAATTTTTTATTTTTCTAATTACAAAATAAACTTATTTTCATACAAAATAAATATAAATTTAGTACAAAGTTTTATGTAATTTGTATTAGAATATTTATAATATTTCAAAAAATAAACAAATTCATCGTATTATCAAACTAAAAGAAAAGTACTATAAACAAGCAAGTCAATATAATCAAAATATAAACAAAATGTATTGATCATCAACTATAATTTCCAGTATATTGTTCAACCAAACTAAAACTATCAGCTATAATCTTCATTGTCATCTTCATCCTCATCATCATAGTCCTCATCCGAACCATACTAAAACTATACCAAGTCCATTTTTGCCCTTGCTAGTTCCCTCTCCAATGTTTTCTTCTCCTCCAGCATGATGGTGCAACTCCAAGTTACCACACATACTAACCAGTCAGATATTATATGAGAAAATGAGTTCAAGATATGCCTACTAGCAGCTCAAAAATCCGCCGTTGGTAATCACGAATGGCATTAGTAGTGGCTCGGCTTGCTAAGATGGTTTCCTCGAGTTCTCAAATAGTTGGGCTAAGCTTTTCAACTTCCAAAATCTTTTGGCGGTGTGTTTTCTCTAGGATTTTGTTTTCCTCCTGTTTATGGCAGCTGTTAGTTAGCTGCATTTCAGTTCACAACAGAATGAAAAAATGAGAAAAGATAGAGATTCTTACCTGACAAATCTCAATCTGTCTCAACTTCAAATGGAGCAATGATGCTGTCAATTGGGAGAGAATCCCCTCTTTACTTTAAGGGTGTGTTGGGGAATTTGGGTCTTGGAGGAAAAGATAGAATAAGAAAAGGCTTTAAGAGTAAGACAGACTCCCTTTTACTCATTGAGCTGTTTCCTTCTTAACTTGTAATTGCACCTTAATTAGCTGAGACCATAACTCTTACCTGACAGATACAACAAGGCTCAAGATCTGTAGAAGAATCCACCATAACAGACATGTATATTTGCTGTTTCATTGACTTCATAATGACATCCTCGCTCAATCCAGTGCTGACATCTCCAATTCGCTCCTCCAATGCCAACAATTCCTGCAGTTCGACTTGAAGTCAGAAGAAATCGCAGAAACATTGCCAATGTAGAGGAATAACAATCATTTGTTTTTTACCTCATAAGACGTGTTATCAACACCAAGGCGCATTTCTCTGTGCCTGTCATGCAGTTCAGCCATCCCATGATATATGAAAGGGTCAAAAAGCATATAATCCTGACATTTCACAAGTGGCAAAGGAGAACATCCTTAAGTTAGCATTTTCAATAGAGTAATACGAGGTCCACAAGATAACATTAAGGGTGATCAACCAAAGCAGATAAAATTTCCAAGATGGATTTCACAACACAACATATGATCAAGAGATATATGCAGTTATCACCCCTCCGCATTGCAATCAAGACTTGGCAAATCTGGCATAGAGAACAATTAAATTAGGTCAGTTAGACTGATGGTCGCATCAAGACGATTGTTAGTTGGCTAAAACAGTTAAGCAATCCTGTTGACAAGACAAGAATACTGAAAGAAAATGAAAAGATGAGAAAGAACTGCATACATAAATTAGATGATAACATCAAGTCAACAAGACCATAAATATTTTTACACAATGGTATGAATCTTGAAAATTCAAACTGTGTATAAACCAATGCATATTCCTAAGGTCTAAATTCTTAATTCATGGCTAAATCTCTGTTTTCTCTTTCTTTCATCCATTGCTCTAACCAACTCGAACTAAACCGTGCCAGTTAATATAAAAGTGTGATTAAATTAAAAATGTTACCAGTTAATATAAAACTATGATATTAATTTAAACTATACTTTTTAAGTGTTGTCATAACTAGCATATTCATAGTTATCATAAGATTCACCATTTTAAAATGGGGGTATTTTAAAATGGTTGATATATTTACACCTTGACGGCTTCTTGTTTGAGGGGCGAGGAAGGGGCATTAAAGCTCTAGCAGAAATCTGTCTCTGAAAGAATGGGCAAAAGATACTATTAAATAAAAAAATAAGGAGAAAAGCAATTACTGCTCATACTGCATACCTGATTTTTTTTTTCATCATTGGACATGCCACCAGACACTGCTTTGCCAGATGCACTAAACCCTTACTATGGATGCTGTTGTTAACAAAATTGAGCTAAAAGGCTTACACACAATGCATCAAGAATCAAAATCAAGTAGGAACATAAAGAGAACCACATGAGGGACATTATAGGTTGTGCTTGTCTTTTAGGAGCCAAAAAGAATAATAATAATAATAATAATAATAATAATAATAATAATAATAATAATAATGAAAAAAGGTTATTAATTATATATACACATACTCTTCATGATACATATACACTTCATGATAATATGCTCCACTTGAGAGAAATTTATAACACCCTTTTCACCTAAGGCCTTTATGAGTTCTCTGCAAAATAAATGAATATAGATAATAATTAAAAAAAGAATAAAAGGATGATGAAAATCAGAAGATAGAGATATGGATATACATACAGCAGTGTGGAGTCTCTAATGGATCCATTGAGATGAGCATGCAACTCCACCTTTGGCATTGACACCCACCACTCCATATTCTTGTTTGTTAATTAGTGAATCTCACAACAAGAAAAAGAATGGAGAGAATAATAAGTGAAAGAGCAGAAACAGATGGAGTAATATGTATATTGAAACAGGGGGCTAGCACTATATATATTTATAGAAAAGCATCAGTACTAACAGCTAACACCCACTACTAATAAACTCTTGTAACTAAGTTGCTCTTCTTAACATCGTTTACATTGCTTCAATTTGACCATACTAGCATCAATAATTTGACCACTCATTGACACCCATTTACTGGCTTCAATTTGACCATACTAGCATCACAAACAGGTATACTCCAGTTGCTCTTCTTAACATCGTTTACCTTGCTGCGAGTATATGAATTTTCATAATATAATAACTGCTTAAGTTGTAAAACATCTCTACCCACCTCGTACTTTTGTCTGTCCATTCATCATCTGTATCTGCTTCATCACTAGAACTCCCAACGAAAAAAAAAATCATCTTCACTCAGATCCAAAAGGCCATCATCCTCACCATCAGTCTCTGTTACAAAAACCAAAAGAAGATGAATCGTACAGAGATACCAAATAATGCAACACAAATACAAATAACAGCATGCAAAGTTTAGTGCTACACGTCCATGTTCCAACTTCAATTTGAATACTTGTGCACTTGAATTTTACTTAAATGAGCTTTATATATATATATATATATATATATATATATATATATATATATATATATATATATATATATATATATATATTGGTGAATCTCAAACTTGCCCTACTGAAAATGTCAGTAAATGTGACAAAACTAGCACATGTATTTCTATTTAAAATTCTGGAGTTTCTTGCTTAATTGATAAAAATAATGTCCAATATAAATTACTTAATATTCTCTATGTTCCTCAAATTACTCAAAACTTATTAAGTGTGTCAAAATTACTCAAAACTTATTAATTGTGTCAAAACTCATCTAGCATGACTAGAGATTCTATTTGTAATCAGTTTACTGCACAAACACAAACTAAATTAAGAAATGAAAATATAACCGAATGCATGAATTATGTATATATAATTGAAAATTATTATTTAATTATATATAATTAAAAATCTAGATTGATTATAATAAGAAAAGGAACAAGAAGAAAAAGAACAAAAGATGTGGACCAAAGGAATACAAGAATGAAAAATAAAAGAGCACATCCCTGTTGACAAAAACAAAGAAAGGTGCACCACATTAAAACTAAATAAATAAAGAAAGGTGTACATGTTCATATATAGTCCAACAGTTATGCATAAGTAATAAACACTAAGCAAGCATAAAAGGCATGAAGTCGTAAACATAAATAGCCTAAATTCCAATAATATACTAATCTATTGCTCATTATTTTCTTCAATGTAAACTTAATCATTAGTGGGGCATATTCTTCTTCCTCTTTCCCACTTTTTTCCCACACATTTTTCTTACACTCATATACCAACCATTGCCAAATGTGTCATTCTAAATCAATATCCCGTTTCTGAGACTTTTCATCAAACATCTTACGTGCATCATTCCAAATGCTTTGATTAAATAAAAAATTCATCATAGCAACCAAATAAATCACAAAATCAAAGGTAAATGCTAGCTTAATCCCAAATTGAAAATGAAATTAAACATCAATTAAACTAACACGACATGAAAATTATATTGTAATAATGAAATTTCATGTGTCAAAAACTGGAAGAAAATATAGTAGAAAATTCAAATACTCACCATCGGTGTTAGGTTTGAAGAGAAGAAAAATTCGTTGAAGGAGGATTAGGGTTTGTCCTCGTAAAAGAGGGGAAGAGAAGGGACAGGACGGGAACAGCGATGATTGACGACGACGAGAGTGATGGAAGTCCCAAAGGTGTTGATGATGGAAGAATGCGGTGGATGAAGGCGCTGAGGAGAAAGGTTTGGAGCGTGAATGGAGAGGAAGATGACTCTGAAGTTCTCATTTGGAGTGTGGAGCTCGAGAGGATAAAGGGAGAGTTAGGTTTAACTCAAAATTACCGACGGAATATTTTAAATTACAGACAGATTTTTTGTCTGTAATAATTTAATAAAACGCAGCATTTCGTTTATTTAATTACTAGACGGATTTTTTGTCTGTAACTATTTCCTACGAAAAAAATTAATTTTACAGACAGAATTATCGACGGATTCTATTTTTTGTCTGTAATTTATGTTAATTTATATTTTTTATTTTCCGACAAAAAAATCCCTCTGAAGTTCTGTCTGTATCTCCGTGGGATAAAATCCGTCGGAAATATCCGTCTGTAATAACTAATTTTCTAGTAGTGATTTGAATTTATGTTTCGTTTTAAAAAAAATTAAAAATGGTAATTAGTTGCAATTAGTTATATCCTTTATTAGTTATCTAATGGAATTGTATTGCATATTGTGAAAGGTACGATGTCACGTTAGGAGACTAAAGAGAAAATCTTTTGGGTTATTAACTTTTTCATTATTAGTTGTGTGTGCATTATTTACATACATTGTAGGTTTAAGGGTCTGTCTAAAATCAGCCCACCTCTTATGAGCTTATCTGATACACCACTAAATGAAAAGCGTTAGATTAGATTGACGAACGATCTAATGGTTTATATTTAAATTATTATTAATAAATTACACTACAAGATAACAACTCTTTGGATATTTTAATATTGCCCAATATAAAAGTTCAGAACCAAACCCTTGTTTGCAGCAGCTATGCGCCCCTGCCTCTTCCCTCCACCCACTTCCTCTGTCTTCTTTGTCTGAACCTCCATTTCTTCTTCTACTCCCCTCTTTCCTCTGCTTCTTCCTCTACCCACTGTCCTCTGCCTTCTTCTACAACAAAAATTGGTTGGGTTTTGGTCAAATTCTGTTATTGCTCGGCTTTTGCTTATCTTCTCAAATCTTTGAAACCTTTTTAGGGTTTTGCTCAAAAGAGGTTGACTTTTAATGGAGCCTCGAGTTGGAAATAAGTTTTGTATCAGTCGAAAAATTGATAGCGGATCCTTTGGAGAGATCTATCTCGGTGAGCTTTTTCTCCTCTCTCTTTTTAATTTTTTTTTGTGTGCATAATTGAACTTCTAATTTCCAAATTTTTCTGATTAAGTTTTTCCAATTATGGAAGTATTCCATAGAATTGTGAAAAGCAGAACAGAAGGGGGTGATTCTCTTGGAAAGAAAAACCTTGCTAATTAACCTTTTTTATGCATACCCTTCAGTTTTCGTTGTTAGATTTTGCTTCCTTAGAAGCTGAAAATGGAGATCAGAATTGAAAATTAAGCCAACAATAAAAAACTTAGGGGGAGGATTCTTGTATCTAAGAACCGTGTAAAATATATAGAGTTTAGATTAATTAAATTTCTGCTAAGCAACTAACCGACTTCTTAAAGTATTATTAATAAGGCAAATTCAATGATTCCATTTACACTACACTATTATTATTAACCTCACTAAGTAGATCTAATCACCAAGTAAAAATAAAAATTTTTCTTCCAATATGGATAGAATGGTGATGATGATGATAGGAAGACAAAAAAGGGGCAATATGAAGGTCCTGATCCGGACTTAGCTGAGATGCTTGAAAGGGACGTGTTGGAGACGTCTCCCGGAGTGAGATGGGATGATGTTGCAGGCCTCACTGAAGCCAAGAGGCTTCTTGAAAAAGCTGTTGTCCTTCCATTATGGATGCCTGAGTATTTCCAGGTATTGATGGTTTATCTATACATACTATTCTAGAATTCTGATGTGTATATGAATGTTATACTTTATGATTGTTGTGATGTCTGGTGCTTTTTATTCCCTTGGTAGTTGTTTCGCTATATGTTGAAATTTGAATTAATCTTGCATGCTACTGTTTCTTGTTTTTCCTTGGAATTCTCTCATGCTTGTGTAGTCATGCACACAAATTCTCTTGTTATGCTGAGCTCCGATGGCCTTAAGCAGGCTGTTGTTGTATTTCTATCCCATTGTTGTTGTCATGGAAAGACCTTTTCTGTGGAATTCATTATATGTGATTCTTATAGGGGATTAGGAGACTGTGGAAAGGTGTTCTCATGTTTGGGCCTCCCAAAACTGGGAAGACACTTCTTACTAAAGCAGTTGCTACTAAATGTGGTACCATTTTCTTTAATGTTTCTTCCACAACTTTAGCTTCCAAATGGCGTGGTGAGAGTGAACGGATGGTGCGGTGTTTGTTTGATCTTTCAAGAGCATATGCACCATGTACAATTTTCATTGATGAAATTAATTCTCTGTGCAATGCTAGGGGATAAGTCTTTGATATTCTTTTCCCTACATAAAAATCTTGAGTTTTGCATCATGTATGCCATATTTTTATTTGCATTGGGAGATAATGGTTATCAACTACCCCTTGGGTTCACCCTGAATTTGTAGTATCAGTTGAGATTATTTGATTTCTGATCGAGTTGCATTTCAATTCATCAGGGCTTCTGGGGAACATGAATCATCCAGAAGGGTGAAGTCTGAACTTCTAGTTCAGGTTGATGGTGTAAACAATAGTTCCACAAATGAAGATGGTACCCGTAAAATAATAATGGTTTTGGCAGCCACAAACTTCCCTTGGGACATAGATGAGGCACTGAGGTTTGTATTTGCTTTTTTGCATCCTTTTCTTATACTTCTTAATGTGCATTGCAAGTGATAGAAGTATGCGATGAATTAGTTATATCTGTCAGAAACTTCTTTTAATGTGCATGTACTGATACAATTAGATGTTGATGCAAATCAAATCAGGCAAAGGCTGAAAAAGCGTATATACATTCCTCTTCCAAATTTTGAGAGTCGTAAAGAGTTGATCCGTATTAATTTGAAGACTGTGGAGGCAAGTTAGGACGTTGTGATTTACCTATGACACTGTCTTAAAGATATTATTATTATGTATTGCCTTTAATTTATTTCTTCAATGGATTCAAATGAAAGACATTGAGCATCTAACAAATACAAGATTATCATGTTTTGCCTTTGCATCAGGTGGCCTCTGATGTCAATATAGATGACATGGCTCGCCGTACAGAAGGCTATAGTGGAGATGATTTGACAAATGTATGTCGTGATGCTTCCCTGAATGGTATGAAGCATAAGATAGCGGGAAAACACGCGATGAGATCAAGAACATGCCCAAGGATGAGATTTCAAGGGATCCTGTTGCTATGTGTGACTTTGAGGAAGCTTTAAAGAAAGTCCAGCGAAGTGTTTCTTAGGCTGACATCGAACGTCATGTTTTATTACGATGTTTTATTTTCTTTCCTTGTAACCAATGACCATTTAAAAATTTCAGGATCTTAAAAGTTCTTAATTCATATATATAACCATATTGCTGTGGTAAACCAATTTTAATTTTAAGGAATAATTTTAAGGATTATGTAAACCAATTTTTATTTTATTTTATTTTTATCAATTCCAAGTTACAAATTTATAATTTTCAATAAAATGAATAAAATTTGAATTTTGTTGTAGTTTTAATGCATTTGAGGATTTACCTTGATATCTGTTAAAAAAGTCAGAATGAATGATCAAGAAAGAGGACAAAATTTGCATATTAATGATTATGCACTAAGAATGATTCAATATCATAGGTTTTGATTACTTATTACAAGTAATGATATCATTTAATTAAAGCACATAATATAAAGTTAAAATCAAATCCAACAATACACATATGATATTATTAAAGCGCATGATACAATAAAATTAAATTAATTAGTTGGTTATCTAACTACTTAAAAATTTGTAATCTTTTAATCTATGAGCATCATCATTAGATACAAAGTCAGTTGTATTTTGAGGTACATTTAGAAGTAACACACAGTTCCTTCCCATTGAATTGTAATAAATGTCAAGAAGTTCACTTAGCTTTTTTTGGTGATTCTGATTTGTGCAAAAACCACCCTGGCCTAATTTGGAAGCATTGGCATCTATTTATTATTGATTGAGATAGAAACACTAGCAAGGCTCACAAGTAATGCAACTTCATTATTGTTTTTGCCTTTTTGAGAGAAAGTGCACATTATTATGGAAAAGCTAGCACTCATGCTACACCTTTCATACCTTATCATATCATACAAGTTACTGACTACTTAGCTTAGCTTTAAAGGAAAACGTAGGCCATAGGTAGAAGCCATTATGGTGCTTTGTAGTTAGCGTCATCAATGAGATTCCTGCCTCTGTGAATGTGTTGACTCCAAGGTGCTTTGCAGTTGCTGCATCTTTCATGGCCTGTTTTTCATTTTCTATCTGTGAATGTGTTGACTCCAAAGTGGAAGAACATTATGATCTCCCTTTGTTGCCATTTTAACTATGAATATGATGGGCAGTGGCAGAATTGGCAATGGTGGTGGTGTTGGTAGTTTATGAGAAAAAGATGTAATAATGCTAAGTTTAATTAATAGTGTAACTAATTTCTGAATTTACAAACACACTAAAAAAATCAAACAACAATAATAAATAAAGCTTTTCCAAACACTGTATATACATAAGAGTGTCAGATATCTTAAATTTAAAAATACTAGTTTGGACATTTACTCTACTATGATTATTAGTTTAATAAGCTCAGACATACTAAAATAAGACTTATTTTAATGATTATTAGTTTTTTTTTCATTTTATCTATTTACTAACAAGAAAAACAGTTGTTGATTGGATATGCAATCATATCTCCTTTCTAAATTCCAACAGGCAAAGGATTTTTGTATACAAAGAAAATAAAAAAAAGAATCTATTGATGATCTGCATAAGCTGTAATTTCAATCCCCAATCATACCTCCACATTCTTTTTTCTGCCACAATAAACCCCTTTCTATAGGAATTTAATTTCTATAGAAAGAAGACATAAAAATATATATTGGAAACAATATATCATGGATACCAAGAATTCCTTAGCAAAACTATTTTGATCAAATAACATAATGAAACTCAAAGAAGAAAAAAATTGGTCTTAAATTAGATTTTTAAACTGAACAGATATACTTCAGCCACCAATAAGGTTTCATCAAGCCCCAAAGAACATGCAATGCCTAAAGCTCTAGTCAGATCTTGAAGTTTTCCATTTTTTGGGACGGAAATAGTGTACGGTGATAATTGAGTAATTCCATTAATGCCATTATTCACAACAGTCAAAGTCATTGTTCTCATTATTCTCAAAATTTTTTAACCCTAACTCAGAAATTTTAAACAATCAAGTAAATCGAACAAAATCACTAATTGAATGAAATAAGAAGAACAAAACTCAATTAAATGACTTCAACAAAACAGATTTATGCAGCAGAACATAAAGGGATAACAAAAAATGAGCTAAATGAACCAAGTTCATAACTAAGACTGAGGTTCCATTGAAACTCTTGAAGTGTAGCGATGAAAGGAGAGACGGTGCTGAGGACGACGGGAAGACGTGGTGCACGATGAAGGCAGAAAAAATGACAGCATTCTGAAGCTGAAAAGAGAATTCTCAAATAAATTGGCAGTAGACGTGGGTTATGTGAAAAGGAAAGAGAAAGAGAGGCTGACGGCAGTGGGTAGGGATTATTGTTGATGGCAGTGGGTTCTGTGAAAAGGGAAGAGAAAGAGAAGCGGATGGCAGTGGATAGGGATTATTGTTGTGGGTGATGGCTGATGGTAGGGAAGAGAACGAGAGCAAAGAGTGTGTTTGAGGGTGAAGGTAGTAAATTTAGGGTTAGCAAAATAGATTTTAAAAATATTTGTGACAGAAGTAAAAATTTAATATTTATTATTTAACCCCCATTTGGGTTATGTTTATAAATTATTGGTTGTGCTTATCACAACAGCTCAAAACACTTGAGCTCACTAAAGACAGACCCTAGGTTTAAATGTAGTTCACTCACTTTACAATTTTTTTCAAAAGAAACTTAGGTGATTAAAATTTTGTTAACTAATAGGCTCAGTTTTTTGTATATTAGAAAGTAACGTGTGTTATTCAATGATATTTGGAGAGCATTGTGTATTACTCTACTATGGGCCTGCTTTAAATTTTTGAAAGAAAAAAAACATCTTTAACATTTTGTGGGAAAGTGACTTTTTTTATATAATAAATTAGGTAAAACGGGGTCGACAAATTGAATAAATTTTTTTCAAATTTTACATGAAGAAAACGTCAGCGACGTATTGTGTAAATTTTTTTTTTATTTTATTATAGGCAAAACATCAACGGCGTGTTGTATATTGATTTATTTTTAAAGGAAAACGTCAGTGACGTATTGCTAGAAGATATACTTTTAAAATAGTTTTTAGTCAAAACGTCATTGACGTGTGAAAATGTCAACGATGTTTTGTGCTGAGGGAATAAAAAAATATAAAAGTAACTATAAAAGAAGTTTTGGATTGTGTTAAAACGCAAAAATGGAGTATGAGACTAAAGTTTAAGTGAAGTAATGAGAGCTTTGTTCTACAAAATGTTCTCAGTTTGAGAGAGTGAAAAAAATTTGTGAGTGAGTGTGATGAGTGTATGAAATGAAGGGTTATATTAGTTTAAAAATATATTACAATGGTCAGATTTTATCTCATACACATGAAGGTGTGAGTTTTTTATGTGAGAATCCATGTGTTATTGTTGTTCCTCTATCAATAACATATGAAGGGATTAAGAGTATACTTTCTCAAAGTGTAGAACGTGAAGTGCAAAAAAGAGTCATAAATATTCTGTATAGGCAACCTGTGCTAGTATTTGGTGGTTTCGGCCAATTTCAAATAATGCATGTGACTGATGAAGCTAGTATGCAAAGAATGTTTTTTACCTATCATCAAACTAGAGCACAGGCCTCACTTATCGAGTTGTATGTTGAGTTCAAAGAAATCGATGATGTTGACTTTCCAAAACCCAACATAGACTGGGTGGGTTATAATACTGAAAGCGATGAAGAGTTTGAAGGTAATTGTGAAGTTGTTGGTCCAACTGAAGATGTAGAGGAAGATGAGATAATGGTTGAAAGAGATGTGGCTGATGTTGCAAATGCACTAACCGGACAACATCCATATGGAGAGCCATCTTTTATGCATGCTTTGAATCTTGATGCCATGCATGCACCATAATTTCCTGAATACGTCAATACAGGTAATTTTGTTGTTGTTGTTGTTATTTACTTTTTTAATATTAGTAATATTATTATTTGTTTTGCTTTTATGTTAGTATTGTTTTTAATTTTTAGATTCTTATTACTATTTATTGTTCTCATCATTATTATTATTATTATTATTATTATTAGAATATTATTTAGATTTATTTTTGTTTTATTATTGGTGCAGCCCCAGCTGTTGTAACTGCTAGTGAATTTGCCGTTAGAATGGAATTTAACTCTAGAGAGGCTATTATTACATCAGTTAAAGAGTATACCATTCGAAGAGAAGTTGATTACAAGGTATATGAATCAGAACCAACAACATTCTATGCTAAATGCGTACAGTACGGAACAAGTTGTGATTGGCTTATCAGAGTTAGTCTTATGAAAAGACAGTATTGTTGGGTGATAAGGAGGTACAATGGTAGTCACACGTGCACCAGAAGTACCATATCTCAGGATCATGCTAAACTGGACTCTGAAACAATTGCATAAGCAATAAAGCCATTAGTTGAAGCTGACCCGTCCATAAAGGTAAAATCTGTCATTGCTGAAGTACAATTAAAGTTCAACTACACGATAAATTATCGCAAAGTATGGTTGGCCAAGCAAAAGACAGTGGAAAAAATATTTGGTGGGTGGGAATCATCTTATGAAGCTTTGCCCACATAGTTTTAGCAACAAAAGGACTGTATGCGTCACACACAAACTGAAAAAACATATCAAATAGTAGAGGTATAAGTGCACCAATAATCAATTCAATTCAACATAACGAAAGGTCTTAGCAAGAAAACACTTACCCCATCCAGAGGAAGATCATCCAACCTTCTCCTGACGTCAGGAGTTGTCCAATTTTTATAGTGCTCATTGGTGGGTTGATAATCATTCCACCTGCCATATCATGTTCATATTAAAAACTAATTAATACATAAAAAAAAACCAAAATCGACAACTTAGTTAAACATTACCTGTGAGCGAGTGGAAAGCTGGTATCCACCAGCAGAGGCCCTATTATTGGCATTCGTATCCAGGCCCACACAAGGAGCAACGCCAGAGGATCATCCATGTCCTTGCAATCATATCTCGATGCCCGACATAATGATTAATACATGTGCACAAGGCAAGCAGAACCCCAACTAAACTTATGAATTTGAGAAAAGTCGCGAAGCAACGGCAAATACTTTCAGTGCACAGAGATTCCAGACTTGTCACTAAATAACATCGTACCAAATAGACACATTATGGGACATTTCACATAAATTTTCTTACTTATTTGACCAGTCAAATGTTGGTGCCGCTTTAGGGTGCGGAACCATGCTAGTTTGATTCGGCTTCATTTGTGGTCGTTCGGCCCAGGAGCAACACCAAATTGGGCCAAGCACTTGTTTTCTAACCCACTTGTACTATGATCGATTGATCCAGTCACCAGCAAACCATCAGTTCGGAGTCCAAGAATCATTGCGACGTCCTCCAAAGTGATCGTGCACTCACCATATGGAAGATGAAACGTGTGCGTTTTCGGATGCCACTTTTCAACCAGTGCGTCTACAGTCGGCCTATGAGACACAATTCCCCCAATTTGAAAAACATAATAGAACCCGCTCGCCTTTAGTTGTTCTTCCCCTCTATTATCATATGAGTCTATTTGGTGTAAGTGTCTCATGTGCAAATTTCTTGAACCCTGAAAACAAAATTTAATCATTAATAGTAAATTACTATAACCAGTTCATGACTACTATTATATTCAACACTTACTAAATCACTACATATTTTAATAATTGATTATTACTAAATAAACTACTAATTATTAACTATTACAGTAAACATAAAAATTACTTACATATACAGGATGTCAAAGATATTTTACAATATGATCTTCAGTACGTATGATGTCACGTTTTTCCATCTTCCACTTTTTTAAACTCTGGATTAAAAAGGACATATTTGAATAATTAAAATATTTTTTAAAAAAAATATTTGAAATGAATGAAAATTTATTTATTATTAATATATCTTTAATAATTCTATTTTTTTATTAAAAACACATTCCAAAATTAAACAAAGATTAATAGTAATAAAAGTAACGTAACTATATAGTTAATTATATTTTCTAATAATAGTTCAAATTTAACTAAAAATATTTCAACCAAAACTAAACTAAACTAACATCACTAAAAGCATGAATTAATAATAATTGAAACTAATGTTTTATGTAAATTAAAAAAATTAAAATAATTTTTAAATAATTCTACTTTAAATACTTTTTATAATAATTTAGAATTAATTAAATATTTCAAGCAAAACTAAAATATAAATTAATAATTATTGAAACTAATATTTTACGTACGTTAAAAAAATTCTGAAAATTATTAACTAATTCTTTTTTAATTCTGTTTTTTAAATTAATAAAGTTGTAAATCAATTATAAAGTAAAAAAATTTCTTAAATAATTCTGTTTTTCAAAATAGTTATTTCAAATTTTAAATAACACTAACCTAACCTAACGCTAACAGTAACTAAGTCACTAACAATAATTAATTTACTAAAACTAATCCTAACACTAACTAACACCTATAGTCCTATACTAACGCCGATAATACTACTACTAAGTACTAACAATTAATTAACTTACTATTAATTAATAGTAAAATAATCTAAAAAATTACAAAATCTTAGTCTATTTTTAAAAAATTTTGTTCATACTTTCAGTTCGGAAAAAAAAAAACAATCACTAAATCATTTACCTAAATGGAAGGCTTTGGTTTAGTTGTAGTGACTGGTCCCAATATGGAAGCTGCGTTTTGCTTTGTGGGTTTTCTTATTTTTAGTGGGGTAAGATTGATAAGGATGGAAGGAGCCGTTTTGTGGTGGAATTAAAAAGAGAAGATACGAAGAAATGGAAAAGAGAAGGAATTACTAAGGTAAAAAATCTTCACGCTGGTGAGAGGGAGAATTTTTTATCGGTGTCAACTATGCACACACAAAACGTCGCTGACGTTTTATGCAAAACGTTGCTGACCTTTTGTTAAAGATAAAAGTGACATTGCTGAGAAAACGGCAATGATATTTTCCTGTATTTCCACAACGACGTTAAACATGTATTTTTGGGCATTTTAATGAATTAGCCCATGTATGTAGTATGTATTAGATTAGTTTTCAAAAGTTTTCCCTTTATGTGTTATCTACAAATTAATTGTGGCATGATTGATTAAACAACTATACTACATATATATTAAAATTAGTCATTAAAATAAATTTTTAGTATAAAATTTATATTAAAATATAAATATATATTAAAAATAAATTAAATCACATATATATTTATAAATACATTAAAAACTAATTTTAATAGCTGTTTTTGTATACAAATAATATTTTTACTAATTAAATTAGCATTGTAATTTAATAGTCTAGTAGAAACCTCCTATGTTAGTAGGTCGTTATTTATTTATTATGTGAATAGCAAAAGTAAGATAATAACGTTTAAGTGATTCTATCAATAAGATTCTAGCTATTTTGTGGTTTTTTTTTTAAGGTTGTGATAGTTTAGATTTTTTACGAAAAAGATTATGATAATTTTAAAATTTGAAATCTTTTGAAATGTTATGAATTTATTTTGACGGTTTTATACAACTATTAGGATATTATTTAGTGTTAGTTTTTTATCTGTTCTGTGAGGATTTTAAGTTAATATTTTGTGACAGTTTAAAATATTTTATAAACTAAATTTTCAATTAAAATAATAATTCGCCACAATTGAACAGCAGTAAACCATGTGAAAATAAAACTAAACAACTCTAAAAGTTGCATTTAACAATTAACAGAGTATGCCAATAAGAGGAATCAATCTATAATAAGATGAGTTATTGGTTGAGAAAATTTCATCAATCAAACTAAGATTATTAATTATTTAACTTGTTATACAATAATGTATGCAATTTATTGAGCAAATAGTGTATGCAAATTCCAAAATATGCACATATCTTGTTATACATCTTGCACTATTATATTCATAGCTCTATGCAAATTATATTTGTTCTTTAATCCGTCAAATTATATTCATCAAAATAAAAAATATCGTGTACTCGTCAAAATTACATGTATATTTGTTCTGGAGTATAATAATTCATAGCTCTATGCAACATGCTTGATAGAAACCTCACATTATCCGATCCCTTAGCTTTCACAACAGCCAAACGAAAAATAATCAAATAAGCTACTTACAATTTAAGCATCTCTTTTGTACCAACCAACAACAAATGAGTAAAATAACACGACACATTCAGAAATCTCTCCATAAGATTGGTGACATTGAAGAAACAATTCCGTATTATACTTTTTAATAAAACTAGACTAGCAATTCAAACCCAATAATTGGATTACTTACTATAAATAAATGGCAATATAAGAGCATCCATAGGCAAACGATCACAAATGGTTTGAGACATTGCTTTAGGGACAAAAATTGAAATTTAAATAGTGTAATCAAATAAGGGTAAATAAAAAAAATTTCTAACTCAGACTCTCTCCTTTATAGAAAAACTCAATCATATATAGCATAGAATCACATAAATAGATTAGCACATCTTTAAAAAAGAAAGATTATATTAGGTTTGAAAAGGCATTTCAACAATCATAAATAGCTCAAGTCCACGACTAGTCTTTATATTTATAAAGTTCAGAATAATTTAGTCTTGAGAGGCAAGTACTAAGATGCAAAAAGACAGTGCAGTTTTCCAATTTTAAAATTGAAAATTTTTAATGATTTAAAGAAGGGATTGAATTAAATTTGAACACTAAAACAGATTTTATAATAAGTGGTTTTTCTCTCTAAGTTAATTCTCTTTGTCTTTTCTCTTAAATGATTTTTTTAAATACTTCATACATTGTCTTTTATCATGAGAAATCAAACAAAGATAAACTAAAAAAATAAGATATATAATGTAACTTCATGAAGGAGAAGAAATATGATAGCTTGAAAGCAATGTGAAAATTATATTTAAGTTTTTTTATAGTTGTCTTTCATATTGACAGAATGTTCCTTTTAATGTAAGTGCATTGCTTCCAAAATTTTAAACTTTGAGTAGTAGAGATGCTAGAAAAACTCAGAATTTTAAGTTCATTCCCCTTACTTTAATATCCATTTAATATCCATCAAAAATTGAGTCAATTTTCCTTTGGTTTGCTTTACTATTTTCGGATAAATATTTATCCATAATTTGCTGGCCTTGTGATCTATTTGGGCTTTTAAAACAAAAATAATTTGGGCCTACAATAAAAACATACATCAAACAACATTAAAACTTTTAATCTAATAGCCAACTTGGGTTGGTCGAGTGGTCAGCTCACTCGTCCGCTTAAGCAAGTGTCGGCGGTTCGAATCCGCTTTATACATGCAGCAACTCATTGGCCAGCAGCAGACCCTTAAATAGAGCTCAGATCTGCGACGGATTAGTCCTTAACCTATTGGGTTGGGAAATACCATGGACAACCCAAAAAAAAAACTTTTAACCCCATCAAAAACATATATTTATTATCATCAATAAATTATTATTTCCTAAACTCAACAAAAACCTTAGTGTAGACAATAATCTTATGTTGCCTAAATCAAAATCCAACGAATTAATTAAATTATTAGTGCTGTTTCTAAAATTCTATGACTTAAAACCAAACTCAAACTCCCAAATCAAGACATTGAATTTTGATCAGGAAAATGCCATTGCCTAGCCTTAAATTAAACATCATTATTGGAATAACTTGCAAACTTAACAGATTTAGACATGGAGAAAAAAAAATAAAGCCGTAATTTTATATTTTATATAAGATATATATATACCAGAAAACTTGACCTACACTCTATCTCATTTTGTTCTTGTATATAAATTATAAAGCTTAAAAAATGACAAGTGCCCTTGGGAAGAAGACTCATCATTTAATTAAAGAAAAGTATGAGGAGCCAATAAAATATTTATACAATGTGTACAATAGAAGTTTATGAAGTATTAGAGATATCATCATTAGTGTTACCTTTTTTTATCAACTGAAGTTTTTGGGATAAGTGGTATCATGACATGATATTAGAGCGCTAGATCTGAAAGGTCAAGAGTTCGATCATTGTTGAACCTACATATTATATATTTAAAAATAAATCCACCCATTTTGGTATTCCATTCCTCTATTTCCCTAGAATCATTTCATCAAGTGAAATGTGTGAGAATTCTAATGATTAACTCCATTACTGTCTACCTTTGAGGGAGCAACAAGCTTTGTAATGAAGCATGATTATTTGATACGTGACAACTACTCACCAATATCAAGCTGAAACCATTTTAGGGTCGTAAACAAGGAACCAGAGAGAAAGGTACTGATCAAGAACGTGTTGGAAATAAAGGAGGGGAAGCAACAGCAGAACTACTGTAGAAGTGTAACAAAAATGAATAAAATAGATACGAAAAATTTATATAGTTGGCTCAAAATCTACATCTACAGACAAAACTGAAAGTAGAGTCCAACGACAGAAATAACACAAATATCTAATATAAGAATAATATGAAAGTACAACACTCTATCACACAAAATTTTATGCTTAAGTCATAAGACAGAGATAGATGGCGAGGTGTTACGACTTCTAAAAGTAAAATTATATATATAATAATAATAGTAAAAAAGATTTTTAACTAGGAGCCTTTAAAGAAAAGGGTAAAGCAAAAATCGTTAAATTGAAAAGCGCAACACTCTCGAAAGCGATAACGTAAGCAAAACATGTAACAAATAAGCTAACACGAATACACGCACACGCACACGCACAGGCACACGCCCGCCCGACCGCACACACGCGCGTGCGCACGCACGCGCACACACATATAAGAACCCAAAAGAAACCCAAAAGACAGAGTTACAGGACCTGTTTCTCCAAAATAACCTCTAAGGAATTAATACGTCATATATATAAACAATGGAGATAATAAGTATCCAACTAAATACAGATAATCAAAATAAATCTCCGAGAGATAAGGATCTTCGCTAAAACAGAAGCTTCCAGCATGCGTCAGCGAAGAGCCTCACGTCCTGCATCTGAAAACCACAAAATTCGCATGGGTGAGAACTGGAGGTTCTCAGCATGGTAACAGTGCCCACATATCTAACATATAATGTCCTGGAAAAGCCGAAGGCAATCCTAGAACTTCCAACAAATAATTAAAGCTTATAAATATAACTAAACCGTAAAAATGAAATAGGCAACTAATTAAGGATCTTCAGTCTATCTAAAACTTCCCAATCCAACTCCTCCGAACTTCCCAACCACCAACAGAACTAAAAGCAACAAACACAATTATTACAAGCAAGGAAATCAGAAATAGAATTCAAATATAGCAGATAATCAAGTAGCAATTAGTTATGCAATTATTTAGGCAATCCAAACAAGACATACCAAACAAACATATAGATGCATATGATGCATACCTGTCCTAGTGGCTGATGAGTCTCATCTGTCGGTTATAAAGCCAACCCGACAAGTCCTGGTAGCTAACCATTGGACTGTCTCTCTATCGTGCATCCCTAACTCGAGTAATTCACAATCATAATCATAATCATACAATACCCACACTGGTGTTTATCCACGGGGGCGAGCTCATCCAGAACTTTCAGTGTCCGGCCACACTTACGACATAGGGTCAGCAGAGTATCGAGTCTCAATCTGGAGCACGTGGTGGCTAGCTACTGCTTTCATCCAGGGAAACTCGTATCTCAGATAGTTGGAAGTGCATCAAATCATATTATCAATCAACAAGCATGTATGCATCCATACTCATCCATAATCAATATTAATACAGACATTCGACTCATAATACAATCCACAACTAGCCATAATTCATTAACAAATACAATCCTTCGACTCATGACATATACAACACTTCCACCATCATCCTCAGCAACTCATACAATCATCATTAATCATGTTTCATCATTGATTCTCCCTTTACTTCATCCTCAAGTTATCACCTTTCCTAACTTCTTCTCATTACTAGGCATACGATAAAGATTTAAGACAAAAAGGATGAAAATGGAGGCTTAGAGGTTTGAAATCTAGTTTTTTAAAAACACAAAATTCATATTTGTTGAAAACAGGGTCACGCGTACGCGTGAATATACGTTTGGACTAAGACGCGTACACATTGCTTTTCTCGCACACGCATGCGCACCAGGCAGAAATGACTGGCCGTGCATGACGGGATTTCACGTATGCAAAAATCCCAGGTCACGCGTATGCGTGGGCATGCTTTTGGCCCATTTCGCGTACGCATATCTATTTTCGCGTACGCAAATGCGCCAAACAGAAGCACATATTTGTGTATGGGAATGTATGCGTACGCATACAATGCAGCAGCACCAAAAAACTGCTAAATCCAGATTTTTCAATTTACACACCAAATTTTGACCGAGCATAACTTTCTCATTTTAAAATATTTTTCCTCCGTTCGTCGAACGACATAAACATCTCGAACTAAATTTTATTTCTAAATAAATTTTTGACTCACATCGGAGGTCCGGAGATTAAGTTATGCGTCGCCAAAGTTAGCCAAAATCACAATTTTTCACAAAAACCAATAAACCTCAATTTTCAAAACAAACCAATTCCAACCCTTTCTAAAACCAACCAAACCTTAGCCATTCAGCATCAAGCCATTCTCAACTCATATTTCAAATTCGACAATTTATAATATACATTCATCGTCTTACCAATTCTCCATTTTCATAAATTTTCAACCCAATACTTCCAATTTTCCAATATTCAATATACCACATCAAATGTCCATATCAAACACAATTTTAACTTCAAGTCAACCTCTGTAATTACAAATCATCATCATCATATATAATTCACATGTATCATCAACAATAACATCAATTACCCCCTCCAAAACCAATAATCACATAATCAGTACTATTCATTCAACCAATCAATCAACATCACAAATTCAATTCCTATCCTAGGGTCACTAGCCTAAATTTTCACATTACATTACATTTTAGATACAGAAAATCGAAACCATACCTTAGCCGATTATCCGCTCAACCCGAAACACCTCCAATTCAACTTTTTCTCAACTTTCAAGACTCCAACACCACACCAACAGATTTATAATATACATTCATCATCTTACTAATTCTCCATTTTCATAAATTTTCAACCCAATACTTCTAATTTTCCAATATTCAATATACCACATCAAATGTTCATATCAAACACAATTTTAACTTCAAGTCAACCTCTATAATTACAAATCATCATCATCATATATAATTCACATGTGTCATCAACAATAACATCAATTACCCCCTCCAAAACCAATAATCACATAACCAGTACTATTCATTCAACCAATCAATCAACGTCACAAATTCAATTCCTATCCTAGGGTCACTAACCTAAGTTTTCATATTACATTACATTTTAGATACAGAAAATCGAAACCATACCTTGGCCGATTACCCGCTCAACCCGGAACACCTCCAATTCAACTTTTTCTCAACTTTCAAGACTCCAACACCACACCAACAGATTTTTCCAGTATATAGCTCCTCTTCTAAGCTTCCCAAAACCTTAATCAAGCTCCAATATACATACATATATTACCTAGTACACATAACATACACCCACACATACAAACTCAATAACTAATCACAAAACTTCAAGTATTTCACTTAGGATTGAGAATCTTATCATACCCAATGATCAAAGGGGTGAGATTAAGCCTTTCCTTCAAGCTAATTGGATCCTATAACATCAAAGAGCTCAAAATCTCAACACTTTTGTCCAATAATTTCGAAATCAAGGGCTGGGAAGACAAGCAAGAAAACGTGGCTTACCTCTTGAACAATATTATGGGATTTGTAGAGCTCAATGGTGTGGTTGCGTAGCTGCAAACAGTGTGGCAATCGGAACTTCGAATCAAAAGTTATAGTAGATTGAACAAAGAGCAAGGGTTTGAACTTTGAGAGAGTTCTTTCCCCTTTCCTTGCTGTGTTTCAGCGTGTTTGGCTTAAGGGAAGGGGAAGAAGAGCTGTGCTCTTTTGTTTTAATGGGATTAGGTTGGGCCAAGGGACCAATACGGGCCCAGTTGGTCCGGTTTGATCCGTTCGGTCCAATTTTAGGCCAAATTTTTTAAAATTAGTGTTGAAATTATCATTTTAATTTTCTCTATCATATTAAACCATAAAAAACACATTTTTATTTTCTAGAATAAATTTTTAATTTATGAGTTAATTATTCATTAATTAATCGGGTTTTACAGAAAGCACTTACAACATAATATGACAACAACTATAAGCAAGCAAATATATTAAGTTATTAACTAAAGCAACAACAAGAACACACAGATATTTTAACGTAGAAAATTTTTTCAATATGAGAGGTAAAAATCACAAGTCACTAAGACCAAGAAAATGACTTCACTATAATCAAATATGAGGTACAAGAGTCTCAAACAAAGCATAAATCGTACATATAAGCAGCCAACACATGAAAACACTATTCAGAATGAAGAATAAGAAATTGCTGTTTGAAATTTGCTGCTCTGCACAAAAATGAAAATTCTATTTTTTTCTCTCTTCTCTCTCTTTGTGGTTGCTCTCTTTTACTCTCCATGATTCCTAAAAATTTGATTAGGGTAGTGACATAAGGATACATGAAGATACCCAAAAAATTGGATTTAGACCTCTCAAAGGAGAGAAAAAATCCAACAAATCTCCCCCTTCTCGATTAGGTGGAAGCCCTCGTCATCCTGACGATCAAACAACATGTTTCAAATTTATCTCTTGGCAATACTTTTGTTATCATATCAACACCATTATCATCAGTGTGAACTTTTTCAAGTTCCGACAATTTGAAATTTAACACATCTCGTATCCAATGATACCTAACATCGATATATTTAGATCTTATATGAAAAGTAGAATTCTTAGTAAGATGAATAGCACTTTAACTATCACATAACAATACATAATGGTCTTACTTGAAACCAAGCTCTCGAAGGAACTTCTTCATCCACAACAACTCTTTGCATGCTTCTGTGATAAAAAGTGCAACACACTTTTGTAACCTTGACTGACATGAAATATCTTTCCCTATAAACTTGACCAAATAACCTGAAGAAAACTTTCGAGAATCAACATCTCATGCCATGGTTATACTTTTAAAATATCTCATAATCCATTTAACAGCATTCTAATGTTCTTTACTTGGATTAGAGAGGAAACAACTCACAATACCAACCACATGAGTAATGTCTGGTCTAGTATACACCATAGCGTACATTAAGCTTCCAACCATTAAGGCATAAGGAATTTCGTCCATTGCTTGTTTCTCTTTGTCAGTGGTTGGACACTTCTTGGTACTTAACTTAAAATGACGAGTAAAAGAACTAGCAACACATTTGGCATCATTCATGCCAAACCTTTGAAGAACCTTCTTTATATACTTCTCCTATGATAAATAAAGCTTCTTGAAATTTCTATAACGAGTAATCGTGCCCAAAATCTGTTTGGCATGACCTAAGTCCTTCATAACAAAGAACTTGCTCAACTGTTTCTTCAAGTTATTAATCCTCAAAGTATTCTTTCCCATAATTAAAATATCATCCACATAAAGTAAAAGAATGATAAAATTACTATTAAAATTTTTTTGCACAAAAACACAATAATCTAAAATTATCTTACCATAATCATGCCCTCCATAATATATTTAACCTTCTTGTACCATTATCTTAGAATTTGCTTCAATCCATAAAGACTCGTAATATATTTAAACTTCAATTATTAAATTTTTGTATTTATATGTATATTTATATATTCTGGCTAAAATTAGTAACTGAAATTAGTATATATAAAATATAACTACTAATTTTTTTATGTATATATATAATATTTTTAAATTCTAAATTCCAAATATATTCATGCATAAGGGATGTTTTTCTTTTCAAAGTTACGTTTGATAAGGTGAAAAAGTATCATATTTTGATGTGGTTCAAAACTTTTTAAAGGGATGAAAAAAAGAAAGAAAGAAAAGGAGCATAGAGACACACCGAGAAGACACAAACTTTTACACTGGTACAAAAACGAGAAAAAGACAAGAATCCAATAATTAATTAAAAACTTTTTTTATTTTCTTTATTTATCTCTTTACGGCTTTCCCAGCCACCGTTGCTCGCGTGACTTTGTGCAGTCGTTCCCCGAATCTTATTCCCACTATTCTCCACCCAGCCAACCATAAAACATAGAACTTCACACTTTAATCATGACAACCATAAGCACCAACACATATTTCACCTCTTATTTTTGGCACTTATCAATTATCATCTTAGACTCCATCATGGCCACAAATCTCACGTTAATCCAACTATAATCAATCATTACTTTATGCCCACATATTCTTTTGCAAGCTAAGTATGTATCTTCTATTATTAAATAATCGTACATTCGTACTAATACTTTCAGAGTATAGACAAACAATGTTATCTCAACTGAAATTTCATTAAAAATGAATCATGCAAGAAGAACCTTGCCCATTCAATTCATTCCCATATTTTTGTGCATACGCTAACAAATTTTTTTTTTCTGCTATTAGTATTTGAATTGGAAATTAAATTTTGAGTTATGTTATGTATACACTAAAATCAGTCACTAAAATCAGCTATCAATATAAAATACATGTTATAATATAAATACATATTAAAAATAAATTAAATCACACATATATTTATACACAAATATATTAGTGACTAATTTTAATAATTAATTTTGATATACAAATAATATTTTTGTTAAATTTTTAGTATCTGCTATTAGTATTTGAATTAGAAATTGATTACTTTATTTTGATGGCTGCCTCTTTCTCACGAGAAAGTAAGAAATATAGATTACAGAGCCTGCACTACAACAATATTATAAATTCAATTCAAAATAAAGGGAAGCAAAAGCTACATCCGCAAACTCAACAATATTATAAATTCAATTCAAAATAATCATATTCCAGATTTACCAATATTTATCAACACATTTTCTCTTCCTCATCAAAAAAGCACAGCAACACCATATCTCCTAATTTATAGAGGAGGTCAAACACAAAACTGCAGCAAGAGAATATGAATTTGAAGGAATGAATATTATTAGTATATGACAACATAATTTACCAGATTTTTTACAAGAGACTGAATTTTTAAACCAAATAATTAATTGAATAAAAAGAAAATTCAACAATTGCAAATAGAATTATAGAAATCGACAATGTATAAATTACAAACAAAATACAATTAATTGCAATTACAATAAGCAATAAATTATGAATTAATTACAATTACCAGTACAAATAAAAAGAAAAAGAGGCCGAGAGGGAGAAGTGGCGATCGTTACTTACTTCAAAGTTCAAATGGCGGCGACGGAGAGCAAGCTGAGCAACGAGTTTGGCCACCAAAGAGAAACAGAATAGCAGCAACAACCATTCGCAGAGAGAAAGTGAATGCAGTGACAACGTCGTTTTCAGAAGAAATGTGTTGACAGAAAGGGCTTAGGAATTGCTACCTAATCTGGAATGCATTGGCAAAGGAGGTGCCTTCGCTTGATCCCAGAAGCTTTATGGCAACAGCAAAAAAGAGATGACCTAAGGCGGCGACGGCGGTGATAACGGCGACATCAAGCTTAGTGTTTTGGCGGTGAGCTCTCCCTTCCCTCTGAATCTCTATTGCTCGAACTCACTCCCTCTGAGCTTTGACTCCCTCTGAGCTTTGGTGACTTTTCGTGTGTTTTGGTGGGGAGCCACTCAGATAAAGACGTTCAAAACGTCCTTTTATAAAGATGTTTTTTAATAATTAAAATTTAACACATATAATCGATTAAATCGTATTATTTTTGTCAAAATTAGGCTAGATAAATTGATTTGACCGAAAAATGGTGAATCAAATCTTGAATTGGTCTAAATTAATATTTTTTTTTATAAAAAATGACTACAATGATATACTCTATTATAGAAAATTACTAAAATACTTCTATTATATATATTAATTTTGAGAATCCTAAATTTTAGTCCTTTATTTTTCTATTGGGTATTGTAGTAATTTTTTATAAAAAAATAATATTAACTTAGACCAGTTCAAGATTTGATTCACCATTTTTTCGGTTAAATCAATTTGTCTAGCCTAATTTTGACAAAAATAACATGATTTAATTGATTATATATGTTAAATTTTAATTATTAAAAAACATCTTTAAAAAAAGACGTTTTAGGCGTCTTTATCTGAGTGGTTCCCTTTTGGTGACATTTCTTCTCTATTTGCCAATTAACCAACTAATGTAAAAAAGAATATTTTAATAAAAATAATACTGGCTATAATACTATGGTCACTAAAAATTTTTCATTAAAAATAGTTTTTTTTATACTTTTAGTGGTCATAATAATAATTGCCACTATAATATATAATATTAATTGCAAATATATAATGGCTACAAAAACATAACTTAAATTAAAAAAATTGTGACCATTGTATTATTGCCGCTAAAAGTTTGTCGCTAAAACTAAATATTTTTATAGTGTCTCAAGCTTGATGCTTATTGGGGGGGGGGGGGGACTTCAATGAAATGTCTCCTGTCTGCTGTTGTAACCAACAGTGGGATCTTCAAGGTGCTTGCACACTGTTCTTGTCCAGTGAAGTCGCTTTCCTTGTTTTGTTTCGTGGAGAGAGTCAATGCCTGTGCAATCAGGATTCCAAAATGGCAAATTCGGACAGAGCGGAAAATTTAGACAGCCATAAGCCTTCCGAAGGCCTTTGGATTAATCAAAGGGAAAAAATGAAGAACCCTCTAATTTTTATTGTGCAATGAGTTGCTGCCACAATAAAAATTAGAGGGTTATTCATTATTTTCCTTTGATTAATCCAAAGGCCTTCGGAGAGCCTGTGGCTGTTTAAATTTGCCGCTCTGTCCAAATTTGTCGCTTTGGAATCCCAATTGCACCACTGACTCTCTCCGTGAAACGAAGCGAGAAAAGCGACGACTTGCTGGTTGATGATTGATCATGTGCAATGTTGACAAACATCAATGTTTTTGAATCACCACCAAAACATGGCTGCAATGCACATGCATACAACATAGAAAGTTAAGTAGTAACAGACTAAACAGAGCCAAAAATAAAAAACAATCAGCAAAAAAAATTAAATACCAGCAACAAATAATCACCCTAACCCTAAAATCAATAACTATTTCAACAAAAATTTATAAACATCATACTCAAAAATAAAAAAATGGCAACAATAGGCCAGCACCATAACAAATCCATTTCAACAACATAATTTTAACAACATAAAATCAATTATTTACTTAATTGAAGATTCAGAAATCACTATAATTATCAGACATTCAAGTTTCAACACAGATTCAACAGAGCATAAAATAAAATCACTAAATAGTGCCACTAACCTTCGAATGAGAGCAAGACAATGATGATGAGACGAGAAGACACGACGGCGAGCAGCTGGAACAGCGAAGCTAGAAGACGACGCGATGACGATGTGCCTTGCTAGGGGCTTAGGTTTGGAACAGGGGGAAGGCGGAGGCCATGGAGGCGCCTACAATGACAGACGGTGACGGCGGATCTATTGAAAAGTCTAGGTTTTTGGTTTGGGTTTTGATATCTTGAAGAAGCTAGGGCTGGTGAGAGGAGAGAGAAATTTGATTCACAGAGAAGTTTTGAGGGGGGAGTGATGCGGCATGGGTTTGGGTATCAAAACGACGTCATTTATTAAAGACCGGCCATTTTCCAGTCTGTTCCAACTGACCGGTTTCAATTTGGTCCAACTGGCCAGTTTTCGGTCCTATCCAACCGGCCAATTTTTGGTTTGGTCAGTTTGGCGGTTTTTCTAACGATTTTGAAATTGGTGATTTCAGAGAGAGGATCGGACCATTTTCTCGTTAGTTTTTAGTTGAATTGGTTCAACCAACTAGTTCGATCCAGTTTTTAAAAGTTGGAGTTTGGTAATGGTTATTAGAAAAAAATGACAAAAATTTAATTTTATTATATTTAATAGACTTATTAAAAATACATTATCTTAATAATTATAAATTAAATAATATTTATACTTTTATCTTGAGGCAATAAATCAAAATGAAATAATATTTTTACAAAATTAATTGAATTTTGTTTGGTTTTACTTTTATTTTATTTTATTTTATATTTTTGTGTAGATTAAAAATAATGTTACTAATATATGAATAATGTTAAAACATATTAAACTAATTTTTTAAAGGCAAAAAAATTTAGTTACTATAAAAGACAAGTGCATAAATAAGCACTAACTTATCTATTAATCTAATTTTTTAAAATATGTATAATAATAAATGAGATGTTAATTAATATGATGATTATTTCATATTTTGATTAAAAAGTTTTGAAATTGAGTCTTAGAAACAAAAAATATATCTTTTTTTATAAATTATATATAATTGAGTCCAAAATGTGTTGCTAATCTGTATGAAAATTTTGGCGCCATCCAGGAAAATTTGGTGCCGAAATTTGGAACAATATTTAGATAAATTTAGAACAGAAATATTCTTCCATAACCTCTCCACTAAAAGTTATTCAGAATTTTTCTCAAATTTGTCCGAAATTATAAAGTCATTCAGACGAAATAAATTTCTTCTGAAATTTTTGTCTGAAAAAACCTTATTTCTAGTAGTGCTTGGAGTCCATGCAAAAATCTTTTTCAAACAAAGAAAAATATCACAAGTCTAGAAAGCACACTCATCTCTCTTTGAAGGGTGTATCCTACCCTAAAACTCATATAAATTAGGGTTTTTGGTAAAAACGGAAGCTAAACATATTTTTCTCGTGTACTCCTCATCCCGATTAAGGTTTTGTTTAGCTTCGGAGTCCATGCAAAAATCCTTTTCAAGAAATGAAAAATACCACAAGTCTGGAAAGCACATTCATCGCTCTTTAATTTGGAGGGTGTATCCTACCCTAGAACTCATGTAAATTAGGGTTTTCGGTGAAAACGGGAGCTAAATATATTTTTCTCGTGTACTCCTCACCCCGATTAAGGTTGTGTTCAGCTCTGGAGCCCATACAAATATATTTTTAATTTGGGCACGCATATCGAGGTGAATAGTAACCGCGCGCGACCCAAATCTGGGCCCAATCCGCACCAAAAGAACGACATTGTTTGGTCGATCTGTTTCGGGGAGTGTGCAGGCTTACCCAAAACCCTAAACCCTAACCCGAAGTATCATCTACCAATCTATCAATGTTCAGGAGTGGATAGGAATCTTTCGGACATGCTTTGTTCAAGTCTGAAAAATCTACTCACATGCACCATTTACCCGAGCTTTTCTTAACCATTAACCATTACCAAATTTTCTAACCAAGATGAAAATCTAAGTTCTCGAATGAATCATGCATCAAGCAATCTCTGTATTTCTGTTATTGCTGTATTTTTTCGTTCTGTGCCAAAATTCCTTTTTTTCTGTCGTATAGGTCGGAAATTGGGATTGACTACTAGTTTATGGCATATAAAGTTTGGCTCAACTCCTGACATGTCGGCAGGTGTCCATGCAAAAGGTCAAAATTGGATTTCAATAGTTCGATGAGGTGTTGTTTGGTTTCTGCAGAGAAAACAGAGCCGATGTTAGTAAATTGATCAGTTTCTCCTAATTGTACCTTTTCTAGGTCATTTGTTGAAGAGGGTTGACTGCTATTGTCTATGGGGTCCAGCTCGACCAGAGTTGGTATGTTCTCTGTGTTGTAGACAAAGTGAACTCTTGGGAGGATCTCCTTTGGAATGATCTTTAAGCATGCATTGTAGTATTGCCGAGCTTCCTTGTGATTGGTGTACACTGTTACCACTATGTTGTCCTGCACAAGAAACTTTACACAAAGGTAAGCTGTGGAGACGATAGCTCCAAAAGAGTTGAGAGATGAGCATTCCAAAATGATATTATAGGGACTAGCACAATCAACTACTAAAAATTGGATATCTAGGGTTTTTGAATTTGAAAATTTTTCTAGTGTTGTTCTTAACCATGCATAAACTGACATAGGTACCCTTTCTCCGGAGAATCCTACCAATTCCCCAGTTGAGGGTGTAGGGCCTTGTCGCTGAGTTGCATCTTTTTGAAAGTGGAGTAAAATAACACATCGGCACTGCTTCTAGGGTCGAGTAGGACTTTCTTGACTGTTAATTCTCCTGTGTGTATCAAGATTACCACTGGATCGTCCACGTTCGGATTTTGCAATTTGAGATCGGATGCATTGAACGAGATTTGTTCTACTAGAGGTGAGGTGTGTGTATTGTGACGAGCTCCGTCCATTGTCATCATGGCTTGGTAACTTCTCTTTCTGGTTGTGTTGGTTGTTCCTCCTCCTGCAAAGCCTCCTAAAATGTAGTTTATTACTCCCTTAAAGTAGGAGATTCAACCGCTTCGGACCAAACTCCTTTGTCCTTGTGATCTGAATTATGGCTCGGTTTGTTAGTGTCTTTGGTTGTTTCTTTTTTATTTCTAGAGCTGACATATTTGTCCAGTAAGCCTTGTCTGGCCAATCTCTCCAATAGGTCCTTAGCCACTACGCATTTATCGGTGGTATGGTCGTACTTTTGGTGGAATGCGCAGTGTTTGCTTCTGTCTACATACCTTTGATCCTGATATGTTCCCGCTTTACTTGGTGGCTTTATAAGCTTTTCTTTAATTATATCTTTTCTCTTGGTATTGAACTTGGTGTATGAGTTGAACTTTGGTGTCAATTTGAAAGGTTTTTAGGGTCCTTGCTCTGAGGTCTGTGCGTCCTTTCTTCTTCTTTCCGAGATGATGGTCTTTCCACTCTCTGGGCTTCCCTTGGTTCCTCGATTTCGATTTGTCCAATTGCCTTATCTTTAAATTCATCCAATGTTTTCGGCTTTGCCATTGCTATTACTTCTTGGAATCTTTTAGGTCGAAGACCGCTTTTTAAGGCATGCAGGTGTACCTCTGGATTGAGGTTTAGAATCTCCATGTTTGCTGTTGTGAAACGTGTCATGTAGTCTTTTAGACTTTCGTGTTGCCTCTATTTGATTGTACTGAGATAATCTGAATCTCGTACGTAAATTTTGGATGCTGCAAAATTGTTTATGAATAACTTGGTGAATTCATCAAAGCTCGAGATTGAACCTGCGGGTAAATTAAAAAATCAAAGTAAAGCAGCTCCATCTAAAAAAGTAGGGAAAGAACGACACAAAATAGGATCAGAGTCACTATTCAGGAACATCATGGATTCGAATTTAGTAAAGTGAATTTTAGGATCTTCGATTCCTTTGTAAGGTGCCAATGTCATAATTCGAACCGGTCTGACCGCGAACCAGTAGCTTAGGCGGTTCGATTTTTAGCAAAAACCGGATACAAACCGTTGAACCGGCTGGTCAAACCGGACCGGGACCCGGCCGGTTTACAAGAAACGACGCCATTTCCTTTGTTGAAAGGAAACAAGGGATTGCACGCGTTTGGCTCCCTTCTCCAACTGCTTCCTTAGTCATCAGCAAAATGCCCTAGCCTCCACCAAAGAAAGCAAACCCTAGCATCCACCAATCTTGTCGCCGTCTGTCGGAGTGAGAGACTGCTGCTGCCGCCTCCGTTGCACTCAAGAACTTCCGTCTTCCTGCTATCGGCGTTCGTTACTTTGCTCTCCATCCCCTATTCGCTCTCCATCCCCTATTCGCTCTCATCATTTGCCTGTTCACCGTCGTTCGTTGCGCTCAACGACTCTCCGTCGTCCGTCGAAGGTCAATGCTCATAGCTTGTGCTTGTTCTTCGTGTTTTTTTATTGTCTGTTCAAAAACCAAACCCTCTTCATGCTTGTTCTTCAATGGTTAGTGATCGTCGTTTTTTAATACTCACTGTTGGTATTTTATTTTTCATTGATTAATGATTATTGATTAAGTGATGTGTTGCTGTTTTGTTTTTTTTACTTTGTGCTTGAGTTAATTGGATGCTCTGTCAGTGCTTAGTGCTTGTTCTTGGTTGATTGGCTTTGCTCACTACTCTACCTTGTTCTAGCCTATTCTTAATTAATTAACTCTGTTTCTGGCTTATTGATTGATGTTAAATTGGTACGGATAAACTGTTACTGACTTGTTCTTGGCTTTTTTGTCTGTTGTTAAATTTTGTTAAAGTTTCTTGATTTTGTGCTCATTATCTCATTCAGTACTCTTTTTTGTTAATCATTGTGCTGAGCTTGTTAATCATTGGCTTATTGATTGATGCTAAATTGGTACTGATAAACTGTTACTAGCTTGTTCTTGGCTTTTTTTATCTGTTGTTAAATTTTGTTAAAGTTTCTTGATTTTGTGCTCATTACCTCATTAGGACTTTTTGTTGTTGTTAATAATTGTGTTGAGCTTGTTAAAATTGGGTTAAAAACTTTGTTAATCTTTGTTAAAACATGTTAATTTTTGTGTTAAACTTGTGAAAACTATGTTAAAAACTTGATTGGCTTTGCTCACTACTTTGGCTTGTTCTAGCCTGTTCTTGATTAATGAACTCTGTTACTGGCTTATTGGTTGATGCTAAATTACAATGTTCTAAAAATCAGATCGGACCGGTCTAACTGTGAACGGGCAGCAATTACGGTTCGATTTGCCCCCTAAAACCGTTTCTCTAAAAACCAAAGAAAACCATCAAACCGACCGGTTTTTGGTCGGTTGGACCGGACAGAGAACCGACCGGTTTAAAAAAAACGGCGTCGTTTTTGCCAAATTTGCTTACTTTCACTCTTGGTTCTAGAGCTCCTTTGTTTCTTTCTCCCGTTTTCCCTCCGTTTCTTTCATTCACAGAAACTCAGCCAAAAAACCCTAGCACTGTAAGCCTACACCACCGCCGCCGCAAGTAGTGGCATACTGCCGCCGTCCGTCCGTCTATCTAGCTTCCCTCGTGCTCCAAGTCTTCAAGCCCCGTTCGCTGTCACCGATCGCAGCTGCTTCCTCGAGCTCGGCGTCCGTCGTCTTTGTCTGCTCAGCCGCGCTTCCGCCGCCGTTGGTTGCCGTTAACGTTCGCGTCTTCGTTCAGCCGTCGTCTTCGTTCGCGTTCTTCGCCGTTCAAGTTTGCTCGGCGTTCACCGTTCGCGTTCACTCGCCGTTCACGTTCGTCTGGAAGCCACGTTGCCCTGCTTCAAACTCTGCGACCAACCCGTGCGCTCCACCTAGCCGTCGAACTGCTCTCTTTTGTCGCCGCCGTGAGTTCCCTAAACCCACCACCAGACAATACACTCACATAACACCAATACTCTGCTTCAAACTCTGCAACTTCTTATTTCTATTACAATAAGTAACTATTTGATTTGGCAGTGGTTTGGATTTTTTTCATAAGACTGAATTAAAGTATACAATAGTTATGTTCTCTTCTCTATCACATTGATACTAAGCTTTGAATTCTCTTATTTCGTTTCAAGTTTACCGTACTCAACATGTTTGATGAAATGCTTTAACCATATTTCGGGTTGGTTTTATCATTTCTAGCTTTTAGAAACTTAGTAAGTTGATTGCATGTGAAATTAGAATAATTGGATCTTAGTAATTAGGAAATTTTAGCTGCACAAATAGCATCTTTGTAGAAAACATATTAGCATTGCATTAGTGTTCTTCTGATAAATTTTAACTGTTAGTGTGAACTTGTTAATTTGCTAATTGTTCTTGTGTTGTTGTTCTGTTATTTTTATTTTTATTTTTATTTTGTTGTGATTTACTGCTCTTGAACCTGTTAAGTTGATAATTTGCTAAATTGTTGGGCTGCTGTTGTTTTAATTTGCTAAATTGTTAGGTTTCTGTGATTTAATTTGTTGGATTTTCTATTTAGGTCTTGTTCTTGTTTATTTGCTAAATTGTTGTTGTGTATTTATTGTTGTCTTTGAGATTCTTGCTGGATATTGGTGATCATTGATTTATTATATGCTTCATGTTTTCATTGTTTTCTTCTTCTAAAGGAAAAAAATTCTGTTTTCATTGTTTTGTTGATTGTTTGTTTTATTTCAGAAATTATTTTTTGTTGATCAATGCTTAAACTCTAAATGCTGTTCTGTTGGTTTTGCAGTGTTTGTTTTGTTTCAGAAATCAATTTTTTGTTATCAATGCTCAAACTCTGAATGTTGTTCTTCTGTTTTTGTTTTGTTTCATAAATCAATATTTTGTGATCAATGCTCAAACTCTGAATGTTGTTCTGCTGTTTTTGTTGTTTCAGAAATCAATTTTTTGTGATTAATGCTCATACTCTGAATGTTGTTCTGTTTTGTTTTAAGGCTGAGTTTAGAAGAGGTGATTGATTTTTGAGAGTTGTTTTGTTTTTGTTTTAAAGGTGTGTGTTGTGTTCAATTTTCATTTTGTAGGAAATTCTTTGAGGTATATAAGAATTAAGAAGGAAGACTATTTTAACGGTATTATTCTGTTGATTCTAGTATGCTACAAGCTTGAACATAGAATTGAAGAGAGAACCCTTTATTATTTTATCATTGGCCTATTTTTGGCGTTGCATATAATTGTAGTTTGTTTATTCATAGAACTAGTTGTTTATGATCCCCTTTTGAAGTAAAAAGATGCAGTAGAAGAGTGTTTAGAACCAGTTGCTTTATTCATTGAATTTTTATAGAATCAGGTGTATATTATAAAACGGTTTTTTCGGTTGAACTGAACTGGTTGTACCAATGAACTAGTGAACCAGTAACTAGAGTAGTTCGATGACCGGTCCGGTTTTCTGAACCTTGCTAAATTGGTACTGATAAACTGTTATTGGCTTGTTCTTGCTTTTTTTCTGATGTTAAATTTTATTAAAGTTTCTTTGATTTTGTGCTCATTACCTCACTCAGGTTTTTTTTTTTTTTTTTTTGTTAATCATTGTGCTGATCTTGTTAAAATTGGGTTAAAATTGATCATCTTTTGGAGTTTGATGTATAATAGGTTGATTTCAAGCTGAGATTTTCTTCTAACAATGATACTGACAACTGGAATAACTTAACAATTGGACTATTCATTTTAGAGAGGAAAAACATCTACATAATTTTCATATTTTATTGATGAGCATTTGAGCTGTTTATATTTGAAGCTTGTAAAACAGATGGAATGCTTTCTATAAAAACCACGAGTAAGTTTAATGTTCTTCTCACAGTTAGTTTTGCTTTGATTTCATTGAATACATGCATACACCTCAAGCTTGAATATGTTTTGAGCCATAGTATTAAAATGTTTTGAAATTTCTACTTGAAACTTTATTAGGGAGCAGCTCAAAGTTAGGAGTGGAGTAGCTTGCAGCATTGAAAACCATCAGCACAATGAACTGGTGATAGAGGCAGTCATAATAATAAGTAACATGCCAGTAGACATGTTCTGTAATTTTATATTATAGCAATACACATATTCTATCATATTCTATAATTTTTATTGTGTTGATGATTTATTGATTGTTTTTTATTGTGTTGATGAGAGTTGTTCTATAATTTATTTATTATTTTATTTTAAAACAGTTTTTCGGTTGGATTACGATTGGACTGGTTGAACCAGTAAATCAGTGAGTAAAACGGTTCGATGACCGGTCCGGTTCTCAGAACCTTGGTTTGTAGCTTTGTGCTAAGCCTCAAGCTGTCGAGCACAATAAAAGACCAAATGCATATGAGGTACCTTTTTGGTGTGACTCTCCAATCTGACATATAATGATAACTAAGCTAGCCTTTCACATGGGCCTGTATTGATTGGACAACCAAAAGCCCAAAGTAGTGACAGAAAAAAATTAAAGGCCCAATCCAAGTCCAAAAAAATGTTCCGTGGCTTAAACCCTTTAAAGTTTAAACCCTTCCGAATGGCTTATTTCGGGTAGAGGAGGAAGAAGAAGAAGAGTGCAGGTTCAATAGCACGACAAGTTCGGATTTTTGGGATATAATTCAGAGACTTGTTTTACTCTTCACTGCATAGCTAGGTGTTGAAATTTTTCCATTTCAGCTCAGGTGATTCCATTCGGCTTTCATATTTTGGTTTGCTTGCTCGCTCTCGCGTGTACCCAAATGGCTGCACCCTAATCCCTGTTTTGTATTTGATTTCAATTGCAATTTCAAGCTCTAATGTTTTTCCCTCTTTTCGTCATCAGATTTATGACCTGAATCTCGATTCCTTGACTGCTTTTCAGTTTCATAAACTTGGGGGATTCTTCCCTCTTACGGAACTTGAGTTCTGAAACTAAATGTGAAAAGCTATTTGATGACAGTGAATAGGATGGATCACTTTGCGGGAGAGCATCTTGCTCAACAAAGACTGAGGCAGAAGCTTGATGAAGTCAACGTAGCTGCTCAAAATAACCTTGCCCCTATCCAAGACCATGTCAATTTCACTCTCCAGGTTTCTTCTTTCTTGACTGCTTCAATACGATGACAAATTTTGCACTTGCAAGCTTCCTATTCTATATAGTTCATTGTTTGATTGGATTTGGCCTTTCCAGAAAGCATATTTCAAATGTGCGTATGAGTGCTTTGATAGGAGCAGAAGGCAGGAAGAGATAACTACTTGTGTCGAAAATTGCAGTATTCCTCTTGCTAATGTTCAACAGACTTTTGATGCTGAGATGCAAAAGTTTCAGGTAAGTCTCTCCTTCCTTTCTCAACTGCTGTTGCTTCTTTAATTGCAAAAGTATTGTGAATTAATTTAATAGACAAGTTTCAATAGTACAATCAACGATTAATTGTCTTTCATTCTAGGTAATCAGTTGAAACTCGATCCACTATTGATTATAGGGTTTGCAAATATTAAAATTGGATCCAATTCACACTTCACTTTTTCAACACTTTTTGATGAAAATTAATGGTTTGTTAAAAGAAATAGAGCAGATATGTATATGTATGCATGCATCTTCGAAAATTTTGCATTGGAAGATCTTTGGACCTCCAAAACATTTAGTTTGATTTCCTATTGAAGATATGGTATTCATAGATCCATGTAACTTACCTCATCTTGTAGTAAAAGGCTTAGTAGTTTTTGTTGTTGATTTCCCATTATTTGGACAATAAATACCTTGTTTTGAACATGGTGCAGGAGAAATTGAATAGATCTCTGATGGTATGTCAAGATAGGTATGAGTCTGCAAAGCTCCAGCAGAAAGGTGGGGCCATGAATGATATGATTTCCTGTGCTGATGAGGCGATCCAAGACAGTACCAAGATGCTACCACTTCTTGCTAATAAGTTGAAATCCTCCTTTGGCATTAAGGACAATGACTCCTTCTAGCTCCATTTTTGTATCCAAAGATTTAGTTATTATTGTAGATGGTGCAAATTTGCAAGACATTATTTTGTAACTCTATCTAGAGTACACAAGATTTTACTGGATTTCTGTACTTAGAATGCTGGGGAAGCTTGATTTATCAATGACCAATAATTATGTGCATTTCGTTAGGTTTTATTTCGCTACCTTCAAATGTAACATTGTATACGATGTGATCATTTTGAATATTAATCGCAAACAACTTCACCCGTGCAATCTAGCCACCTGTTCTTTAAGCGGAATGCAATCTCAACAATGCTGCATGAGTTTCTCCATTGTTTCGTTCTTCAGTAGTATGGTACACTAACGTGAAAAGATTATGTTATAAACTGGTCATAAGTGGTGATTTTTCTTGTGGGGAACAACTTAATGTAAAAATATAAAAAAATAACTTTTTTTAAAATTATAATTTATATTTTTTTTTTAAAAAGTTTTTTCTTAAAAATGATATTTTTTATGTAATAAATAAATAAATATTTTTATATTATATCTAAATATAATTAATAGATAAATTTTTTTGTATAAAATATTTAAATATAAAATTATTTTTACTTTTTTAAAAAAAATTTAAAATAAATAATTAAAAAAATTTCAAAAACTCACCGTCACAAGCCCTAAGCACATAATATCATTTTTAAAGTGGTTAAAATTTTCTTTTTAAAAGCTTTTCCAAATACAATGAAAAATAACCATATAAATAGACTTTGAAGTTTGAATGATAGAGTTTTCTTTTAGTCTTTACCGGACATAACTAATTTGGGTGTAAGTGAAGATAAGTAGAAGTGAACAGAACTAGAAGGAAGAGGAGGCAGCAGCAGTGAACATAACTAATTTGGGTCTAAGCCTGAATTACCAGATATGTACTTCCTCAGTCCTCATTTCTTCTAACTGTAACACACAAACAATGCAAGCAGCATCTCTATCTCAAACCTTCATCGTAAATCCAACTCCACAGGTTATTCCTCTTCTTCTATTCTGAGAGAAGCCAGTAATCGTAGATTGTTTATTTTTAAAATACATATTTTGTGGCAGCTGCAGGTGGCCAGATGCAAGCAGAGAGTAGATGAGTTCATAATCCCCACCATGAATTTTACACGTCTGCCTCCTTCATGGAAGCTTAGACATGCTGCAACAAAAAGGCACTGCTGCTTTCTTTATTTCAAATTGCGTCATTGTTTGTGCGAGTTCAACCTGCTTAAATTCATTCATATTAAATTTGAAATGTTCAGGAACACGTTCGATGTCTTCCTAATGCTGCCGTTGTATCAGGTGCTTGTATTCCTTAGCTCAAACCATGCTCATTTTAATCGAAACTCTTGATTTTTATGTAAACAATTTCTCTTGGACTTCGGTTTTTCTTCTTGTAGATACTGAAATTACTTCTGCAGCGCACATTTCTGGCTCTTTGGAGAAGGAATCGCCATGTGAATTGAACTTGAAGTTGTCTTCTTGTTCTTCCCTCGTTTCCCTTATTAAGAAAGGGTCCGGTCTTGGTTGGTCTTGCTGAACCTTGTGATGGATCAAAGTTACCGGAAGATTGCAAAGCAAAAATGCTTCCTCTTCCTTTTCCTCTTCTTTCACGTGGTGATCCGATCTTTCTTGGACCCTATTTGTCGCCATGTACATATGAGAATGGAAATAAGAGAACAGGTTTTGTTATAGTGGTGTTTGTGTGTCGGGTAAACAAGCTAGGGTTTAAGGTTTAAGGTTTAAGGTTGTTGTTTATTAGCAGCCAGGATGAAGGTTGAGGTGTTTGAATAGGAGAGGGTGCAAGAATCTGTGGGTGACAGTTGACACCGAAAGTGTAGACATTTGGATTTTGGAATGCCTATAAAGGGAAAGGAAAATAATATGAGGAGATTGTGCGGATCCCTGATGAGATAACAAATATGTATTATTAATTATTGACTGAAAATGATATATTTTTTAAACTTTTATTGAAAGAAGGTGAAAATTCATCTGCACTCAACAATTTGTTATTTGGATTTGTTGAAAAACTTTAGGTTCTCATCTATTATTATTTACTTCTCTTTTTCAGATCTCGACAGACTTTTGTAATAACCAAGTTGATCTAGCGAGTTCTTACTCCTTTAAAGTGAGTAGCATAATTTTAGTAATCTCCTCTCATTACCTATGAATCCACCATATGTATTTATAGTTTAAAAGACAAATTTTTTACGTGTTTATAGTCAATTTAAAAATTTCTTTAGAGTCTTGTATACGTACTTATATGTATTGTATAATTTATATTAATTAAATTCAACATTCTTATTTGAAATCTTTTCATTCATCTACTCGTGCCAATTCTATTTTTACCCTGTGCATATAAATTGTAAAAAAAATTGTTTGCAGCCTCTCATTTATGTATTGTTAATACTGTTGATATGTTAAATTAAGAGTTATAAGTTAAAGGTCACCGTAATGTTCTAGTTAATATCCAATTATGACCTAAGCATAATGGGTTCATTAGTTAGGATGTCAAAGACGAGCCAAGCAATTGGTAATTAGTGTGAAAAAATTAAAGTTTAGTTAAATTTATAAAAAAAATTAAGACATTAAAATTTAATTCAAGGACCTACAAGCTTACGTCACACAGAAAACTTTGATTTGGAGCAATAATGAAATCTTAACTATAATCAAACACCAAAATCTAAATATAAGTTTACAAGTCATTATAATCAAATTCATAAAACCTAAAACAGACATCAAATCAAGAATGTGAGAGAGAAAAAATAAGAAGAGAAAAAGCTCACTAAAATTTCGCTCGAAGAACGAAAAGATGAAACGTGAAAAAGTACACAAAATTGAGAAGACGAAGCGCAATGAAAAACAACATATAGGTAAAAAGTAGCAAAAAGCAGGCATGCAAAAATCGAACATAAAAAAGGAATTGAAGCTCACCTGAATGCAGAAACAAAAATACAAAAATCAAAAAAGAAAAAATAGCGAAATCAGACCTAAAATCAAATAAGAAATAGCAAAATCAAACACAAAAAATTGCATAAAAAAAGCATGCAGAAATAAAAAATACAAAAATAAAAAACACAAGGAGTAGACGATCACCTTGATCTAGAGGCGAAAATGCAGAATCAAATAAAGAAAAAGAGAAATAAAGTAATGAAAATCAGTTTAAAAAGTATGGAAAAGAACACATTGAGAATCGCGCTTAAGATAGAGAGAGAGGAGACATGAAAAGAAGAAGTGATTTTGGCGCGTGTAACTGAAATTGGTGAGAATGGGGTGGAGCCTTACGAGTATAGTTGTCAGAATCAAACCGGTGATCAAACCGGTCAGATTATTGGACTACTGAATTACTGGTTTAATCGATGAATTATTAGTTGAATCGATTAATCCGGTCCTATGTAATTAAAAACATAAAAAATAATAAAAAATTTAAAATATATATTTTCACTACCATTTTAAGAATATCTAATTGTTCTAAAATAATATGGAACAAGAATAATAAATATTTTATTAATTTTACTCTATCATAAATATTTTATTTTGTTTTTATATTAAAATAACTATTATTTTAAAATTTTAATAATTTATTATTTAATTTATAACTATTATACTATTATATACTACAAGTATTTATTAAAAAATAATATTAATAGATATTATATAATTATAAAAAAATAAGTGAGTTTATAATTATTGTTAAATAAAAATATAATTAATTTAAAAATAAATGAGTTTATAATTAAAATTAAAATAATTAAATATAAATAAATTATTTGATGAAAAATATTTATGTATATTATAATTTACAAATAAATTAACAAGAAGTATAATAATTTGGTGGATATGAATGGTGACTTTTTCTATTGAGGATAGGGTTTCAAACCTACCCCAAGTATTTAAAAAAAAAATTAACTTTTAAACGATTCGGTCGAGCCAGTTTCATCGAATTTGACCGATTTTATTCCGAATTTGATTGGTTTGTACAAACTTTTTATTTTGTTTGGTTTAAATATCAGATCGAAACAATATAAAATTTGGTTTATTAATTTTTTGATCAAACCTATCAATCCGATCTAATTTTAATAACTATGCTTGTGAGTGAGAATGGATGGAGTTTGTTTTTCAGTTATTGAATTTTTGTATTTGTGTATGTACTTATATATTGTAACTAAAATTATAGACTAAAATTAGTATACACTAATATAACTGCTAAATTTTGTATTTACATATAATATTTTTTAAATTCTAAATCCAAATATATTCATGCGTAAGGGATGTTTTTCTTTTCAAAGTTACGTTTGATAAGGTGAAAAAGTATCGTATTTTGATGTGGTTCAAAACTTTTTAAAGGGATGAAAAAAAGAAAGAAAGAAAAGGAGCAATGAGACAAACAGAGAAGACTCAAACTTTTACACTAGTACAAAACGAGAAAAAGACAAGAATCCAAGACTTAATTAAAAACCTTTTTTATTTTCTTTATTTATTTTAGAAAAATATACATAACCAACAATATTTTTGAACAATGTATAAACAATGTGAATTAATAGGGTTAAAAAAATAAATTTAATTAATAGTATTAAATTAGAATATAGTGTATTTTCATTTAATTAATAGTTATTTATGTTGTTCAAAATAGTCATTATTTACTTAGCACTCTCCTTTATTTTTTTACTGCTTTCCCAGCCACCGTTGCTCGCGTGACTTTGTGCAGTCGTTTCCCAAATCCTATTCCCACTATTCTCCACCCAGCCAACCATAAAGCATAGAACTTCACACTTTAATCATGACAACCATAAGCACCAACACATATTTCACCTCTTATTTTTGGCACTTATCAATTATCATCTTAGACTCCATCATGGCCACAAATCTCACGTTAATCCAGCTATAATCAATCATTACTTTATGCCCAGATATTCTTTTGCAAGCTAAGTATGTATCTTCTACTATTAAATAATCGTATATTCGTACTAATACTATTTTCAGAGTATAGACAAACAATGTTATCTCAACTGAATTTTCATTAAAAATGAATCATGCAAGAAGAACCTTGCCCATTCAATTCATTCCCATATTTTTTGTGCATACGCTAACAAATTTCTTTTTAGTTTCTGCTATTAGTATTTGAGTTGGAAATTAAATTTTTAGTCTCTGCTATTAGTATTTGATTAGAAATTAATTACTTTATTTTGATTACTGCCTCTCTTTCTCACGAGAAAGTAAGAAATATAGATTACAGAGCCTGCACTACAACAATATTATAAATTCAATTCAAAATAAAGGAAAGCAAAAGCTACATCCACAAACTCAGAATCAAATAATCTAACCTAATCTAATCTAATCTAATCTAAAAGATTAAACTAAAAGCATGCGATCGAGCACGCCCCACAGCATTAACATTCATGACATGGCATGATCAATTAATTCGATGATGATGATGATGATGATGATAACAAAGCCCTCTCCTCAACACTACTATCATTGCTTATTGCATGTAGCTCCTTTAGCCATTCAAACGTTCTAAGACGACGACGTGACATCACCACTGTCTTCAATTGCTGCTTCTTTTCCCTGTTCTCCATCTTCTTTTTGTTTTTCAACTCGGCCAACACCTTTTCTTTCGCGGCGTGCGTTTCACTTTCTTGTTTGTTGGATCCTTTATTCTTATTCTTATTCTTATTATTATTATTATTACCACCAACCCCACCAGCACCGCCTTTGCGCGTGTTGAATCGCGCAACGGTTTCCACGGAACAACTGCAACCACTGAATATACCACCGCCTTTGCCAACAAACTGTTTCATCACATGATTATTAGTATTGCTTTTTGTTGTAGCGTTCAAGGAAGGGCTACGGTTGTTGCTACTACCGCTACTGCTATTGCGACTAACGGAATTTCTGTTACCGTTATTGTTTCGGGTCTTTATGTCATGGAGTCCTATCTCCGGTGCAGGGAACACGCCTAAACGGAAAAACTCCCATGCTGACGACGATTTGCGACCTTGAGAACTAACTGAATTTCTTGGAAGGGAATTCGACTGTCTTAATTGGGGTTTAGGACTTGGAATTGTGTGGAATTGGTTTCGAATTTTGGGTTTGGATTTGGTTTTGGTGGTGGTGGAGCTACTGCTTGATGAGTTCTGGCTTCTCAGGCTGCTGCTTCTGCTGCTGCTGCTGTTGCTGCTGCGAAACTCGCCTAGCGAACCATGGTCCATGGACTCCGACCTTGATTCGCAAGGCGTGGATTTGAATTGATTTATATTGTCATTACCGTCGTCGATTTTGGAGGATGGTTTGGTTTTTGGGTGCAGCGGGAGGATCTGGCCTTGAAAGAAGACTTCGTCTGCAGCGCACATTTCTGGCTCTTTGGAGAAGGAATCGCCATGTGAATTGAAATTGAAGTTGTCTTCTTGTTCTTCCCTCGTTTCCCTAATTAAGAAAGGGTCCGGTCTTGGTTGGTCTTGCTGAACCTTGTGATGGATCAAAGTTACCGGAAGATCACAAAGCGACAATGCTTCCTCTTCATCTTCCTCTTCTTTCACGTGGTGATCCGATTTTTCATGGACTCTATTTGTCGCCATGTACATATGTGAATGGAAATAAGAGAGAACAGGTTTTGTTATAGTGGTGTTTGTGTGTCGGGTAAACAAGCTAAGGTTTAAAGTTTAAGGTTGTTGTTTATTAGCAGCCAGGATGAAGGTTGAGGTGTTTGAATAGGAGAGGGTGCAAGAATCTGTGGGTGACAGTTGACACCGAAAGTGTAGACATTTGGATTTTGGAATGCCTATAAAGGGAAAGGAAAATAATATAGAGATTGTGCCGATCCCTGATGAGAGAACAAATATGTATTATTAAATATTAATTAAAGATTGAAATGATATTTTTTTAAACTTTTATTTAAAAAAAAGTAAAAATTTACTTGCAATTGACTTCATATGAAATTATTTTTGAATTACTAACACATGTTATTATTTGATTTGAAAAAAATCGATTTATTTTATGGGAGCCACTTAGATAAAGATGTCAAAAACGTTTTTTTTAAAGATGTTTTTAAAATTTAAAATTTAACACATATAATAAATTAAATTGTATTATTTTTATTAAAATTAGACTGGACAAATCAGTTTAACAAAAAAATTAATAAATTAAATTTTGAACCGATATAGATTAATATTTTTTATAAAAAATTACTACAATATCTCTATTATAAAACACAACTAAAATATCCCTATTATATATATATATATTAAAAACTTTAAATTCTAACTCTATAACGATAGAGAAGAAAAGGGTTAGCATTTAGAATTTTCAAACTTAATATATATAATAAAAATACTTTAGTCATTTTATATAATAGAGGTATTGTAGTCATTTTTTATAAAAAATAATATTAATTTAGATATATTTAAAATTTGATTCACTATTTTTTGTCAAATTAATTTATCTGACCTAATTTTGACAAAAATAATATAATTTAAGTGATTATATTAAATTTTAATTATTAAAAAATATATTTAAAAAAAGACGTTTTCTGTAACTTTATGGAAACATCCCTCTTATTTTATACAAATATTTTTTTTAAAAAAACCGGTTTGGATAGATCAAATAACCACCTTAAAAAAATTCAATTCTTTATGCATGTTATCCTTAAATCTCGAAATGATGAATTTAGTACGTTCTTCTTCATCTTTCATGACCAAATTTTCTTCAAATTTATCTTTTACTTTTATTTATTTAATTTTCGTCAAACATATGTATACAAATTGTAACACCCTAACTACCAAAGCTCACGCTTCCGGCTGCGCAATTCTGATAGCTCGAACATTACGACGACATTTATACTATTTAATACTAAAATATGAGCCTGTTTAAAACTTTAAACCGCAATACCGCTCCAAAGATTACTTTCGTTCGATAACATACATCCATATATACCATACAACTTACAAAAGCTCATCAAGAGTACATCCATATATATACATACATATATATAAATAATACTACAAACATTACCCAATACAATTCCTAACCCTCTTACAGAACATCTCAAGATAAAGGCGAGGGTACAATAAATAATAATCTAAAGCAATACAAAGCATCTCAACAACAACTAAATAAACTCTTCGTGACTTCTACACCCATATCCTGAAAGGGGAAAAATGTAAGGGGGGTGAGAACATCATCCTCGAAAGGGTTCTCAGTAGAGGGTTTTTGGGAATTACTGTAATAGGATACATGAAGATAAACCGTACCAGTGATTAATAACCGACTTATGCCTCTTTTCAGAAACAACAGTTTACAGTAAAAGAAAAACCTGAAATCCTTTTCCGAAAGAGGAACCATTCAATTCTCAAAAACTCAAAAGCCTTTCAAACGGTTTATCTATGCCAAACCAAAATAGCCTTTCATATTTTATTCCAAACCAGAAACACAAAACCGAAATTAACCATCGGTTCATCTCATTCCATCCACGGCCCTAGGCCCAAACAATCCAACCATCAACAAATCACCACAGTCCAACAGAGTCTTAGTAGCAATCACAAATAGGAAGATGCAAGCACAAACAAACAATTATTGCAAGTAGAACAATTAGCAGTTAATCACATAGGCAAACCACGTACAGTATGCACACCCAAACAATGTCACATAGATGCATATGATGCATGCCTGTCCCTAGTGGCTGATGATATCATCTGTCGGTTATAGAGCCAACCCGACAAGTCCTGGTAGCTAACCATTGGACTATCCCTCTGTCGTGTCTCCCAAACTCGAGTTATACTCAATATAAACTTAATCATAATCATGATCCATATCCATCACCCTCACTGGTGAATATTTATGGAGGTGAGCTCATCCAGGAATTTCACAGTGCCTGGCCACCCTGACGACATAGGGTCAAAAGAGCTTCGAGTCTCCACCTGGAGTACGTGGTGGCTAGCCACTACTTCCTCCTAGGGAAACTCTTATCTCCGATAGTAGAAGTACAACATCACAACTTATCAATGTCTCAGCATAAATGCTTTCATTCTCAATCATGGATCAACATCCATCTCAGCCATCCGGCTCACGGTTCAATCCAGAACCAGCCAATATTCATATCATTCAAGTCATTCTGGCTCACAGTTCAATCCAGAACCAGCCAATATTCGTAATCATACACAGCCATTCCGGCTCACAATAAAACAACACTTCCACATTTAAAATCATCAAATTCATGAAATCGGCATTTCAGTCATAAATCATTTTCTCTATTCATTTCACTTTGAAATCAAATTTCAACTCTTTTCAGCCTTGGCTTTAGAAAACTCGTTTCTCAAATCAACTCAGGCTCATAAGCCAAATTTACTCAAAGTGAGTTCTTTTTTTAAAACAAAGCCACTCTCGACATTCTCTTTCCAAAACTTCCAAAACCATGGAAGGTAAAAGATTTATTTCAAAGTATTCAAAATCACCCATACAACAATGGAATTTTATAACAAAAGTTCCTCGGCAGAGTCCCAAGTCTTTAGGGGAGAATAACATAACTCATTTCACCAAATTCATTTTAAATTTATTAAAACCTTGGCTTCCTGATTTGAGTAGTAAAATAGGATCTAAGCCAATCCGAGTCATGTAATCAATTACTCTTTCCAAAGCCATTTTCTTTACTTAAACAAAATCAACTTCAATTCCATAATTAAATCTGAAGCATTTCAAACTGCTAAGAGAATCATTTTTGTTGTGTTAAACTAGAGTTCAAATGGTACTCTCTGAATCTCATTCAAAACGTCAAAATAAAGAAGTTCATCAATCGAAATCCAATTCCTTTTAAAATCACGAAAACTCTTCCAATGGACACCCTTTATGTTTAATAGAGAAAAACATAAACCCGTTTTACCTTTTAAAACAGCCTCAAGGCAAAATTCTCTTTCGAATAACTTGTACCCAAGGACATACTATTCTTCTTGGAAAATAAGGAGAAATCATGATTCTCTTTTTAGTAATTCTTTCAAAGCATAGCTTCATTGCATTTCATAATTGATCTAAGTAAAGTTAATAAAAGAAGACCTAAATTCACAATCCTCCAAGTAAATAGGAAAGGCATTAAACTCAAAATTTCTCAAATAACATTTCAAATAAAGCCTCGGATTTTATAGAAATTTTGGCAGCATCTCCCCTAAAACTTGGACATTGCCACCCGGTTCGGGTCCCAACTAAACCGTTCCTTAATCCTTTTCAACAGTCCAGAATCCCAAAACTCAATTCAAAATCACGCTAAATCCATCAGTCGCCTCAGTGGCATATCTCAAGGAAACTATTTCAAATCAAATCAATATCAACCGATTTAACTCATTTTCAAAGCTTTAAAGAAACGGCTCAGTAACAAATCATTTGTTCAAAACCAAGTCAATTAAAGTAAACCAGGCTGAATTCAAGGGTGCATTCGACTTTTCAAATCATCAAAACAATTAACTCAAATCAAATCAATCCTCAGCGGATTAAACTCAGATTTCAAATCTTTAAAGAATCAACTTCAAAACATTACATTTCACAAAGCCTCACAACAACTCAGCCAAACCAACATCCATAATCATTCGAGTCAATCAAATAATACATAACGCAGATACAATCACCAAATACACTATCTCACATCAGTATCCACATGTAATAATTTCAATACACAAAACATAGTTTTTAGAAAGCGCCCCTACCTTAAACCGAACTGACGGCAACCAAAACCTCAGCTCCAAGCCACTTTCGCAACAGTCTTCACAACTCTAATCGCAACATACAACAACCAAACTCAATCTTATAGCAATTAACGCAACAGACCTTAGCGTGCGATAACAGAATAATAACGAAAGGGCTTCCAAATTGAAATGCTTACCGAACCGAAGGAGGAGCGGCTGAACCGACACCGCGGCGGTCTTCGAACCGGCTCGGCGGCAGCCCGGCAGCCACCTCAAGCGGCAGCGGTGACGAATTCCAATCACGACGATTGAAACCAGCAGGCAGTGACCATAGTAACCTCGGAATTCAAAAAGGACAGAAACCTTAAATAAAACCCTTACCGGCAAACTTTCCGGCGACGGCAGAAGTAATCAGTAGCTCCGGCGGTGGTTCCGGCGGCCACAACAACTTCTTCGGCAGCCATACACGACAGGAGACAACCCCGGTTGCAGCTGGTTAGGCAGCGGCAGCTTCCGACGGCCATAGAATCCCCGGCGACCAAAACAACGGCACGACTTCTCCCTCCTTCTTTCACAGCTCCCATGACAGCAACCACCTAGCTCCGGTGATGGCACGCTTGCAGCAACAGCACCCAGGCACGCCGGTGATGTCGCAAGGCAGCGTCCCTTCCTCACCAGCAGCAAAACCCACGGCGGTAACCATGGAGAGGCGACTTGGCCGGTCAGTGGCGGCAACGAGGATGCACCGCGGCGGTTGGTTCGCAGCAACATCGCCCCTGGCGGCCAGCCTTCCAACGCGACTCCTCTCCTCTCGGGTGCATCACAGCGGCGACAACCAGCGTGGATGTAGTGGTGACGATGGTGTGGCGGCTCCAAGCTCGCGACCACCCTCACTCGCGAGCCAACCCCCATATCGATTCTGCCCTTTCTGGCGACGGCGCAACGGCGCGGTGGTGGCGGCGAACTCGTGACAGGCGCGACGCGACTGCACGGCATGAGACGCGGCCCTCTTCCCTTCCGATTCTGATCTCCCTCTCCTAGGATCCCTTCGCTTGTTTTCTTCGTTTCTTCTCAAGAGCAGTGGGTGTGTGTGTGTGTTCATCACAAGGCTGCGCAGCAAAGAGGATGAAGGAGAGGCTGTTGGCTGCGCAGCACGAAGAGAAGGGTTTTAGGGTTGGTGTATCAAAATTAGGGTCAGGGGAATTTTAGTAATTTCACTTAAAATAGGGATAATATAGTAATTAGAAATAAATTTTAATCCAACAATAATAATATATAAAAATACTATTTGCTCATCAATTTTTACAAATTACTTTCAATAAAATGCCCAAATCAAATAATTAGAAATAATATACTTAATTTCTTCATTTTCCAAAATAGCAGTATTAATATTTAAAATATTACTTATCTAATCCAAATCATACAAAATCCTTATTATTTCATAACTATCAACTTTATAATTCAATTATAGAAAATAATTCAATAACTGTAAAATTGGATAATAATCATGACTCGTCTCAAATTCAATAAATCACAACTTGCCTTAATTATTTTTAATAAAATAATTTCTGAAATTAAAGCTATAAATAACTATATGATTTGAGACTTGATCATAATAAGACTTTTCAAAAGTTCTGGGTCTTACATTCTACCCACCTTACAAAAATTTTCGTCCTCGAAAATTGATACAAAACGAAAGAAATTTCATAACAGTTCACTTTTAAACACATTTAAGGAAGAAGCAAAAATATCTCAACATATAAACATATATACAGTTTTTCAAATACTTGGATGGTCGTATGCATAAAGATACAAAGGTAGGAGTGTGATTGCAAAGCAAACATTACAAGATAGGCTCAATGCACAAGGTCATATGATCTCAAGGCTATACAAAAACTTGAGGTGCCAAAATAGGGTGCAAAGTAGGATAGGCATTCACAAGGCAAAGTGGTAATTAGTGTGGTAAAAGGCTGCAAAGTATGTTGGTATTTAAACAGTGGCATAACGTTCACTGACAGATCTTGTTCCCACTTCAGAACTTCAATTTCCCAACTCCACTAATCATTTTACAACCTCATAGCCGATCATAAGCCTAACAACCGCAAACCCGTTCACAAGGAACAAAACACCCACAACTCATAACGTTGCACACCTACCGCTCCAGTTTTCGTATACACATATCACGTCTTAAAGAACTAACGCATTGTGTTACTACGTCTACAAGTCGCACGTGATATCAAAACAATTCTTGAGTCTACTCAGAAGGATACAAGATTCAAAAAGAAAAGACAATTGTCAAAGATACTACTCATAGGTTTGAAAGAGCGTATGCAATACCAGGTAAGCAAGGATGCTCAAGCAGTGAAGTTCGATAGACACAATTCAATTGACAACCTCAAAGATAACCCTTGAATCAAAGAAATCTAATAGGATCAATAAGGAGAAGGATCAGCACATTAGTTTGAAACAATTTCAAGCTGAGTCAAAGAAGTATGAGGTCTACAGAAAAGAATATCTCAGACCCAAGACAAAGTTCACAGAACTCAAGAGCACGATTAGAAATATTTCCAAATACATCGTTCATAAAAGAATCGAAAACTTGCAGGAAAATCACCTTGCAGTCTAAAAGAAAGTCAAGTAATAAACATTCTTCAAGAGAACAACAAAAGCATAAATGTGGCCTTGCTGTAATACAACTTCATGTTGAAACAGATCATGTAGAATTTTAAAAACAAACTGTACACAGGTTTGGCCAAGAGCTCAAATATTTCCTCAAATATTTTAGAAAGATAGTTAGATGCACAACCTAACCAAAAGTAATTCATAAAACTCGGAGAAAAATCAATCGCTTGTTCAAAAATTCCCAAAGCCCATATTCAAATAAGCGTGTATAACATTTATAGCAAGGAAGAAAGAGGAAGTTAAACTTCTATATGGAAAATAAGATCCAAGGTAAAAGTTTGCTTATAAATTGGTAAAGGAAACAAGTGGTGCATTACAAATGGAGAGGTTTCCATTAAACAACAAAGCTCTTCAAAACTTCATTTAAAATAGCGTATGCCAACTTTAAATTAACTTCGTCAAAATTGAATAATGGTTCCAATTATAACCAAACAACTGAAAAATAAGTTTGATTTGGAACTTCTTCATAGAGAATTCAATCTGCTTTATAAAATTCAAAACAAGACTCCAAATGTATACTTGAAATTACCATCTCACATCAATATTCAAGAAGATTAGGACTTACTTAAAAGGAGTCAAGCCATACAATAAAAGATCTTAAACCAAAATAGTTCAAACAAGATCCACTAGGCCTGAGTCATCAACAAGCGTTCAATTGGTCCAAAGAATACAAAAGTCATAGGAAAAGACAACTCAATCATTAGTAACTTCTCAAGGATAAATTTTTAACTAAAAACTCTTGTAAAGACAATGAGAGGATAAACGATGCACTATTTTGAAACGAATCAAACTAACTCACATAAGAATGAGATTCACAAGATTGGAAAAACCAAGATCAATAGTAATGCTCACAAGATGTAACAAATCAGTTAAAAACAAGGTCAAGCATGACATTCATGGAGATGGAAAGCTTAAGAGAGAATGAGTCCATTCATAGGAAGAAAGCTGCGAGTCCATCATTTTCAAAAGAACCACAATGACATAAACAATGTAGTAGGCTAAACCGAACTCAAATCAAAATAAATTAAGTGAAGTTTACCAAACAAAACTCAACCTGAGTAAAAGCAAAAAATTCTTTCCTTTCAGAGTTTTGAAAAATACCCAAATACATAATCAAATGAAGATGTGCATTGGAACCGTAGTAAAATTACTAGAAAGTCAATTTGTATTTAAAGAAAGTGCAGTTTCGCAAACCAGTAAAAGTACAGTCGATGTATTAGGAGTAAATAGTTGTTAAACTGTATAAGAAATCTTCAAAGTTCATATATAGATAAGTATATGTCTATTCAACAGCAATTTTCATAAAAATCTCAAAATTGGATGTAATCACTGTCAAATAAGAGAAGAACCGAATCAACAATTTCTATAAGAATGGACTCGGAATCCGAACTTAAAAGGCACAGTGCATTAAGACAAGTTCAAAGCTATATCAAAGGATACGTGAATCAAAAAGAACTCAAACAGAGAAAGATAGATACAACAAGGATTTCAAACAAGCATATGCAAGTAGGATCAAACAAGAATGCATATGAATAGAGGAATAGAATTGAAGTATCAAACTACTTTCCAAGAGGACTAGCAAACAAGAACTTCAAGTTAGGATATGAAAGAACAGGTCAACTCGAACAAAATTCAAGACACACAACTGAATAGCCTCGAGAAATAGTTTCCAATGTTCCCCAAACCCGCAATTCGCTTTACTCAAAACTCGTATATCATCTATGATAACCCATTAGTGCTTTCATATACATAATTCACTAGTATTAAGCCGGCCAAACTTAATACTAAGAATTATGCAATGCAAGACTAACAGCGTTAATCAATAGACCGTCATGTGTATAAAGCTCTAATTCTCGTCATTTGACAAAACCTAATACATGACAAGCGCTCAGAGTATGCAATTGAAGCATAGTTGGTCCATTCCTCAGGCTCTACAAGAAGGACTGCTCTGATACCATAATGTAACACCCTAACTACCAAAGCTCACGCTTCCGGCTGCGCAACTCTGATAGCTCGGACATTACGACGACACTTATACTATTTAATACTAAAATATGAGCCTGTCTAAAACTTTAAACCGCAATACCGCTCCAAAGATTACTTTCGTTCGATAACATACATCCATAGATACCATACAACTTACAAAAGCTCATCAAGAGTACATCCATATATATATACATACATATATATAAATAATACTACAAACATTACCCAATACAATTCCTAACCCTGTTACAGAACATCTCAAGATAAAGGCGAGCGTACAATAAATAATAATCTAAAGCAATACAAAGCATCTCAACAACAACTAAATAAACTCTTCGTGATTTCTGCACCCATATCCTGAAAGGGGAAAATGTAAGGGGGGTGAGAACATCATCCTCGAAAGGGTTCTCAGTAGAAGGTTTTTGGGAATTACTGTAATAGGATACATGAAGATAAACCATACCAGTGATTAATAACTGACTTATGCCTCTTTTCAAAAACAACAGTTTACAGTAAAAGAAAAACCTGAAATCCTTTTCCGAAAGAGGAACCATTCAATTCTCAAAAACTCAAAAGCCTTTCAAAACGGTTTATCTATGCCGAACCAAAATAGCCTTTCATATTTTATTCCAAACCAGAAACACAAAACCGAAATCAACCATCGGTTCATCTCATTCCATCCACGGCCCTAGGCCCAAATAATCCAACCATCAACAAATCACCACAGTCCAACAGAGTCTTAGTAGCAATCACAAATAAGAAGATGCAAGCACAAACAAACAATTATTGCAAGTAGAATAATTAGTAGTTAATCACATAGGCAAACCACGTACAGTATGCACACCCAAACAATGTCACATAGATGCATATAATGCATGCCTATCCTTAGTGGCTGATGATATCATCTGTCGGTTATAGAGCCAACCCGACAAGTCCTGGTAGCTAACCATTGGACTGTCCCTCTGTCGTGTCTCTCCAACTCGATTTATACTCAATATAAACTTGATCATAATCATGATCCATATCCGTCACTCTCACTGGTGAATATTTATGGGGATGAGCTCATCCGGGAATTTCATAGTGCCTGGCCACCCTAACGACATAGGGTCAAAAGAGCTTCGAGTCTCCACCTGAAGCACGTGGTGGCTAGCCACTGCTTCCTCCTGGGGAAACTCTTATCTCCGATAGTGGAAGTGCAACATCACAACTTATCAATGTCTCAGCATAAATGCTTTCATTCTCAATCATGGACCAACATCCATCTCAGCCATCCGGCTCACGGTTCAATCCAGAACAAGCCAATATTCATATCATTCAAGCCATTCCGGCTCACGGTTCAATCCAGAACCAGCCAATATTCATAATCATACACAGCCATTCCGGCTCACAACAAAACAGCACTTCCACATTCAAAATCATCAAATTCATGAAATCGGCATTTAAGCCATAAATCATTTTCTCTATTCATTTCACTTTGAAATCAAGTTTCAACTCTTTTCAGCCTTGGCTTTAGAAAACTCGTTTCTCAAATCAACTCAGGCTCATAAGCCAAATTTACTCAAAGTGAGTTCTTTTTTTAAAACAAAGCCACTCTCGGCATTCTCTTTCCAAAACTTCCAAAACCATGGAAGGTTAAAGATTTATTTCAAAGTATTCAAAATCACCCATACAACAATGGAATTTTATAACAAAAGTTCCTTGGCAGAGTCCGAAGTCTTTAGAGGAGAATAACATAACTCATTTCACCAAATTTATTTTAAATTCATTAAAACCTTGGCTTCCTAATTTGAGTAGTAAAATAGAATCTAAGCCAATCCGAGTCATGTAATCAATTACTCTTTCCAAAGCCATTTCCTTTACTTAAACAAAACCGGCTTCAATTCCATAATTAAATCTGAAGCATTTCAAACTGCTAAGAGAATCATTTTTGTTGTGTTAAACTAGAGTTCAAAGGATACTCTCTGAATCTCATTCAAAACGTCAAAACAAAGAAGTTCATCAATCGAAATCCAATTCCTTTTAAAATCATGAAAACTCTTCCAATGGACACCCTTTATGTTTAATAGAGAAAAACATAAACCCGTTTTACCTTTTAAAATAGCCTCAAGGCAAAATTCTCTTTCGAATAACTTGTACCCAAGGACATACTATTCTTCTTGGAAAATAAGGAGAAATCATGATTCTCTTTTCAGTAATTCTTTTAAAGCATAGCTTTATCGCTTTTCATAATTGATCTAAGTAAAGTTAATAAAAGAAGACCTAAATTCACAATCCTCCAAGTAAATAGAAAAGGCATTAAACTCAAAATTTCCCAAATAACATTTCAAATAAAGCCTCGGATTTTATAGAAATTTCGGCAGTATCTCCCCTAAAACTTGGACTTTGCCACCCGGTTCGAGTCCCAACTAAACCGTTCCTTAATCCTTTTCAACAGTCCAGAATCCCAAAACTCAATTCAAAATCACGCTAAATCCATCATTTTCAAAGCTTTAAAGAAACGGCTCAGTAACAAATCATTTGTTCAAAACCAAGTCAATTAAAGTAAACCAGGCTGAATTCAAGGGTGCATTCGACTTTTCAAATCATCAAAACAATTAACTCAAATCAAATCAATCCTCAGCGGATTAAACTCAGATTTCAAATCTTTAAAGAATCAACTTCAGAACATTACATTTCACAAAGCCGCACAACAACTCAGCCAAACCAACATCCATAATCATTCGAGTCAATCAAATAATACATAAGGCAGATACAATCACCAAATACACTATCTCACATCAGTATCCACATGTAATAATTTCAATACACAAAACATAGTTTTTGGAAAGCGCCCCTACCTCAAACCGAACTGACGGCAACCAAAACCTCAGCTCCAAGCCACTTTCGCAACAGTCTCCACAACTCTAATCGCAACATACAACAACCAAACTCAATCTTATAGCAATTAACGCAACAAACCTTAGCGTGCGATAACAGAATAATAACGAAAGGGCTTCCAAATCGGAACGCTTACCGAACCGAAGGAGGAGCGGCTAAACCGACACCGCGGCGGTCTCTGCACTGGCTCGGCGGCAGCCCGGCAGCCACCTCAAGCGGCAGCGGCGACGAATTCCAATCACGACGACTGAAACCAGCAGGCAGTGACCATAGTAACCTCGGAATTCAAAAAGGACATAAACCTTAAATAAAACCCTTACCGGCAAACTTTCTGGCGACGGCAGAAGTAATCAGTAGCTCCGGCGGTGGTTCCGGCAGCCATAACAACTTCTTCGGCAGCCATACACGACAGGAGACAACCCCAGTTGCAGCTAGTTGGGCAGCGGCAGCTTCCGACGGCCATAGAATCCCCGGCGACCAGAACAACGGCACGACTTCTCCCTCCTTCTTTCACGGCTCCCATGACAGCAACCACCCAGCTCCGGTGATGGCACGCTCGCAGCAACAGCACCCAGGCATGCCGGTGATGTCGCAAGGCAGCGTCCCTTCCTCACCAGTAGCAAAACCCACGGCGGCGACCATGGAGAGGCGACTTGGCCGGTCAGTGGCGGCAACCAGGATGTACGGCGGCGGCTGGTTCGCAGCAACAGCGCCCCTGGCGGCCAGCCTTCCAACGCGACTCCTCTCCCCTCGGGTGCATCACAGCAGCGACAACCAGCGTGGATGCAGTGTTGACGATGGTGCGGCGGCTCCAAGCTCGCGACCACCCTCACTCGCGAGCCAACCCCCATATCGATTCTGCCCTTTCTGGCGATGGCGCAACGACGCAGTGGTGGCGGCGAACTCGTGACAGGCGCGATGCGACTGCACGGCGTGAGACGCGGCCCCCTTCCCTTCCGATTCTGATCTCCCTCTCCTTGGTTCCCTTCGCTTGTTTTCTTCGTTTCTTCTCAAGAGCAGTGGGTGTGTGTGTGTGTGTTCATCACAAGGCTGCGCAGCAAAGAGGATGAAGGAGAGGTTGTTGGCTGCGCAGCACGAAGATAAGGGTTTTGGGGTTGGTGTTTCAAAATTAGTGTTAGGGGCATTTTAGTAATTTCACTTAAAAATAGGGATAATATAGTAATTAGAAATAAATTCTAATCCAACAATAATAATATATAAAAATACTATTTGCTCATCAATTTTTACAAATTACTTTCAATAAAATACCCAAATCAAATAATTAGAAATAATATACTTAATTTCTTCATTTTCCAAAATAGCAGTATTAATATTTAAAATATTACTTATCTAATCCAAATCATACAAAATCCTTATTATTTCATAACTATCTACTTTATAATTCAATTATAGAAAATAATCCAATAACTGTAAAATTGGATAATAATCATGACTCGTCTCAAATTCAATAAATCACAACTTGCCTTAATTATCTTTAATAAAATAATTTCTGAAATTAAGGCTATAAATAACTATATGATTTGAGACTTGATCTTAATAAGACTTTTCAAAAATTTTGGGTCTTACACAAATTATTTGAAAAAGTAAAGTTTGGTATTCTGAAAAAAATCTATATAGGAATGACGAAAAAGGGAAAATTAGGAATCGAAAAGGAAAGAGAGAAAAATTAGAATTCACATGGAACGAAGAAACTGAGTTTGCGATATGAACAAAAAGTTATAAATGGTACCATCTGTTCTATTTTTTCTATCTCTATTTCTATAAACCGATTTTTTTTTCAAACCAAATGATAACACGTGTCAGCAATCCATAAACAACTTTATGTGAAGTCGACTGCAGATGAGTTTCTGCCTTTAAAGAATACGCAGAAAAACTAATACTTCAAGATTTAAAAAGATTTTTTTAAAAAACTTAATTAGAGTGAGATGTTATGTTCTCATGATTTTTATTCTCCAAAATAGAATATATTATCATTTACTAATATCTCATTTTTTATTTATATTTTTAATATTGATTGAGTCGGATTTGATTTAGTATTTTATGACGACAAGCATAATTGATTATTTTCTATTATAAATAACCATTATAATAACATTATAGGAACCAATCAAAGATGATCAGTCAAGCAAGATGAATTTGTGCAAATCATCAACATTAATATGCATATCATCATATCAAGCCAAGTTTGAAAAAAGATTGCATAATCAAAACAACAAGAAATGCTCTAAGAGTCAAGCTCATGAGTAATTGAATAGCTGCTACGTTTTTATCAAGCTAATCAAGGAATGAATTCTTATTCAAAACCAACGGTCAAGAGTTTAAAGATGCAACAACTAGTTTGATCAAATTAGGAATGATTCTAATATTGAAGAAAGTAATCAAGTTTTATAAGTGGATTTCATCCAAGGAAGATGCAACCATTTTCGTGCATGTTAAAGATATTAAAAATAGTCTTTGTTTTTCTTGTTTTTTGAGTGTGTTTTTATTTTTTTTTTGTCTAGATTCAAACTTACTTTGAGAGATACAAAAGGTAAAGAGAGTACTGCTTACAAAAGCCATTTAACTTTTGTTTGAGTGTTTTGATTACAAAAGTGTGTTGCGTTAAAGTGCACTTGGTTCTCCTTAACTAGGTTGAGTTAGCACCTAAGTGATTTACTAAGCTTGGAATAGTTTAGGTGGTTTACAAGAGTGAGTCTCTTAGAATTGGTGATTGTAATCTATCTTGATTATACTGAAAATTCTATCATTGTAATAGAGACTAAACATAGGTCATATTGTACTTCGTGGCTGAACCAAGATATATCGAGGCGCACTCTTCTCCTTCCCTGTTTTCTACACTTTTCATTCTACATATTTAGAGGAGATAAAATCACAAATAATCTCCTAACACCAGAAGTTCTGCACAATTTATTTTTAAGCTATAAAAGTAGTTCCTTGATTTAACCCCTTCTCAACTCACTTGAAAACCTTCACCTTGAATCTGTTTTGTCAAATCCACTCCAAAATATAATTACCCAGCTTCCATCTGTTTCCCAAGGCAGGTGCATCCAAACAATCTGTTTTGCCAAGTACCTCTTGGAACCCACTATCCCAAGCTAAAAGTAATTCCCTCCATATGGCATACAACTCAACAAACATAAAATTACACGTCTCAACTTTTCTAATGCAACTTTTTAACCAATAACTTTCATATATACATCCGAAGCTCGCAGAACAACTAAAGACGACAAAGCTAGCATCATAATTGAATTTGATGAAATCAATAAGAGGGAGAATCTAATGCAAACACAAGGAGGGAGGAGACAAAATTTGGTGCATTGAAAGAATGGTATGCAACTTTCTTATTGAGCTTTGGATCTTACAACCACTCTGCTAGCACTCCAGGGATCATCCAGGTTGAATAGCTCATTATTCCTGCTCCTCTAGATCCAGCAAATAGCTGAGAAGAAGATAAAAGCATCACCAAACCTAAGATCTTTATAGAGTAGAGCCATTGACGCAAGTCCAAGTGATCACGGTATATGCCTAACATCGTATAGACCTCTTTGGCACTAGGACAATCTTGGAGACAATGAAAAAAGTTTCAAGAGCAAGCTAGCATTGGTGACAAGTATGTGACAGATCTAAGCCATAATCGACTCTAAACTTCGTCGTAGAGAGAGCATTTTGGAGACTAAGCCTAATAAAAAAATTAAACTTTTTTGGTATTTGAAGCCGCCATACCTACAGCCAATTGTATCCGCTACTAGCTAAGTTGAAGAAAGGGAGTACCTTTTGGGTTAATGCTCCAAGGAAGTGTGAAAGCATTATTAGCTAGCTTGTAAGCCTTTGAACTTCTTTGAGGGGTCATGGACTTAGCAAGTTAATTATGGCCTTATACTTATCAGAGCTAGCTTTGACTCCTCTTTGGATGATAGTAAAAGTAAGGAATTTGCTTGCCTTGACGGTGAAGGCGCACTTTGCTGGGTTGAGTCGTATTGAATACTTCTAAGACAATTGAAGACTTCTTCCTAGTCAATAACTAGACTTCTATCTTCACCTATCCTGACTAGCATGTCATCAATGTAAACTTCTAGCTTCTGACTGATAAGGTCTTAAAAGATTTTGATCATGAGTCTCTGATAGATGGCACTTGCATCCTTTAGTCCAAAAATCATTATGGTATAACAGTATGTGCCTTCTAGGACAATGAAAGTAGTTTTGTCTTCGTTTGATCAGTGCATTGGTATCTGGTTATACCTATAATAGGCATCTATAAACTTCAAGAATTAGTACCCCAAGGCTGTGTTGATGAGCCCATCAATGTTCGAGAGTGGAAAGACGTCTTTAGGGTACACTTTATTCAAGTTTGAGTAAACAGTATACACTTTTCCACTTCATGTTGGGTTTCTTAGTGAGTACCACATTTAAGAGAGAGATTGAAAATGATAGTTCAAATAAAATTAGCTTAGAAGAAACCCATTACTTGCTTGATTGGAAGTTGATTAGAGAAGGACCCGAGAAAGCTTAGTGATTGGAATCGCAGGAGTGCTTCCATCGGGTGGTACTTGCAAATAATTTTGTTGCTCAATTTAAAGGAGTCTTGTCATGAGATAAAGTATGAGTGTGAAAAAGGGTATAGGTTATATTAAACCATACCTAGGGTGCTTATTGCTATCTTTTATATGGCAAAAAGAAGAGATAACCCTCTCATGAGTTCGATGTTATCTCCTGTCCTTACTTTTAAGAGGGTTATATAAGATGGAGTTGAGTTTAAGTTTGTCAAGCTGTTAAAATGGTTTCTTTGTAACATAGTTGAAAAAATCAAACCGACCTAAGCGGTTAGATTGAAAAACTGACGACTTGGCCTCTAGGCTGGTCTGAGTAGTGATTTGGACTAGACAAGGAACAACCAGTTTGATCCGACTAGGTTTTGTAAAAATTGGACTAGTGGCGCAACGATGACCTCTCTCTCTCTCTCTCTCTCTCTCTCTCTCTCTCTCCCTCTCTCTCTCTCTCTATTCATCGCCACCACACACTTTCCGTGTCGTTGCACCACTCTTTAAATCCTCCGTGTTGTGTGCTCATGGCTCGCCTCTCTCTTCCATTTATGCTTGACTGCTTACATCTCGCCGCGCTTCCCTTCGCTAGTGAGTGCTCGATCTGTGCATGGTTGTTGCTGCCTGCACTGCAGCACCCGTAGTTATTTCTGCTCAATTTTGCCTCTTAGTCTCACTCGAGTCTCGTCTTAGTCACACTACCGGCATCTTGTCTTTCATCTGTCTCGTTGCCAGCATCTCAACGTCTCATGGCCTTCCCTGTGCTCCTCGTCGCCAACGGCATAAGCAACTCGTGTGGTTGTTGATTGCTTCGTTGCCTTCTGTAGGGTTGTCGTCACTCGTCATCTTCTGGTTTTGGGTCCTCGCCATCGCTGTTGACCATGTACAGTTGGTGAGTCCTTATATCATTGCTTTTCCTGTTCTCTCTTTTCCAACTTTCCCTTCTCCTTGCATTTTTCTTTGTTGCTAAATTGCTAATCAATTAATTTTTCTTGTTGTTGATCTAAATGTTGTTGTAAATCATGACTAAACTAGGATTTATTGATTTTGTTACTGTAAATTGAATTTATTGCTAAAAATATCACTGATCTAATTTTTTGTTGATGAAAATTATCATTGAGTTAAATTTATTGCTAATTTCATCACTAAACATTGAATTTATTGTTGTCTTACTAAAATAATCAGTTAGCCAATTTTTTTTGTTGCTGTAAATCATCTTTGGAGTTAAAATTTTTGTTGCTAAAAATAATCATAGTTGAATTTATTGTTGAAAATTATCAATGAGTTGAATTTGTTGCTATAAAAATAGATTTGATTCTTAAAAATAATTGATTTTATTTATACATAGGCAATATTGATTTAGTATAATTATTTAAATTTAGTTTTTAACTAGTTTGTTAATCATTATCTTATTGATTTATTCTTTTTTATACTTGACTGCCATTAATGTATTTGTGAAGACATGCTTTTCAATTTTTTATTTAAGTTTATTTTTTGTAATTTTACATTTATATTTAATTGTAGATTTAAATCTTTTAAAGTTTGAATTTCACTTTAATTATTATGTGAATTATTATTATTATTATTATTATTATTATTTGTTTGTTTTATTATGTTAGTAAATAATATTTAGACTAAAAGAGAAAAATATAATTAAAATGTTTTAGTTTGATTAAAAAATTTCTTGTAAGCATATCTAACTTTTATATATATTAAATGTAATAATATTTAATAGTATAGTATATTTTACAATAATAACTCAAAATATTAACTCATCAAATGAGTAAGATTAACCTAGGTCTATTGTCTGGATTCTAAATCTGAATTGGGTTTATTTTCTTGGGACTCAATGCAGATGAAGTCCACGTATCTCATCTCAAATCGGCTCAAATTGAATTTCTTTTGTTAGTGGGAGATGGTAATAGATACTCGTGTGGACGCGGCAGACTTTCATTTCTGTCCTTTGCTCCTATTTAAAAAAAAAAAAACCCTCCATCCCCTCTCTATTTTTGTTGCAAATCTTTCTTTAATTATCCTCTTAAAAAATGCATATACTCACAGTTATCTATAGATATTTTTTGAATTTTCTTTTAAATAAAAAAATTATAATATAATAATCATAAAATAATTAATTCAATATAATTCAACACAATTCATAATATATTTAATATAGTAAATAATATTTAAAAAATATAAAAACATCTTCTAATAAATTACATAACATAATTTTTTTGGAAGAAAATTGAGCGATGTAATGACAAATTTAAGAGGTAGAGAAAGTGAGTTAGAGAGAGAAATGCAAAATCAAGACTAAGGATGTGTCTAAAAAAAAGTATTCGAATTGGAGGCAAGAATTAAGGTTACTACATTGTTTTAACAGGTCTTATGGAGAGGGTAACTATGTCTCCATTTCTGTCCATTTCATGGGGATAGGTTCCCACAATCCCACCCATGAAAATTTGACATATTTCTATTAAATCCTAAATCGCGATTAATCCCTACAAATGTCTATTTGGCTGTTTTTTTTTTTAATCATTCCAATTGCTAGCATTCATCGGTTCATAACGAGGAATTATACCAGCCACTTAGTCAATTTTTAGATAACTAAAATCCAAGTTATATCATTCTCATAAAATTACATGTATCTTATTGTAATAATATTAATAAAAAATAAAATATTTAAATACTAAATGAGTCACATTTTTTATATATATAACAATGGCTAATATCACATTTTATAACTTGTGAAATCATATTATAAACTATTGATAAGTTTGGATTATAAATATAAATTGAAAAAATTTAACTATAAATTTAAATGGCCTTATTTTTAAAATGTATAATTTAATAATTTTTTTCAATTTTTATACTAATAATATTAATTCTTCTAACATTTTTAGTCTATGTTTTCCAATATATTGTTCCTTTAGAAATATTCAATTACATAAATACTATCTACTTCGTTATACAAAAGTCTAAAATCTTAATTATTTTACTTCTAAGGCGAGAAACTCTACATTTTCAAGAATGTGATAAAATTTCTTTACCTATATCACTATTTTATAGCAAAATACACCAACTTCTAAATGGAGATCAAAATCAATAACCAAATGAAAAAAAAAAGCCAAATACATTAATGTCTAACTACTATGATACATAGATAAATGTGGAAGTACAATTACACAGAAATTTTTCTAGATCATAATTCAAAATTCACCTATCCATTCTATCAATTAAACAACATATTCGATCGTCACAATCTTTGTAGGCCGCCACGTAGACTTTCAAATACCTAAAAAGCCCTCATTTTCTTTAGTGTAAGTCATGCAAACCTCCCAGTTCATAAACTTCACTAAAGCTCATTAATCACTCAGCAGTATCTCAAACAATAAGCATACTTTCGAGTCTCAGAATTCGATTAATCTCAACCACAACAACTTGAAAATTGCACCTAAGAGACCAATAAATATAATAGCAAAATGATACAGATAATTATTGTTTGTTGATATGATCTAACAAACTATTGGTTTTGATGAATAAGAAATGAAATAATTATACACACATTTTCTTGAGTCTTGAAAACAGATAATCTGCATAGAGAAAATCGTAGGACCTAGGATAAGTGCTAAACGATTTACACCAATCGTAATACATGCCAAAAGACCGTGTTTATATATATAGAAAGTGTATATGGAGTATCTACTGAAACCACATTCATGACCTAAATATTCAAATCTTTTATAGTTGCAGTAAATCTGGAGACCAACAAATAATTATAAAACAAAGGTAGTGACAACGATAGATTTATATATTTCGGATTAACATTTCAAAAGTGATTTTTCTTACCTTTTGTAGATTGATCTTATATCCATAACATTTTGAATATTTGGCCATTGAATTTCTATCCCAACACATTTTTAGTGTTTATAATCCATGTTAAAATTAAAATTGTCAAAAATAGGCTTTTTATAAACTCCAACTTGAGAACTTGTCAACCATGGTTCATGAATACTTCATGGTTAACATATTATATATAGCTCCAAGTGGGAGTTGGAGGGTCTGGTGGCTTGTATCCACGATAAGTCGATAGTTGCCTTCTTGCCATAACGTCTCATAGGAAGAAAAAAATTGTTGTAAAAACTACCAAATAAAAGAGTAATTGATAAGAGAATGAGATCCTCTTCTAATATATATGACCTTTTATAGTGATAAAATAAAAATAGAAGGAATAAAATTTTATATTTTTATATTAGAAATTGAATTTAATATTTATCCTACTAAAATTAAATAATGGATTAGTTATAATTAATATATTTAAATAAATAAAACAAATTAAATAAAAATATTTTTAAAAATTAATCAAACAAATAATTAGTATAATTGATTTGATTTAATTTAATTTATTGAATTTAAAAAAATAAATCAAAAAATAGTTGGTTAAATTTAATGAATTAAAAAGACAAATAGAGAAACACTCTCTTAGAAAACAATGATTTTCTTAACTAAATTAATTTGTGTTTATTGTATTCAATTAGAATAAATAACAAATTCTCTATTTTAATATGTACCTTATAAATTAATAAATTAAAATAATTGATATAATGAATTATAGTTAATTAATTGATATAAATTATAATAAATTGTGTGATATTTAAATATCTAATTAAATCAATTAGTTGATATAATTAATTTAATGTAATGTATTGTATTTAATGAGTTAAAAGAAATAAATTGAAAAATATTTTTAATAATTAATTGTTTGATATATATAAATTATAATAAATCATGTGATATTTAAATATATAATCAAATTAATTAGTTGCTATAATTAATTCACCATAGTAATTTGTATTTATTAAGTTAAAAGAAATAAATCGAGAAATACTCTCAAAAATATGCTACGTCAGCTCCATTATTAACAGAAATTTGATTTTTATATAATAGAATAAATAGAATAAATAGATAAATAAATAGATAAAATTCAAATTTTAGAAGATCTAAATCCTTTAATTATGACTGAGTCAACTGTAATTTATAGATTGAATTAATGACTCTGTTTCAGATGTATGACGCATCCATTATCAATTCGGTTCTCATAATTATGCTTTGTAGCCTTAAAAAGTCTCTTTTTGGATCAAACTAAGGCTGGGTTTAGTAAAGCTTTTTCAGGAGGTGCTTGTGCTTTTAAAAAGCACAAGCACGTCATTTTGCGTTTGGTAAATTAAAAAGCTCAAGTGCTTGTACTTGCGGCTTTTAAAAGTTAGAGGTGCTTTTGAAAGCACCTAGGAGGGAGCTTTTCAAAGCTGGCTTATGCTTACCAAATTTTTTTCATTTTCCCGCACATATTTCCCGCTATTATATTGCCATTAAAATCTTCATATATTTCTAACTTCTCTTCCTAACCTTCATAAAATCTAACACAATCTTCATATATTTTTTATTTTTCAACCTAATCTTCACAAATTTCAACACAAATACATCTCTATCACATATTAGGTATGAACTTCTATCTATTTATATTATTTTTTTTGCATTAATTTTGTATTTTTTCAGTAGATCTATTATGTTTGTTTGTTTTTTTCTGTTCTTTGAAACGGGAAGAGGTTGATGAAAACCAATCATAAAATTTTTTTTGCATGAGCATTAGTCCAAATTATAATAACAACATGTATATACATATGTAAATATAGATATATAATCATAATAGTAGTTTATTTGAGATATGTGTCCCATTTTTTATGATCTGTAAAGGTGAGCCAATATACATAGGTGGGTAATGGACGTACCCCGTACTAACATTGGATTACATACAAATTTTATTATTGACTAATGATAAATCTATTTATATTAGTACAGAGAATAAATCAAGTAAATATGTTAATTATTAGTCTCTAAAATTTGAGTTAGTATCAAAATAAAGTGTTAATTGATTCAATTAGAACTCCAAAATTTGATTCATGAATCATATTATCAGTTTATTGTTTCTTGTGATTTTTTTTTCAAGTAATGTTAATTAATTATTCTATGATTCTTTTGTTTTTATAATATATCTGGTTCCTGTGTTATTATTAGCCTACTAGAATAGAATAATATTGTATGTTTATTAGTCTTATTAATTGATAATAATACTTTATAAAATTTATTATTGTGTACCACATAACAAGTATTTAGGTATACCTGACTTAAAATTTTATGATTTACTTTGTTTTCAATCTTTCAATTTTTGTATGAACTTATGGAATAATTTTTGTTATCATATGATAAGTTTGATGGATACAACAATGAATTTGATCACATCTGAAGAGAAAAATGATGGAAAAGAAATTGCACAATGGAACAAAAATTTAGTAGACATCTTTTGTGCTTTGTGTGTGAAAAGTATTGAAGCTGGTAGCAAACCGGGCACACATTTTGATACCAAAGGTTGGAAACAATTGATAGCTGAATTCACAAAAGCTACGGGAAAAGAATATAGTAGAAAACAATTGAGAAACAAATGGGATCAGTTGAAAGTAGATTGGAAGAATTGGAAGCAATTGAAAGGGAACGAGACTAGACTTGGATGGGATTCTGCTAAAAAGACAATTGATGCAAGTGAAGAGTGGTGGGCTAAAAAATTAGCGGTTAGTATTCTTAAGCTTAGTTTAGTAAGCATAGTAGCATACATATTGATATATATAATTAGTACTAAGTATCAATATTTTATGTAGGTTATTCCAAAGGCTAAAAAATTTAGAAAAGAAGGGATTCATCCAGATTTTGAGGCAACATTGGATAGGATGTTTCAAAGAACAGCTGCAACAGGAGAAGATGCTTGGACTCCATCTTCCGGAATAGTTCCTTCTTCAATTGAGAAAGATACACAACTTGAAGATAGTGAAGATTCTGATATAGAGCCTGAGTCTAGTGTTATAAACATTAAAAGAAAAAGGGAAAATTTCACTAATGCTAATACTTACAAGAAAGCAAAAAAAGTTAGAGGTGCTCAGAAATTGTCACACCAAATTGATAGACTTTGTGAGGCTGTGGAACGTAGGAGCTCCAATAAAAATGATACTTTGGGACCTAGTATAACTCAAGCAATAGAAGAATTGGATGCTATACCGGATATAGATCCACTTGGACAAATTTATATGTTTGCAACTCGACTCTTCTTGGATAAAGATAAAAGAGAGCTGTTCGTTGCCTTAAAGCATAAAGAAGTCAAAATTGCGTGGTTAATGAACGAAAAGAATGTCCAAGAGGAGAAGGAGAATAATTTATTTACAAAGCTTTTTTAAGATTTTTTTACATTCATTTTATAGACCATGAGTTGTGTCTGCTGTTTACATTCATTTGCTTGGATTTGTTTATTTTATTTGATCTTCTTTATTGCAAATAAAAATTACAATACTTTCCTTTCTTGATATATTATTCTATTTTTTTTAATCTTTGTATTCTTTCTTTTAATATAATTATTATACAGTGCATTGGAATATGGAAATTGATTATGATGAAGAGGAAGAGGAAGAATTTGATCGAGTTTTAACTTCTACAGCATGTTTGGTCTTCCAATATTATAATAAGTATATCTATAAAAGACCATGCATGACTTCTACACAAACAGAAAACAAATGGCTTAAAGAGATATTAGAAGGGAATAATAGCCGTTGTTGCAGCATGTTTAGGATGGAAAAAGATGTTTTCAAAAGACTATGCTATGATTTGGAAACAAACTATGGTTTATGTGCCTCAAGGAGAATAAGTGCTGCAGAAATGCTAGCAATGTTCTTATTTGTACTAGGAGGTGAAAACTCAAATAAGTCAACTAAGGAGCGGTTTCAACATTCTGGTGAAACAATAAGTCGAAAATTTGAAGAAGTGCTACAAGCTGTGTGCAACCATAGACATTATACAACCAAAAGATCGTGATTTTAAAGAAGTGCCTACAAAATTAAAGAATGATAATAGATATTGGCCTCACTTTAAGGTAATTTATATATTATTTATTTTAAAAAATATTATAAATAATTACCAAAAAAATTATTATCTTTCATTGCATGTGTTGGTATTAAATTTGCTTTATAGTATTTGTAAAATTAATGTTCTAATCATGTTAATCATAGGATGCAATTGGTGCTATAGATGGAACTCATGTGCCAGTGATTGTGTCTACTGAAGACCAAATTCGATTTATTGGTAGAAAAGGAATTCCAACCTAAAATGTTATGGCTGCATGTAATTTTGATATGGAATTTACTTTTGCTTTGGCCGGTTGGGAAGGGACAGCTCATGACACAAGAGTATTTTTATATGCAATTGGTACATTTGAGTTGAACTTTCCAAAACCTCCACCAGGTAATACTTGATTATCTTTAAGATTAAATTATATACTCCATATATAGATTTAATTTCTTATCATGTTTTCTTTCATTTAATAATATACAGGTAAATACTATTTAGTAGATGCAGGCTATCCAGAAAAGAAAGGTTATCTAGGACCATACAAAGGAGCAACATATCATTTGCTAGAATTTCGTCGTGCTAATGGACCTTCTGGATACTACGAAATATATAACTATGCTCATTCTTCACTTAGAAGCGTGATAGAACGTACATTTGGAGTTTGGAAAAAGAGATGGAAAATTTTACGAGATATGCCTAGTTTTAGCTATAAAAAACAAATTCAAATTGTTATTGCAACAATGGCTCTGCATAACTACATTAGACGTTATTCTACAAGTGATCGTAAGTTTAAAAAATATGATCAGATGGTTGAGCTTGAAGAAGAAGATGGATATGGCGATGAAGGTGAAGCTGAAAATGGAGTTGAAAAAATTGGAGATGAGTTTCTTGGAACTATGGAGATGGTTCGAAATAATATAGCATTAAGTTTGATTGGTGGAAAAAATTAGATTATAGTAATTTAGGTAATTTAATATTTTTAGTAATGATGTTTAGGATAAAATAAATTTTTATGATACTTATATAAAATTTTAAAGTTAAAAAATAGAAGAATTTATTTATTATATTTATGTTTATTATGAATTTTTTATTTTAACATTATTTTATTTTAAAATATTATATAAAATTTTAAAAAATTTGAACAAAAAAATTATTTTTTTGTTATAAACATGTTTATTATAATTTTTTTAACTTTTAAAAGCTGTTTTACCAAACACAATTATGGTGCTTGTACTTATTAAAAGCCATTTTTAATTTGATTTTACCAAACGTAAGTGCTGCAGCTTTTAAAAAGCTGTCTTTTAAAAGACAGCTTTCATAAGCTACTTTTAAAAAGTAAAAACTTTACCAAACTAAGCCTAAGTGTCACGCAAGCCTGTGCGCCTTTGTGCTTGGAAGTTTGGTCTAGGTCCGAAATAGCTTACCCAACAGAAATAAAGTGTTTCTTTTTGTACATGGATACAGCAGTTTTTGTTTCAGCCGTTTAGCCTTTGACCCATAAGTATGATGGACTAGCCCAACCCTTTTGTTAGGTCTCAGCTTAAGTCTTCATTCGCCTCTGTCCTCTCAACTCTCAAGAGTAGAAGACCCGAGTCAATCCAAAAAGTAGCTCAGACTCAATTTGTTTAGGTCAAAATCCACTTGACCAAAAAAAAGAAAAACCCAAGCCTACAAAAATGTACTCGGTCTAATTACCCAAAGTTACCCGGTCCCGGCCCGGCCGAGTTAAGAGTAACACTGGTTATTAGGCTGTTAGGGCACCCCTTAGTTCATAATTCGTCCCAGACATCCCGCCTTCCTCTTCTCGGTGGCTCTGTCGCTTTGTGCTGCCCCTCACTCTGCTCTCGCCACTCGCTGCGGGTCGTTGTCACTGCTGCTGTCATCGTCGCCTCGTCTGTGCTCGTATCAGTCGCCGTCGCCGTATGTCTTGATTTTGATTTCTGATTTATTAATTTATGGTTTTGGTGTGATTATGTGATTGTAAAAAATGTGAAATTGTGAACCTTAAACTGAACATTTTAGTACCCTTCCCATAATTTCCCACTTTTTCTTCCTCCAGCTATCAGCTTCGTACCGTTCTGGTTGCACCTTCTCCGTGTTCGGCGCCGCCTCGGCCGCCACCATCACCGGCAACTGTCTCTTCCGTCCACTGTTTCTTATCTAAACTAGCTAGCTAACATGGACGAAAAGTTTGACACCGCTGACAAAAAGGTAACGAACTTCCCGCCTTCCTTTTTCCATGGAAAATCACATTTTTTTCAGTGATATAATGATAAATTATAATATAAGATTCAGTTTGAGTGTAGAAAAGAGCTTCATTTTGCATGTATTGGAGACTTGAATGAGTTTATAGGGATGTGGCAGTGAGTAAGAGATCTGAGAATAAGCTAAAGCTAGGTTTACTGCAGAAGTTCACAGTTCCATTTTTTTTTCTAATATCTTTCATGATAAACCCCTTGGCTGTTGAACAAAAATTGAAAGGGAACAAAGTAAGTTAAGGATCATTAACATTTATTTGTGTTCAATGAGATTTAACAAGGATTTTAATTATTGTTATACGCACATAGCTAGTTAACTATGGTAAAAAGAGAAGCTAGGAATAAAACAACCTGTCTCTGTTTATCATAATGCTAGTTTCATGTTTGTTTCCCTTCCCTTTAGAATTTCAAGAGCAACATTGAAAGAATAAACCATCATCAGATAAAATTATTCAGTATTCATTTAGTAGGCGAAGGATTACATTTCCTATGAAGTATGAGTTTAGTGTGTGAGTTCATAAGACAAGTTTTAGAATCGTATGTTACCTAAAATTCATTGTGACTTCTTTGCCTGTTTAGGATGATAATTGTGATCCCATGATCAGTTTGATAAATTATGAAGCATTCTAGGACTTTTAGATGTACATATCTGCTTGTTTTGGTTTGGTGTTTTTTGGTTTTCTACTTCTCCCTTTATTTCTTCGCTGTCCTCTGCTCCTGCAAGATGACTAATGTTTCCATGTGGATAGGTGCTGGTTGATATTGTAAAATTGGCACAAAAGAGAGGACTGAAAGGCGAATTCGGAGAATGGAAAGAATTTTTGAACAGTCATGATAAAAAGTTTGGGGCAGGTGTCAGTGACCCATCGAAGAGGTCCCATGAGATATTGGCTGCATTTCTGAAAACATTTTCAAATGAGGATGATTTGAAGGTAAAGAATTTCTGAGTTTCCCATATAAATTCTCCCTTTCTTTTTTGTTTCCAGTTTCCACTTATTCTAGTGGGAGGCATTGTTAATACAAAGCCTTCGAGATTACTAGATAAATCTTACCCATTTACTCTATGTAATCAGTTTTTTGACAACATATTGCGCCATCATTCAAATCAGTATTTACTGGACCAATTGAAAGACAATTCACATGATTCTCCCTATCAGGTACAGTTTTTGTAGTCTTGTTCCTTCTGGAAATCTGGCTAATTTTTGCTGTTAAATAAATAAGCTTTCGTTTCTAGACTAAACTGCTACTAATACGCAATAACACTATTGTAATAGACATGCTAGATTGATTTAAAGCAATTTCATTATATGACCCAAATATTGGTATACATTCTTCATTCTGTTTTAAATTTTTTGTTCTTGAAAAGTTGCATATTTTGCATGTGATTTTGGTTTTCTCTTTTCTGCCTGCATATCACCCTACCCTTGTAACTTTTCTGCAAACAGTTAAACTTATTGAATTTCATACAATAAAATCTTCTTCTAAATACTTATTTGTGTGTACCTTAATTTTATTTATTTGTCATTATTAAAAAAAATACTACGAGTTAGGTACTTATGATTGTGTCAATTGTTGTTTTACTGCACTATAATTTATATTGTCTAAAGCATCAATGCATCATGCCATTGTAAAACTGTACCTTTAACCTTTTTGCTTCAATCAAATGGATGCAGAATCTAAGTTTCAAGATATTATGAATTCTAGTTGACAGTGGCATAGTATGTTTTATCTAAGATGCAACAAAAATATTGAAGTATGATATGCTGCTAATTTTCTTCCCATTCTTTCTATGGTTTGAGTTTTGATAATGGAATGTGCATCTTTTTCAAGTCCAACAACAAAGGTTTTGCGTACGGCTGCTGCTTTACAGTTTAATGGTGTTTATTTCTTTTAAACCTTTACATTTCTTGATGATTCTGTATAATTTTATAACCTTTATGGTGTTGGCAGAACAGAGTCTAGTCCAACTAACTCTTCAGCACCCCTTGTATCCATTGGATTATTCATTTCCATCAATTGATGAGGTTTGTTGTACTATCTGTGCTTTGATATGTTTGGTCAGCCTTTGTGCATATACATAATGCAATAGATGTTGAATGTGTACACCGCTTAAACATGAAGCTGGTCACCATGTGAAAATGAAGTGTTTTCTTGCCTTTCATGTCACTGTTTCAGTTATTCAACTATTCTCAATTCTTTGAATGAATAATTGCACATGAAGATTTTAAGAAACATGAAGTGTGCAATATAACAGCTTAATACATATCTTTTAGATGACGGTCCAAACTTGAAATATGCAAGCACCTTCCATTTGGTTGAGAAGAAACTGGAGAAGCCTTGGATATCTTGCGAGAATATTGCAATATAAAGATTATTTCTTGTGACCTTGATTTCACACTAACTCGTATTTTTTATTAATACTTGTGATACCCATGTATCTTTCTACTAGTTTAATGGATCATTTAGGCATGCTCTACTTCAGTTTTAGAAATATCTGGATTGGACTGTATGATTTCTAACTTGCTTTTTTATTATTGAATTGAAGGGATGGATAATTTTAAACCTTAGGAAAAAAAAGATAATGAAGTCAACTGAAATGTTTGCTGTTGATTGTGAAATGGTTCTCTGTGAAGATGGGACTGAAGCATTAGTAAAAGTATGTGTGGTAGACCATAATTTAGAGGTAAGTTTTCCCGTTGTTAGTTGTAGTTGGTTATTCTCCAATCCTACCCGCATCCCCCCTTTCCACAAAAAGACACAGAATAGAGAAAGAAACAAAAGAAATTACAAAGAAAAATAATTGAGGCTCCACACTCCAGATAATTGTCTTAAAATGACTTCTGATCTTTGTGACAGAGATAATTTTCATGAAATTTCAGGTCAAGCTAAATGAACTTGTGAAACCGGAGAAAGAAATTGTAGACTATAGAACAGAGATTACTGGTGTTTCTTCTCAAGATCTAGTGGCAGTCACATGCTCCTTATCTGATATACAGGTATTTTGTAGTTCAATTGTGGTTATCCTGTATTACTGATATAAGTCATGAAAATTAGTGCTGGTGTTTCATAGAAATCCATGAAGAAGTTGTTAGCAAATGGAGCCATATTAGTGGGACACAGTTTGCATAATGATCTCCGTGGTAAATGTCACAATCACATTTTTTCTGGATTTGTTTCTTGGCCTACCGTGTTTTTTTGAATACCTTCTGTTGAAGTCATTTATCTTGGTTCTGTTTTATTTTTAATTTTTTGTGTATTACCGTTTAATTTTTATTTATTAACTGTTCTTGTTTGCAGTGCTGAAGGTATATCATGTTAGAGTGGTTGATACTGCATATATCTTCCAATCCTCAGATGGATCACTTCACAGGAGACCTTCTTTAAATAATTTGTGCAAGGCAAGTAGCGAATTGTTTATTTGCTTATGTTAACCTTCTATACTGCCTGCCAACTATAAACTACTTTAATATGTGGCATTATGAATTTATGACCAGCTATTCACTCCTTTGGAGGAATTCATTCCTTTGAAATTTAGGATATTGCACTAAATTAATTCATCTGATCAAATAATGGGAAAAATGAAGAAGAAAATATTGGTCTTAACATTTGTAGTTTCTCAAACAATTACTGTGACAGACTGTGTTAGGTTATGAAGTTCGAAAAGATGGAGCTCCACATAATTGTCTAGATGATGCACGTGCAGCAATGGAACTTTTTCTTGCAAGGATCAAGCATGGTGTTGATAAAGATTTTCCGGTTCAACTTCAAGAGCCAGTAAGATTACGAATACATCACCTGTTCTATACTGTACTGATGGTGTCTTTAACTAATTTTTTCTAATTTTAGGTTTCTGAAAGTGAGATGGCAAAGCTGCTGCTTCATAAGATACCAACTACTGTGAACAGCAAAACACTGGATAAAGTTCTTCCTGGAGACTACACAATAGAAGTGAAGGTAGAGTTGATCTATAGTTGTCTCAACTTTTTAAAGAAGAAGTTCATTCGAATTTATTCGAAAAGCATAGATCTCTTTTTCTGGAGTTTTGTAAAATTTGCTGCAGCCTTCCAAGAAAGCAGGACAAGGAAATAAATACTCTGCCTTTGCTATATTTAAGAATCCACTGGAAGCACACAATGCCTATGAAAGTATCCAAAGCACTGAATTAAAGGTATATTTATCGGTGCAATTTGATGTAATCAATTTCCGTTTGTAATTAATTGGCCGAGGACAACTAATGCTTAGTTGTGGTTTGCATTCTCTACAATGATAAATGAATCATTTGCTCCAATGGAAATATTTTGGATTTGTTGGAGTAAATAACCCTATCCTGGAACTTGATATAGTTTTCTGCACAAATTTTTTCTTGACATGTTTTTATTATGAGAAATGATTTATCCTCCGAATCAATTTTCCTAAACATCCTCCTAATGATTGAGTGGAGAAAGAAAGAATTAATTACTTTTTAATAATCCAAGTCATTGATTGCATCTATTTTTTCATTCATTTAGTATTTAGGAGGCTTATTAGGAGACCGTATTATGAATGCATATTCATGCACTTTCTGGAAAGCTGAGTTCCCTTTCGATCAATCCTGTACCAGTGACATATATTTGCTTCTTGTTAGGATTCAAATGGGATTCCGCAGAAGCTTGTCAAATTTCAGCTAGATACAGGTATGACTGCAAGTGTTTTTGTTCGGAAGATGACGACACGTGAGCCTCGTGACTCTGTTGCGTTGAAGAGAGGTTTACAAACGGACGATGAAGTTCTTGTTTCCAAGAAATCAAAGTGTGACAATGACGCCCAGCTGAAGGAGATTGAAGCACTGAATGAACGATTGAAGGAAAGCGAGTCAGAGATTGAATCTTTGAGGGAACAGCTGAAACAGAAGGATCTTGACATCGGGTCTTTGAGGGTAGAATTGAGTAAGAAGGATTATGAAATCAATATGCTCAATAAAATGGTAGCCTCCATAAAAAAGAGGGCAAGAAAGTAAATATTGTTGGGAATGCCATTGCAATGGTGTTGAATTGTTTAATCAATGAAATCATACATTTAGCTGATACTTGCATATATTTTCTAGTAACTTCTCAGTTTAAGTTCCAAAACTTGTTCTATTATGTCAATTCAAATTTTAGTTTTGAATTGAAATTTTGCCTCGTAGTTGAGTCGATAGAATGATTAATCTAACATAGAATGTTCTTGCTCAATACCATTCATCATTGGTATATGTTTGACTACAATTTTGTTATGTTGATTCTTATTCTTGCTTTACAACATTCCTAAATCAATTGCGATTTATCTCTATTTATTTTTTGGGTGTCATTAATAACATTTGAAACAATTTTATTTTAACAAAAAAAAAAAACATGGAAAATAATTTTGAAAATTGGTCTGATTAATTTGTGTCTTATAAATAAAAGCTGGGCTTCTCTAATCTGATTTGATTAGAGAGAGTAAAAGTTTGGGTCTGATTAACTTCTCTTTTAAATAAAAGCTGGCGTTTCCTAATGAGTACTTGGTCTTTTGGGTTGAAGGTTGGTTGGAATAATTGTGCTTACGGACTTACGGTATTTGCAAAGTCTTCGCCGAAAATAAAAAGGTAGTTTTATATAGCTTTATCAAAATTATTTTTGGGATATTAGATTATCAACTTTAACCAATTACTAGATTTCAAATCGAACAATCCTAGTTGGAGTACTTTGCATCTTAATTTTGCACACCAAAATAAACTTAAGATATAAGCCAAACAGGGTTGTTTAGAGGGGAGGACAGTGGAGGGGGAAACTATGCAGAGAAAATAAATGTATGAAACTAAATTCATTATTCAATTATCTAAAACGAACGTCTTGATTTGGGACTAAATGCAAAACTGATCCAGAGACAACATAGTAACAATATAAATATAATGGACTAGATAATCAGTATTTTATCAATCATATAAATTATTGTTTTAATTTGTCTACTTCTATGGTATCTCACCAATCCAAAATTATCCTACCTCCTAACAAAGAGGGTATAAATTTGACAAGGGATTATATAGATAATCGGACAGCTTACTAAGTTACTTGGCAGATACAAGGTTGCTATACACTAATTCTAAAAGCACATGATGCACTTAGGAATACAAGGCATACAACAAAATTATTAACTAGAAAAACTCAAGAACTAGTTGCATTCTCGATCACCAATAAATTTAGTGCATATTTGGATGCCATTATTTTGTTAAAAAAGATCTTTTTTCAATGAAAAAAGATCTTTTTTTATTTTTTAACATGTTTGGCAAATTTCTAGTAGTAAAAGTAAAAGCACTAGTAAAATCAAAAAAAGATCTTTTTTGAGAAGCTGTAATTTACATCTTTTTTTAAAAGATCTTTTTTTCTTAAAAAAAAAAAGATATTTTTCATGTAATAAATAAACAAAAAGTACTTTTATATTGTTATACCCAAACATAATTGATAGATAAAAAGACATTTTTACATGAGATATCCAAACATAAAATTACTTTTACTTCTCTATAAGATCTTTTAAAAAAAGATAACTCGAAAAAAGATCTTTTCTTAGAAGCTCACCCAAACAAGCCAAGTGTAATACAATTATGTATTACAATGAAGATTGGTCAATGTGATATATTTCTCAAATATATTGCATCACTTAAGGATTCCTCCACCACTAATGGCTTCGGTAGCAGCAAATTGGGCCTCAGAAGAAACCTGGGCCCCAGAGAGAGTGGGTGCCTCAGTGGCACCAGCACCACGACCCTGCTTTGGTTCCATATGGCCTTGTGTCCCATACCCCTGACGCTTATAGTCTTCCAAATCCTTGTATTGAAGATAGGGGCTGTCCTTAAATGAAAGGCCTTCAATGCTTTGTTTTCCTGATTCTCCTTGTGTGCTTGTTTCTTTGCGCAATTGAGCCTCCATCTTTGATTTCCTTGCTAATAATGAAGAAACTATTGTATTTTGGTTCTTTATATAATGCACTTTCCATTGGTTGCTGATTGTTGTGCCAAAAGACAGGTGTTGGTTCAGGAGATTTTCTAGGGAATGTGTTAACTTTAGGACAAGTTTGCTATTCCCATACCCAAGTTTATCCCAAGGATGATAATAACTAATGAAGTAGCTGAATTCTCGCCAAAGTTCTCAACACCATATATTCATTGGAATGAGTTTTTGAAAAATTACTTTGGAATATATAAAATATATATTTATGTTGATGTAATAAATTTTATTTATTTTACATATTTTATTATTAATCATAGAATATATAAAATGGTTTAAATTAAATATTTTGTATTATGTTATAAAATATTATTATTAATAAATATGTTATTATTATTATTTTGTATATAATAGGGGGTTGGAAGGAATTTACTACACATTTTTTTTAAAATACCATTTATAAAAAAATTTTGTTATTATTATTCATATTTAATTTATAAAAAATGAATTAAAAATCATATTAGTACCTATTAGTACTAGCTATTATAATTTGAATCAACAAAATAATTATCTCTAATTTATATATATACACAAGACGGATCCAGAAATTTTAATATGGAGGGAATGAATTTTAGATAATTTTTTTTATAAAGATAATTAACATATAGTTTTTAGAATTAGTCTTTTAAAAGATTTATCAAAAAAAATTATATATATATAATTATAATTTTTTTTCATAATTTTATTTTTAATATGATAATTACATAAAAGAAATATAACAATATCAATAATGCATTATAAAATTATAAAATACCAATAATTTATACCGTGTTTAGTTAAAAATTATCACATATCTTATTAATTAAAATTAATTCTTTCAAAAATTAAAAAAAATTAAAAATAAACTATAAATTATTAATTATTTAAAAGACACAGTATTCTTATAGAATACAAGATATAAAATATCTTTATAAAATTTCTTCTTTTAACAACGTAAATTTAGAAGAAAAATAATTATTTTTTACAAAAAAATATTTAAAGTACATAATATGATTACCAAAATATAACTACGTAAGTCATTATTAATATAATAATATAAATATTAAATATATTAATATAAAAAAATAAATGTTTTTTAAATAAATATAGTGATTATTATATAAAAACTAATTTAAAAGATACAAAGACTTAAGGGTATAATATTAAATTAGTTAAGTAAAAAATATTAGTAAATTAAACAATTAAGACATAAATCCATCATATAGTAAAAAATAGGGATAAGTATGATTTTGGTTGCCAACGTAGTGGCTGAAAATTTATTTCGTCCCTCGCCTTTTTTCGCTCTAAAATAGTCCCCAAAATTTCAGTTTATTTTAAAATCGTCCTTTTTACCAATTTTATTTTTTTATTACCAGATTACCCTTTATTAAAAAATTATAAAATAAAATAAATATAAAATAAATAAATAAAAAAAGAAAAAAAAGAAAGGAATACAGGAAGGGGGTGGGGAGAGAAAGAAAAGGGGGGCGCAGAAAAGGGGGGAGGAGGGGGGAGAGAAGGGGGACCGCCGCCGCACCACCGCACCACCGCCCCACCGCCCTGTCGCCCTGCCGTCCTGCACACCACACCACCACCATTTCGTCTTCTTCTTCTTCTTCTTCTTCTTCTTCTTCTTCTTCTTTCCGCCGCCCAATTTCTTCTTCTTCTTCTTCCCGCCGCCCTGCCGCCTTACACCACCGCACCACCATCATTTCTTCTTCTTCTTCTTCTTCTTTCCGCCGCCCTGCCGCCCTGCACCACCACACCACCGCCATTTCTTCTTCTTCTTCTTCTTCTTTTTCTTCTTCTTCTTCTTCTTCTTTCTCGCCGCCCCGCTGTTCTGCCGTCCTGCACCATCGCACCACCACCATTTCTGTGAACTGGATTTTTTGTGAAATTTCTGGATTTTTTGTGAAATTTGTTGTGGAATATTGTTGTTGCTGAAATTTGAATGGAATATTATTGTTGCTGAATTTGTTGATTATTCATGTTGCTTGATTTTGATTTTTCTGATGTTGATGATGATGATGACCATGATGATAATGGTGGTGGTGGTGGTGGGTTCTTGTTCAGCTTGAACTTTTGGTTGATTTTGGTTGATTTTGGAGAAAGTTCTGATGATGATAATGACCATGATGATACTGGTGGTAGTGGTGGTGGTTCTGGTTGGGCTTCTATTCTGGTGGTGGTGGTGGTTGATGTTGGGGTGGTGGTGGTTGATTTTGGGGTGAAGGGAGAAGGGTATTTTCGTCCGAAGGATAATTTTAAAACAAACTGAAATCTTGGAGACCATTTTGGAGCGAAAAAAAGTTCGATGGACGAAAAAAATTTTCAACCCCTACGTTAGCGACCAAAATCATACTTATCCCTAAAAAATAATACATATAAAACTATTAAATTACATAATATTTTTTTATTTTTTAAATACATATCTCATATACAAGTATAGTTTCTTAAAATTTTGGGGGGAGGGGAGAGGCCACTACTAACCCCCTCTAGATCCGTCCCTGTGTAATATAGATATAATAATGATTAAATTTTTACATATAATTAACTCTAACTAATTATCTACTTGTTATATTTAATTGAATTTTATTGAATTTTGATTGAACATCTAAATTTTTAAATTTTTAATTTGGATTAATTACTATTTTTAGCTATAAAAAAATTGAGAGTGGACAATTTTAACTATGAAATGTATAATTAATTTGATACAACTATATTATGTGTATATAAAATTCTGCTATTGATGAATGAGCATCTTTAGTTGTTTTTAGTTATTAATTCTTTGAATAAATTTAGTGTTTTCCTTATTCTTAATTGAGATTTGTGTGCTTTAATCAAGATTTCGTGGAGTTGTCTTGTGTTTTGATTTGTGTAATGAGTTGTTGAAAGATTTTAGGTAAGAATAAAAGAGGAGATAGACAATCAAAGAAACTTTTGGAAGAAGCAAGGAAGGTAGCAAGTAAGAGGAAGTAACCTTTTAAGGAAGCAAGAGTTGGAAACAAGCCACGGAAGTTTAAAGAGAAATTGCAATCCTGATCTCTTCATAATTTTACAACATATATAAGAGTCTATAGTGGACATTCAGTTTGGGCCTTGAACGATCCTCTCCTTTTAGCGTCTAAAAACAGCTCACGCCCAACGTGAGGTATCTGCGTCCAACGTGACCTGTGCACATTCCATTAAGTATAACTTGAGTTATAAAGATCCAAATGAAGTGGTTCCGACAACGTTAAAATGTTAATATTCAGAACTTTCTAATATATATATATATATATATGTTTATGCTGGACCTGAGTCTAACACCACTTTTTCCCGCGTTGAAAGCAGCCATACTCACCTCCTATCCAACATGAGGGGCTACACGTCCAATGTGCCTCTTGAAGCCCTCTCCAAGGACTTGCCACCATCCTCACGTCCAACTTAAGGAAGGCAAGTCCAACTTTTCTCTAAGAAAGCCAACCTCACGTTCAATCCAAGCTAGAGGCACGTCCAATATGCCATTGGAGCTCCCTCCCAGGGGTTCACTTCTCCCTTGAGTCCAACATGCATGGAGGCATGTCCAATGCACTAGCAAGCTCTCAAGGCTCACGTTTAACATGCAAGAGGGCACGTCCAACGTGCCATTGCCAAGGCACCTCTAGTGACTATCTCCAAACTTGTGTCCAATGTGAGCAACTATGCGTCCAACGTGCTATTGTTAAGGTCCAACATGCTAGGAGGCACGTCTAATTTGCCTTTAATCAAGGCACCTCCAGCGATCAATTTCAGCCCCACGTTGGACGTGTCTTCTTGTATTCAACACATGGGCCTTTCACTCTATAGGACTTCTTGATTTTTCTCACTAATCTCCAAGCCTTGAGTGAAGATTAGGCAAAGGCCCATGTCATCTAGTATTGATTGAGGATCAATTAGAAAAGAATCTAAAGCTTGATTTGAAAAGAAAAATATTAATTAGTTAGATTTGATTCTGTTTTAATTTGATTCTATTTTAAATTTTTAATTTGAGGTTTGAGGTAAACATATATAAGGAGAGGAACCATATACGTGGGAGAATACCTTTTCTCTTTTTTTTCGACAGTTTTTACAATTCATAATTTTAGATTTTCTTTTGAAGCATGGGTTATTAAATTCATCGGTTAATGTTAGGAGCTCTAGTGATTCTAATAGATTAATGTTATAACTTGTCTACATTTGATTAATACATTGATGTTTTTTTAAAAAAGAATTTTTATTTTTCATCTAACGAGTTTGAATGTGTTGAGAGAAAACTCTAAATCTGACTTGAATTCTCTTAATATCTTGGAAGAGTTAATTATTTGAATTATGCTTGAAAACTCCCTCTTATAATTCTTAGGTTTTGAACTTAGACTTGATAAGTGACATCGAATCAACTAAATTTAGTTCTTAGGAATTGTGTGGTTTTTAAATCAGTGAAAGCATTTAACCTCTTATCAAAATCAATTAATCAAGGAATTAATAATTTATTAGGATTAGAGAAATTGAATTATCGAGGAATGAAAATTTGATTATTTATTATTTGCCATAAGGACATCTTGTATGATCAAGGTAGAGAGTGAAAATCATTTTTTCAAAAGTTTAACATCTCTAAAATCTTAACTCTTTTACTCATATTATTTTTTCAACCAATTACTGTTTGCCTTATTCAATTCACTGTTTTAATACAATTGTTCTTGAAACCCTAAATTTTTTGTTGTCTGACTAGAATAATCAATTGACTATTGCTTGCTTAGTCCATTAATTCTCGTAAAAATGATAACTTATTTCCGTAATATTACTTGATATATTCGGTGTACTTGCCGATAGTTTATGATTTTCTGCTATCAAATTAGACACATATATAAAATACATATTAGAATATAAAATATTCATTAAAATATATAAAATAATACACTTATTTATTTAAATATATTGTAACAAAGTTTTTTTTGTGCGTATATAATATCTTTTTAATGCGATATTCATCAAAATTTGATTAATTTGATAAAATTATCTAAAACGTTCCACAAAAGTACCAAAACAATTATCCATTTTAAGTAATTTTGTTGAACTAACCCAACTTTTTATAGGTACTAGTATATTTATCCATGCCTTGTATAAAAAAAAATACAAAAATATATATAATATATTTTTTTTAAACTTTTAAATAAAAATACACAACAATTATTGTTATACAAATTTTACAAAGTTAATTATATCTAAATTTAACTATTTTTAAGCTCGAAAACAATGAGTACTTATTTTACGTGTTTTGAAGTAGAACAATTATTTATCGATAATAATATATAGTTTGCAATCAAATTAAAAATATTGATATAAAAATTCTATTTTTTCAAATATTTTTTTTAATGGCATTGGTAGTTGAATTTGTAATATTTTTTAATGATTTATAAATAAATCTTTTAAATCTTCTTATTTTTATGTTAAAATCGATATGAGTAAGTACAATTTAATATGAAATAAAGTTTATCTTTAAACCTTTTTTATTATGATAGTAAAAGAAAACTAATACTGAGAATTGTCTTTGTTAAAATCTACTTAAAACTATTTTATTTGTTAATACCATATTCATTTTTAGAATCAAAGTAATACGACCAACGTTGTTATCTGTTAAAATTTACTAATTTATTGTGTTTCTTCTTGAGTTGAAGTAGTTGTATTTATACTTAGAGATAGTTTTATATTTTGTTTATTAGTTTGAACACCTAATAAAACTATTAAAGATAAGAAGAATACACAATTGAATGTAAGATCTTGTCTGATCTTGACTCTCATAGAATGATAAAAATTTTTTGTCTAAAACTATGAAACACAGGCACTTCCTCGAGTTGTAGTGTTCACATGTTGAACACATTTTAGATACGACACGACACTCATTCGACACTCATCTGACATGCGTGTCTTCCAAGTCCAATTATATCTTAATAAAAAAATACAAAATACTTCTCTAGACACGTTTGGACACACCTAAATACTATCATGTGTCAACCATGTCTAATCTTATTCTTAACTTATATTTTTAAATTGAGTTTAGATATAGTATATATTATTATTAAATTTTTTTTATAATTAAAATATTAAAAATGATTAAAATATAGTATTTATATTTTAATATGAATAGAATATTAACATATCATTATATTTATCTAAAAAGTACCTTATATTTTATATATAAATTTAATTTTGATACACTAATACCATTTTGTCTTTTATCATTGAAACACAGAAAGACTAAATTGAGAAAAAGAGATACTCAATGAAAACTATGAAGGAGAAAAATAGACAGTTTGGTGAGCTATGAGAACCCAAACATTGTGCTCTCACTTCTTACTTCAATCTTTGGTCGTTCAACCCTTTAATAGAGGAACGAAGCTTCCTAGGCTTGAAACTTGCTTCTGCACCTTGTTTGACTTCTTCTCCAAAATAAAATGTAACAGCGGCATTCACAGAGGAGAAATATGGTAGAAGCAGTGACCAAATCAAACATGCAACCATACCTTCAATCTTCTCTTTCAACCTTTTTTTATCTTACCTCTTGAATCTGAGCTGTGTATTCTTACTTTGACCCCAAGTTTGATTTTTGAACCTTGATTTATAGCAGAGCACCATTATGTTTATTTTCTTTATTTTGTTCCAAATTGGTACTTGTAACATAGAGGATTTCTTCAACAAGATTCAACTAAGCACGAATGCGAAATCTCATTTTTGTGATTTGTCCTTGGATGTGATCTTTGCCTTTTTGCTATAGCCCTTTGACCTCTTCTTGCTTGAAGTTGGAAATCTCCTTTTATGTTCTTCAATTATCTCTAGCTCAGAACTTCCTTTTTCTTTCTTTTGTTTCAGAGTTGACGTAGTTTGATGTGAAAGAAAAGAGAGAATTTGGTTCAGTGGCTGAGATGTAGTGTGCTTCAAATTAAATGAAAATGAATTACCTAGTTAGTAACTAAGTGGAGTGAATGAATTTGGGTGTGGACCACCATTTGAGCTTAGGTTTGATTTTAGAAAAATTTCTTGCTTTTCTTTTATATGGTTCAACAACTTAATGGATCAAGATTCGTTCAAGCTGAACTTGATATTGGGCTTGCGTGTGTGTGGACCGGTTTCAGTTAAATTAATTCTTGTACATTAAACAAAACAAATCACACAACCAATTGGATAATAACCCAATAATGTTTAATCATCATCTTAATCATAGTTTAGTTTTTTAAATTCAACATTATTCGATGAATAGATAAATACACTCAAGGATTTTTTGTCAGTGAACTTCACACCTCTCTTTTGCTTTTATGAATTTTTTCAAAGCAATGCACTAGCACTAGAAAACTCTTCTTCTCACTAGCCATTGTAAAAATGATACTCTTCTAAACAATTGACTTCACTTAGTATATTGTTGATCGAAAAATATTTTTGATAAAAGTAAGTTGATTCAAAATAAGTCAGAGACAATTTCTCGAAAAGATGTACGCGTAAGCATAGAGTTAAAAGTGTTTGGCGCATATTAGATTTCGATTGACTTATTAATTGGATAGGTCTAATCGACTAAGATATTCGAAATAAGTAATTGAGTAAGACATTCGATAGGCAAGTCGAATAGTTATGGTAGTGAAATAGTCAGAGGCTTCTATCACACGAGAAAATCATGGGAAACGTCTATAATCAAGCGGCGGGAACGGTTACCAAGAGGAATTACATTCAAGGTTGTAATCTTATAATTAATCGTCAGTTATGTAAGATAGATTATAAATACTAGGAAACATTAGGGAATAAGGGTTGGAACTTTTACTTAGAAAAACACTCAAGCACACTCACATCCCAGTGAATTCCTGAGTCTGCAATCGAATAAATTTTTTGTAGGGTTTCTTCCATCTTTTCATTCTTTCAATTTACTTTTCTGTAAATTTAACATTTCAAGTAAATTTACTTTCCAAGTGTTCTTTATTTTCATTGTTCAATTTATCCTTCAGCATTTTAATTTCTCATGGCAAAGTCCTTTGATCCAATCAAAGACATTTTATTGTTTTCTTTTTAATTTCAATGCAAATTATTTTTTATTTGTAAACAATTTCCCTTTTAAAAATTTTATGTCTTTTTTATTTCTTCTTCAATTTACAAAGTTTAATTTATTTTTATTCCCAAAACTTATCTAATGAAAGATATTTTGATGCACTTTTAGAAAGACTGGTACCTACAAAGAGGAGTAGATTTCACTTCCAAACCATTAGAATCGAACCACCATCGATTTACTAAAAATCGACAAAACATATATATAAAGTCGTAACTCTTCATAAACCATGGTAGGAATTCTACAGTTTATGTGTATTTGTAAAGGGTAATAGAATTTATACGGTTTATATAAAGTTGTAATAGGACATATATATAATAAATTTGAAATTGTTGTATTTGCGTAAATATAAACACCAATTATCTTATTTTAATAAATTATCCAATATATTATATTTTTAAATTCATTTCCGCCCATATATAATAATATTTAAATGTATTTAAACCTATTTCAAAAAATATTTTTTATTTTTAATTAAAATACAATTAAATATAAGAAGTACATGTAACAAATATCGAATTAATATGGTGTCCGAAATGTATCACGCTTACACTAGATAAAATGTATCACGCTTACACTACACATCAAATTATCAACATGATGTCCCTGCTTCATATATTACAATGATCTCAATACATGCAACACTTTCATTACACCATTATTTGGTCAATATGGGTGATTGGTTGTAGACTTATAAAAGATATCAGTATAAAATTTTGAAGGCTAGTCAACAGATTGATACAACTAGCGTGAATGTAAAATAATTAAAATCACTTCCAGGCAAAATAGGAAAGGAAAAGCAAGACTTCTAAATTATGTTGCCAACAGTAGAATGGGACTCAATGCCAGTGTAGTGTGGTCACATGTTCTTTAATGATTATAACGGTGTACTTGTACTAATCAACAACCCAGACAAATTTCTCCACCCTAGCCAATTTGCCATTTCCCCCAGGCAACAAACACAACGACCCAAACTATAAAAACATAGGTCCCACCTACAAATTAATTTAAAGCTGCTTTTCTTTTCTTTTTTCATTCACTAGATTCAAATAAATAAAAATATTAATATATTATATTTATAAAATCATAAAATTAACCACTAGCCAATCAAGACACCCCTCTTCGAGTGAGTGATGAACCTTTGATCAACATTAGACCTTCGTTTTTTGACCTTTTTTCTTTTTATTTTTTTCCTAACAACTTAAAACCAACTAATTGAGATTGGGCTTCCAACCACAGTCTTCCCATCCGTCCATTCTAACCGTCCAAAGGCATTACCATGTGGGGACGCACCAGATGAAGTGAACGTTACTGTATACGACTTTTTCTCCCCCTCTTTGAAGCTCAACACCTGCGGCACAATCGATACTTTCACCAATGGGGAATCTGACGTCACGGAAGCCTTGAACGTTGCTGCGGGTCCCACGTTAGTGAGGGTCCTCGTGTGCTTCACCGCACCCGTTGATGATTCAAACACCACACCAAACGAAGGATAATTGAGATCGGTCACACTGTAAGCCTTTCCCGCGTCGCACTTGAAATTTCTTCTCGCAACGCTTTGGATCTCACCTTCGGTGTAGTTCAAAGCACATAAGAAGCCTAGGTAGTCTTCAGGGGTTAGATCATAGACGAGTCCAGGATTAAGGGCCGCCACGGGGTCCACGTGTCCAGATCCGTGATCGAACGGAGTAGATGGCTTTCCGGTGGCGCTGTCTTGTAATTTTTGGCCGTTCTTGTAAGCCGTGTATGCCGTTGTCATGAGAGCCGACCGAACCGCAGCTGGGCTCCATTCTGGATGAGCCGATTTGACCAGCGCAGCTAAGCCACTCACGTGAGGGCACGACATTGAAGTGCCGGAGATGATGTTGAAGTCCACGCGCCTGTTATCAACGGCTAAGCCTGTGGGACCCACCGCCCTGGACCAACCCGCTAAGATGTTGACACCCGGTGCGATCAGATCAGGCTTCAAGATCTGTTGCGTTAAACCATTGGGGCCACGGGAACTGAACGCCGCCACCACCGGCGACGGCTGGATCCCTACCTTAGTCCCTTCAAAATCGATCTTCACGGTTGGTTTAGCGTCAGTAAAGAGATACTTCTTGACGGCGTCTCCGGCTTTCTCACCTACCGCCGTCGCCGGAAGTAGGTGCGCGTCAGCCACAAGCTCTTCGCCGTTGGCAGCGGTGTTAGCCAGCACCATTCCCAATCCTCCAGCAGCCTTCACCACAGCACCTTTTTGAACCCTAGCGCTAACTCCTCTTTCACACAACACGATTTTCCCGGCAACTTTCTCCGGCGATAGTGTTCCCACCATGCACAAGTTTCCATTCGTCGCGTTGCTTGCATTGCCAGCGTAAACAAACGGTAACGGAGAATCAGGTAAAGCGTTACCTCGATACAAGGAAACACCAGAGAAGTTGAGCCCGTTACCGAGGCTAACGAACGCCGGAAAATCACGATCAAGTGTACCCGCGCCCACGGTAGTGATCCATGGTGCCACATTGGAAAGACTCGAAGGACTGGGACCAGCGTTTCCAGCAGAACAAGAAATTAGAATCCCTTTCTCCATTGCAGCGAAGGATCCAATTGCAACACTGTCTCTGTAATAATCAGAGCTTCCACCACCAAGGGACATAGAAAGAACGTCAACGTGATCCAGAATGGCCCTATCAATGGCGGCGAGAATATCAGAGCTGAAACACCCTCCGATCCAGCACACTTTGTATGCCGCGATTCTAGCTCGCGTGGCCATCCCACGCGCCGTCCCCTGTGCGTAGCCAAAGAGGCTGGCGCCAGTTACAACAGATCCCGCGGCGGTGCTGGCGGTGTGGGTTCCGTGGCCGTCGTCGTCGCGAGGGGACTTAGACTCTTTAGTCACATCGATTGGACCTAACATGGCTTCGTAGCCTTTGGCGAAGAATCTCGCTCCTATGAGTTTTCTGTTGCAGTTAGAAGCAGTGAAGTTGGTTCCAGTTTCGCACGTGCCTTTCCACGTACTGGGAACGGGTCCGAGCCCAGTGTCGTCAAAGCTCTTGCTCTCTGGCCAAACACCGGTGTCGAGAACTCCGACGATGACGTCACTGGAGGAATCCGACGCCGGAAAAAGATCCGAGCTCTTGTCAAGGCCCAGGAACAACGGAGTCCTCGTGGTGTGGAGTTCGTACTTTGTCTCCGGAAGCACGGCGAGGACACCGTCCTGTGCCTCTAACAAACGAGCTTCCTCCTCCGTTAACCTGGTGGAGTACCCATGGATGGCGTTCTCGTAGGTGTAAAGCATTTCCGCCGATTCAGAAACGGATTTGAGAGAGGAAGCGTACCACTCAGCGTGGTGCTCAAAGCTCTCCGGCATCTGAGATTTCGCCACGTGGACTATGTAGGTGGTCTTCTTGTTCGCCGAAGTTGCCCCATGGCAGAGAGCAACAAAGAGAAGTAAGAACACTGCAAGAGAAGCTTTACGAGGCGTGCCCATTTTCCTGTGTTTTGATGAGTAAAGTAGCAATGGAATAGAAATAAGAGGGAGAAGCAGGTCTTTTATGTGAGTGTGATTGTGGTGTGAAAAGGGGAAGCGGTGGGTGGTTGTCTGCTTCTCTTGAATTATTGCATTGGAGACAAAAAGCAGGAGCAGGAGAGAGAAAATGAGTGAGTGATGAGTGGGGAAATTGTAGTAGCTGTATCCTGTATGTGTAGTAGTGTAAGACAATTGGGCCTTGCTTTCGCATGTGCGTTTACCACCGTTTCTTTCTCCACTACTGCAAGCCCATCACTTGAGACTGTCCCGTCATTTTATTTTAGAGCAATGATAGGATTATTTATCAACTATATCCAATAACTATTATATCTTTCCTTCCCATCTTTAATAAAGTATCCAATAACCATAATATTGAAATGTAGTTTATGTGGTTTATCGAGAGAGGAGGGTTGATGGTGGTGGTGGGAATGATGATGAGAATATTTTGAGATTTTTTAATATTTTTGTCATATAAAATTTATTTTTTGTGAATACAAAATTCGTTATATATTTTTATGAGTAATTTTATTCGTATTTTGAATATTTATAGATCATTTTTTATGTTTTTCTTATCTTTAATAAAATTATAATTATTGGATATAATTGACAATAGAGTTATAATATAAATTAGTTTAGTTATAATTATTGGATATAATTGTTGATAGAGTTGTAAATATAAGTTAATTTTATATTTTTGGAAAATTATCAGGTGTTCCCGAAAACATCAGTGTTTTAGTTGTTTTAACCGTTGATTTTAATTAATATATATTATATATAATTTTTATAATTTAGATCAACGCTTAAAACAACTGAAAAACCGGTGTTTCTGGTACACCTGATAACCTTCCTATATTTTTTTTCCCCGATATGATTGATTTGTTTGCTAAGCTTTATATTAGTTGTTTTGCAGATTAAAGGCACCACTAGTTGGGCGCTTTAAACAGGGTTGTGCAGGCTTTCAATCACTAACTGCATAGTCCAAACGTTAACTTCGTACACCAATTTTTGACCTACTACCTTGAATTCCCGCAACTGTGTCTTTTAGCGGATGTTATTGGAAATTAATTAATTAATCGATATTTGATAATGGGGTTGGGGTGCATCTATGACCAATGCATCCTGTAAATATGTGATTGTGCAGTGTTGAGGATTGCAGCATTAATTGGGTAAAGGTAGAAAGAAATGTAAAACACGCACATCGGTTCACGGGTATTTATATAGATAAAGTTAACTCAATCTTAATGAACGCAAGATATTTTTCTATTTTCGTTTTGGAGGTTTTCGTTTCTCCTCCCCACCTGCCAACCAAACCAGCTTAAATAAATACTTTTTATTCTCTTAAGAAATTCATGGTCACGGGTGTACCAAAAGGAAGAAAGTGAGAAAGCTCACAATCACTATCTTTGCTAGTGCTGTTGCCTTCTTGGAATTTATTAGGATAGAGTAAGTGGAAAGTGGGAACGAACTATTAAAAACTAGTTTTATACGAAAAACAAAAAAATATGAACGTTTCTTCTTGATTAAGATTTCCAATTTTCCATAGTGGATTTTTTTTCAATATTATTATTATTATTATTATTTAAATTTTAGTTGGTAATATCCATTTTTGTAACATCCAAAACAAGCACTATTAGAGATGCCTATAGGTTTGGATTCACCCATGAATTTGTGGGGATTTTGCCCACAAACATGTTTAATCCACACGACTCAACTAAATATTATTCAATCATCTTAGATATCGTAACTTGTGTAAAGATTACTTTACATAAATCTCTTATTCTTAGTTTAACTTCTTCAATATAATAAGATTTTCTTGAATTTTTTTTTCAAATTTATTATGGTTGTTTTTATTTCTTATACTCTTTTAGATTTATATATGTTGGTGAATTCTTAATATTGAATCAATAGAGCTAAAAATTTAAAAGTTTAAAATTCAATCGAGATTTAATTATAATATAATTATATAAATAAAATAATATATTTATAATAACAACAGGAATAACAAACTCTTATTCTATTAGGTGGAGATCGGCTACATGAATCAAACAACATCATTCAACTCTATTATACATCATATTTATAGAGAGATCATTTACATGTAAATCTTATTCGACCACCTCGTGGATGGTCTTTCTAGGTTTTTCTCTACTTTTCACCCCTTATCCAACTTCCATCTCATCCACCCTCCTGAATGAGTGTTTTGTCGGTCTTCTTCTCACATGTCCAAACCACCTGAGATGCGATTCTACCATCTGTTCCACAATAGGTGCTACTCCAACTCTCTCTCTTATATCTTCGTTCCTTATTCTATCCAATTGCGTATGACCACTCATCCATCTCAACATCTTCATCTCTGTCACACTTAACTTATGTTCGTGCTCCCCTTTAGCTGCCCAACACTCTGTACCATAAAGTATAGTCGATCTAAACAGTGTGATAGAATTTACCTTTAAGTTTTAAAGACACTTTTTTGGGACATATAAAACCAGACGCACTCCGCCATTTTGACCAACCTGCTTGGATTCTATGATTTACATCATGTTCAATCTCTCCATTATCCTATATGATGCACCTAAGATATTTAAAACTTTTAACTTTTTGTAGGATTTTCTCCAATCTTTATCTCTGTATTAGGTTTTTCCTTCGGCGGCCGAACTTACATTCCATATATTCCGTCTTGCTATGACTTATGCGTAGACCATACACTTCTAGAGCTTCTCTCCATAAATCCAACGTCTTATTTAGGTCTTCCATTGACTCTCCCATAAGGACGATATTATCGGCAAAAAGCATGCACTATGGCATAGGCTATTGATATGCTCTGTGAGTACTTCCAAGAATAATGTGAAAATGTACGGACTTAAGGATGATCCCTAGTGTAATTCTATACCAATAGAAAATTTCTCTATCACACCACCTTGAGTCTTCACACTAGTTGTAGCCCATCATACAGGTCTATAATTGCACGAATATATGCGATCCTTACTCTCTTCCTTTCCAAAACCTTCCATAAGACTTTCCTTGGCACCCTATCGTACGCTTTTTCCAAATTAATAAACACCATATGTAAATCCCTTTTATTACTATGATACATCTCCATAATCATTCTTAACAGATATATTGCTTTAGTAGTGGATCTGCTTGACATAAAACTAAATTGGTTCTTTGTTACTTGTGTCTCTTGTCTCAGCCTTCGTTCTATCACCTTTTCTCATGAAATGGCTCATGAGCTTGATCCCTTTACAGTTTCTGCAACTTTGTATATCCCTCTTATTCTTGTACATAGGTACCAAAGTGCTCTTTCTCCGCTCATCTGGTATCTTTAACCTTAAAATCTCATTAAAAAACTTGGTTAACCAATTGGTGTCTTTCTCTCCAAGACCCTTTCAAACTTCAATTAGAATATTATCGGGTCCTATTGTCCTGCCATTTTTCATCTACTTTAGAGTCTTTTTTATCTCGAAGTCTCGAACGCTTCGATAGTAGTAAAAGTTTTAATCTTCTTCCCTTGTGTATAACTGACCAAGGTTCGGAAGAGACTTCTGTTTTTCATTAAATAACTAGTAGAAGTAGCTCTTCTACCTTTCATTGATCTTCTCTTCTTGAGCTAAAACCTCCCTGTCTTTATTCTTTATGTACTTAACCTGATCTAAGTCTCTCGTTCTTCTTTCACAGCTCTTTGTGATTCTATATGTACCTTTTTCTCCTTTCTTCGTGTCTAAATACTAGTAGAGACTCTCATGTGCTCTTTTTCTTGTTTTACTTATAGCTACTTTTGTCTCTTTTTTGACCGCCTTATTTTTTTATGTATAATATATTTATGTATAAAAAAATTTTTTTTGAAAAAATAATTCCCACACCTAAATAAGCTAACAACTGTTTTCTGGTGAAGGATGCAGTTGCTTTTGATTTCTCGCAAGCTGTGGGAAAAAGTTAGGAAACATGCATAATAGTGATATGTCACGACCCAGCCCAACTGGCCTATTCACCGACCCGACTCAAGGATGACCCAACCTGAACGGTCGGGTCAGCTATCGTTACCTGGTTTGCAACCCAGACACGCGCCCCTGTCGCCAGCTGCCTAATAGCTGTGAGGAAGGAAATTCCTAGAAGGAGACCTCCCCCTGTGGGGTCCGCCATACTGACAGGGTATATAAGGGGAGGATCCTACCCCTCTCCCAAGGTACATCATCATATCTCTCACTCACATACCATTTGCACACCAACTGACTTGAGCATCGGAGTGTCTTTGCAGGTGGCATCCCCCATTAACACACGAAGAGCTCGGGAGATCGTCTGGCCGCACATCCGACCCAGATTCAGGATCATCCCCACCAACCTGTAAGGGACCATCCCGACCCGTCTGGTACTTCGAGTTACTGAACATTGGCGCCGTCTGTGGGGATGCCAACATGAACTTTCTTTTGGGTCCTGTAGTGGGCGACGATGTAGGCAATCCATGCGGGGAAGAAGGTGGGGCAACCTCAGGGGCCCCATTGCGAGTGCACCAGATCCCCCTGCGGCAGCCCGAGAGGCGACCCTTTTGAGGAACCGGTAGTGACAGCACTAGAATGATCCAGGAGCTGCGCCACAGAGTGCAGAACCTAGAGCGGAGAGTGGCCAGCAGAGAGCACTGCCAACCAACTCCCAGTTAAGAGCATTCCCGATCTTTTCAAAGGAGGGAAAAAAGCCCCCAAAGAAGTCATTCCAGGCGCACTTCGAGCCCTCGATCGGAACCAGAGAGCCAAGAAAAAAGTAGAGAAGCACCGAGAAGACGGCGAGATCCCGTGATATACACCTGATCGCGTGGGAAAGACTCCAGAGAAGGACCGAGGAAAAGACGATCACGCAGAGAAGACAGCCGAGAGAGAGCGAGGGGAAGCCGACAACTGGTGGTCATGGGGGCAACCCCTTTCCACCACTCGATCCTTGAGGTCCGGCTTCTGAAGCACTTCGATAAGTCGACCGACATGAGGTATGATGGGACCCAAGATCCCCAAGAACATCTGACGGCATTCGAGGATAGGATGAACTTGGAAGGGGTCGGTGACGAAGTCAGATGCCGCGCTTTCTCGGTCACCCTAGCAGGCCCGGCGATACGTTGGTTCAATGGCCTCCCCTAAGGCTCTATAACGACCTTCAGGGACATCACCCGAGCCTTCCTAGCCCAATTTACTACCCGCATTACGAAAGCGAAACACCCGATCAACCTTCTCGGGATAACACAAAGAGCCAGAGAGCCGACCAGGAAATACCTGGACAGGTTCAACGACGAGTGCTTGGAGATCGATGGTTTAACCGACTCGGTGGCCATTTTATGTTTGACGAACGGGTTGCTAAATAAGGATTTCAGGAAGCATCTTACCACCAAGTCCGTGTGGAGGATGCAAGAAATCTAAAACGTGGCAAGGGAGTATATCAATGATGAAGAAGTCAGCCAAGTTGTGGCGGCCGACAAGCGGCAGCCCACCTACAGCCAACCTCGACAGCATGATAGTGGGGAAAGGCCGAAGGAGCACTTCAAAGACGGAGTTTCGACCAAGACCTTTAAGCAGTTTTTCTGGGTAGGAAAGTTTACCAACTATACCCCATTACAGCCCCAATTGTTGAAGTTTATCAGCAGATCACCGACAAAGGCATCCTGTCGTGGCCCCGACAACTGAAGGATATAATGGGAGAAAACAAAAGCCTCTACTGCAATTACCACAAGGACTATGGGCACAAGACCCAAGATTGTTTTGACCTGAAGGACGCCCAGGAGCAGGCAATTCGGGAGGGGAAGTTGGCCGATTTCTCCCACCTTATAAGGGAACCGAGGAAGCGGGAAAACGACCGATCCAGTGAGGACAAAAGCCATGCCGTGAGACAAAGGCGAGAGCCCGAGGAGGATAAAGAGCACGGCCTCACTGTTGTGAACGTGGTGATCAGAAGAGACGTGTCTTAGCTATGTCCTCTAGCTCCACACCACCCTCTCGAAGGGTATCGTCGACATCGTTCGGCTTCGAAGATCAATGGTTTGACGATGTGATGGAAAACCCTCCGATGGTGATCACAGCCAGGGTGGGTACTAGCCTAGTGAAATGGATCTTGGTAGACACGGGAGCTGATTCTAACATCATGTTTCACAATGTATTTGATGCCTTGGGTCTACGGATACCGATTTGAGGGGCCACCAGCACAGTGTGGTCGGCCTAGGCGATAACATCATTAAGCCCGATGGAGTAGTTTCTCTCCCGGTCTCCATTGGAGGAGGTCGAGGGAAAAGGTCGCTAATGGCGAAATTCGTCGTCTTAAGAGACTCCACGACCTACAACCTCATCTTGGGGAGGAAGACCATCAACGAGTTTGGCGCAGTGATTTGCACCAAACTACTGTTAATGAAATTTGTGGCTGATGATGGGTCAGTAGGGACTATTAGGGGAAATTTGGAAACGGCGGTCGCATGCGACAACGCCAGCCTCTCCCTGAGGAAGAAATCTAAAGAAGCGTTCGGTGTCTTCCTTGCCGACCTGGACGCCAGAGTTGATGACAAACCGAGGCCGGAACCTGAGGGTGACCTCGAAAAGTTCAGGGTCAGTGACTCGGATGAAAAGTTCACCTTTGTAAACAGAAAGTTGCCCCATGACTTGAAAGAACCCCTGATGGAGATGATCAGAGCTAACGGCGACTTGTTCGCCTGGATTCCGGCCGACATGCCGGGTATAGATCCCATTTCATGTCACATCAACTAGCCGTGAGAGCGGGGGTAAAGCCGGTGGCCCAAAGGAGGAGGAAAATGTCCCAAGAAAGGGCGGAAGAAGCGGCAAAGCAAACGGCCAGTCTTCTAGAAGCGGGCTTCATCCGGGAACTCGACTACTCGACTTGGCTGTCGAATGTAGTCTTGGTCAAAAAGCCCAGTGAAAAATAGAAAATGTGTGTAGATTATTCCGATCTTAACAAAGCATGTCCCAAAGATTCCTTCCCGCTTCCCAACATCGATGCTCTTATTGACGCGGCGGCAGGTTGCTGATATATGAGTTTCATGGATGCATCGGCCAGATGAAGAGAAAATGGCATTTATAACGCCAGGTGGGACATACTACTACAAGGTAATGTCGTTTGGGCTGAAGAACGCAGGGACTACGTACCAAAGGCTGATGAACAAAATATTCAATGACCTCATCGGCAAGATGATAGAGGTGTACATAGACGATATCTTGGTTAAGACTGGTAAAGCTGAGGACCTCATCGGTGACTTGGAAAATATCTTTGCCTCTCTCCGGCGACACGGCATGAGGCTTAATCCGCTCAAGTGTGCCTTCGCCGTTGAGGCCGGAAAATTCCTGGGGTTTATGATTACCCAAAGAGGTGTGGAAGCCAACCCAGAAAAGTGCAAAGCGATCCTACAGATGAAGAGCCCGGGATGTGTGAAAGTTGTCCAAAGGTTGGCGGGTAGGCTCACCGCGTTATCCCGTTTCCTCGGCGTGTCGGCAGCAAAGGCTCTGCTCTTCTTCAACTTGATTTAAAAGGGGATAGCATTCGAGTGGACCCCGGCGTGTGAAAAAGCCTTCAGGCACTTCAAGGAGATAATCTCGTCACCACCTGTTCTCGGGAAGCCTAAAAGTGGAGAACCGCTATACTTGTGCTTAGCGATAACTGATGAGGCGATGGCGGCGCTCTTAGTGCGAGAAGAAGGAAAGATCCAATAACCAATCTATTTTGTGAGCAAAGCGCTACAAGGAGTGGAGTTGAGGTACAGTAAGCTAGAAAAGCTGGCATATGCTCTACTGACCTCCTCCCACAGACTACGACAATACTTCCAAGGACACCAAGTAATTGTCAAAACGGATCAGGCAATCCGTCAAGTACTCAAGAAATCCGATTTGGCGAGTAGAATGATGACTTGGACTGTTGAACTCTCCCAATACGACCTACAGTATGAACCCAGACACGCGATCAAGGCTCAAGCCATGGCCGACTTTCTGGTGGAGGTCACAGGGGACCCTGCCGGGAACCCGAGCACACGGTGGAAGCTCCATGTGGATGGAGCATCCAACCAAACATTCAGAGGAGCAGGAATCATCTTAGAAAGCCCAACTGGAGTCGTTTATGAGCAATCAGTCAAGTTTGAATTCCCGGTGTCAAACATTCAAGCAGAATACGAAGCCCTACTAGGCGGACTAAATCTAGCAAGAGAGGTTGGAGTTGCCAGACTAGAAATATGCAGCGACTCGAAGGTCGTGACTTCGCAGTTCAATGGGGCTTACCAAGCCAGAGATTCACTATTACAGAAATATCTGGAGAAGGTCAAGGAGTTAAGTAAGCAGTTCGAGGAAGTCACGATCCAGCACGTCCCAAGAGAGAAGAATACACAGGCATATCTCCTATCAAAACTAGCGAGCACAAAGCCAGGAATAGGGAACCGATCTCTCATTCAGGGTTTGATAAGTGAACCGGTAGTGGCTCTGCATCTGACCCAGGCAGATCCCTCTTGGATGAACCCGATCATCGATTTCTTAGAAAGATCTAAACTCCCTAACGACGAGAAGGCAGAAAAGACAATAAGGCGAGAATCGGCTTAGCCAACCCCTGTTGAAGTGCCTCCGTCTCGACCAAACGGACTACATACTCAGAAAAGTCCTCGAAGGATGCTGCAGCCACCACATCGGAGGGAAGCCCCTAGCTAGAAAGCTTGTCAGAGCCGGTTATTACTGGCCATCTATGATGGCAGATGCTAAGGAATTCGTGAGAAGGTGCAAAAGGTGCCAAGAGAATGCCAACTTCCACAAAGCGCCAGCAACCGAGCTAAACCTACTAACGGCTCCCTAACCTTTTGCACAATGGGGAATTGATCTGTTGGGACCCTTTTCGGTCGGGTCAGGGCAGGTCAAGTACCTAGTAGTGGCCATTGATTATTATACAAAGCGGATAGAGGCCGAGCCGTTAGCTAGTATATCCTCGGCGAACTGTCGAAAGTTCATATGGAGACAGGTGATAGCCAGGTTTGGAATCCCAGAGATCATCATCTCGGATAATGGGACACAGTTCATTGATAAGAAGTTCAGAGAGTTCCTTACCGGCCTAGGCATAAAGCAAAAGTTCTCGTCAGTAGAGCATCCCCGAACCAACGATCAAGTTGAGGCTGCGAACAAGGTTATCCTGCAAGGCCTCAAAAAGCGACTTGACCAGAAAAAGGGAGCATGGGCAGACGAGCTAGCGTCAGTCCTCTGGTTTTACCGTACGACTCCGCATTCATCTACCGGGGAGACCCCCTTTCGACTAACATATGGGGTAGAGACGATAATACCTATGGAGATTGGTGAGCCTAGCCCACGATTACTCTTGAGGGGAGTTGAGGAAGCCGTGGAAAAGGATTTGATAGACGAGGCGAGGGAGGTAGCCCATTTATTAGAAATGGCGTTAAAGCAAAGAATGGCTCTGCGTTACAATGCCAAGGTGCTCAAAAGAGAGTTTGAACAGGACAATCTGGTCCTAAGGCGCAATGATATTGGGCTTCCAACAACAAGGGAAGGAAAATTGGCTGCAAACTGGGAAGCCCCGTACAGGGTGAAAGAGGTGATCGGCAATGGTGCCTACAAGTTAGAACGGTTGGATGGCAAGGAAGTTCCGAGAACATGGAATGTGGGCAATCTGAGAAGATTCTATTCCTAGGCCAAACCCACCAACCGGACAACCGAATTGCCATTCGAGCTAGCCTCGTAAGACATCACGATGGACTATTTGTTCTTGTCACATATTTGCATTCGTCCTTGTCATACATTTACTATCATTTTATGATTGAACCATTTACCACTATCATTTATCTACTACTCATCATCTCTTTTTCATATTCATTATTTAAACTACCATGACGAGTCATTATTAGTTGTTCTTTTTATATTTCGAAACAAAACGATGCCCCGGGACTGATCACCCCGGGTACCATGAAAATAGACAATGCCATAATATACGACTGTTGCAACAATAACTACCAGCAAAATGGCAAAACAATCGTATGGAAATAACTAATACCAACAAAACGATAAAACGAACATAAAGGTAAAATGACTATCGACAAAATGGGAAACAAAGCGTTTGTTACAGGCCGACCTAGAACACTAATGTTTGAAAGTTACAAGAGATGCGAAGCTACTTCTTCGGCATATCAACAATCTTGCCATCCCTAATAGTTTTGAAGATGCCAACGGCCGAAGTGTCGAAGTCAGGGGCCACCAACTTTACTTGAGCCTTAAGAGGCTCCTCAATCATCAAGATGGCGTTCTTGCCCTGCTTTACGGTTTCTTTATACTTCTTCTTGAACTCAGCGGCTTCGGCCTGAACAGTCTTAGCCGACGAGAGGGCCTCGTTGTGTTCTTTCTCTAACTCGGCCACCCGACCTTGAGCAGTGTTAAGCTGACCCTCCAAGGTAAGTTCTCTCTCGGTAAAGCAGGAAACGGTAGCATCAAAATTCTTGACCTTCTCCTCAGTAGTTTTAACTTTCTCTTTGGCAGTCTTGACCTTCTCCTCTGCACTAGCTAGCCACTCCCGAAGCAACTCAACTTTAGCCTTGTATTTATTATTAGCTTGGACGGAGGACTCAAGCCTGTTCTGCAATGACTGCGTCCCCGCTAGGGCAAATTCCGCTTTCCTCACTATGGCGGCTCCTCGGAGCAAGGTACGATACATCCACCTTGCCTGCGAAGAGAGATCCCCGCCATGGAAGAAGTCCTCCGTGCCAGGAAGCGATTGGGAATCGATAAAGTTTCCGGCATCGAAGTTCTTCTCCATCACTGTATGGACTCCCTTAGGGCTAGAAGACGATTTTCTCTTCTTCGGGTTGGTTACAATAATTACCTCTTCCTCCTCAAAGTCTGGCCGAAGACCCGAGCCACCGCTTGTCCCGATTACCTCACCCTAGGAAGCTTGGGATGGAGTTTGGACCTCGGCAGCATTATGGGGGGGAACATCGGCAGCATTATGGGGCGGCACCTCATGACTTTCGCTATTTTTTGAATGTGCCTCTTGGTGTTCGTCGTCGCTTTCACTAGCAAGGAATGTGTTGAATAAAGCATCAAGTCCTGTTACCTCGGCAGACATTCCCACTGCAATGAAACATCAAAGTCAGTTAGTCATCAAATCGGGAAGATAATTAAAGACAATAGTAACACACGAAAACTGAAAAAAACTACTCATGTATATAATTCCTAGCAATGTCCCGATCACCCATGAGAAGGTGAGGGTTAACGTGACTCTTTCCAAAGACAGTCAACAGCACTTCGGTAACCCTCTTTTTCTGGGGAGTCAGCCCCTTGTAAGTGACCATGGTAAAGGCATTGGCCCCCGTCCCAAAACTCCAATAGGTCAGGATACACCTTTCCCCTTCCAACGTCAGCCAAAAGGGATGCCGACCTCTCACAGGGCGAACCTTAAAATATTTGTCTTTGAATCCATGGTATGAATCTTCAAACAAATCAAAGATCCTCTGACCTTGAGCAGACCGAAAGGACATAAACCCCTTTTTGGACTTTCCTTCCTTAGAGGGGTTCGTTAGGGTGATAAGAAAAAGAAAAACTTCAATGGAGACCGGTAGGTCTAGGTACTCACATACCATCTCGAAACAGCGGATAGAAGTGATAAACCCATATTTTATGATATATTTTGTGCTTAATCTGAGTGATTTATTCAATCCTTCACCCACTTATTCATATTAATTGCATGGTTTTACTTTCCCTTCCTTATTATGTGATGTATGTGAAAAACATGTTTCCTATGTTTTAGAATTAATTATTTTAATTACCCTTATTTCCATTCGATGCCATGATTAGTGTGTTGAGTAGTTTCAGATCTTCTAAGGTAGGAATGACTTAAAGGATGGAAAAGGAAATATACAAAAAATGGAAGGAAAGCATAAAATGGAGTTTTGGAGAAACTGGCATCCACGCGACCGCATGGACGACGCGGCCGCATGCCAAGCGCGAAGAGGCAGTGACGTGGCCGCATGGCTGACGCGACTGCGCGCCTAACGAAGAACACCTATGACGCAGCCGCATGACTGACGCGACCACGCGACAAGAAAAACTCCAATTGACGCGACCACGCGACAAGAAAAACTCCAATTGACCCACGCGGATGCGTGACAGAGGCCACGCACCAGAAATTGCAGAAAATGCTCATAGCGGATTCTGAAGCCCTTTTCGGCCCAAATCCAAGTCCAGAAGTCATAGACCAGAGGTTATGAAGTGGAGGAATGCATCCATTGAGGAGAGCTCGGCATTTTTAGTCACTTTCCATGATTTAGATCTAGTTTTGAGAGACGTTCTCTCCTCTCTCTCTTTAGGATTTAGGATTTAGGACTTCTCTTAGTTTTAGGAGTAACTCTCGATCCCAGGTTCAATGTTCTTTTACTTTATAATTATCTCTTATTTTCAGATACCATTAATGCTTGCTTGTATTAGTTATGTTGCCTATTTGGCTTATGCTACATTCATGTTATGATTTTCTTATTTAATGCTATTTGAGGTATTTCAGTTTAATATTGCTTTCTTTATTTATGCCATTGATTATTCCCAATCTGAAGACAAATTTTATTCTAGCAGATTTAATTTCTTTTCCTTTTGGTCTTGGTTGAGGAATCAGTAACTCAGGAGTTATCTTAGCTCAACATAATTGATAACTGTTATCTTTGCTAATTGAACTGAACTTCAATAATCCCAACCTTTTCTTAGGAAATAAATAGGATTCGAAGGTCAACTAATTAGTCCCTTGACTTTCCTTTGCTTTAGCAAAGGTTGACTAAGTGGAATTAAGATTCAACTTTCATTATTATTGATAAGAATAACTAAGTCTGGCTTCCAATTTCTCCTACCTTGCCAAAGGATTTGCTTTACAGTATTTATTTATTTTAATTATCATTTAAATTATTTGCCATATTTATTCCTCATACTCAAAACCCCAATTTTACCCTTTTCATAGCCAATAATAAGAACATACCTCCCTGCAATTCCTTGAGAAGACGACCCGAGGTTTAAATACTTTGGTTATCAATTTATTTAGGGGTTTGTTACTTGTGACAACCAAAACGTTTGCACGAAAGGACTTTTGTTGGTTTAGAAACTATATCTACAACGCGACTATTTTTATAAAATTCTTTACTAGCAAAAATCCTAACGTCAAGAAGCCCAGCTGTTTGAATGCAACTGAGACGGAGCTACATCACATCGATTGAGCAGCGCCATTTGAAAGGGGGAGAAGGGGATATGAACTCCCAATTGGGTGAACATCGCCTTATAGAACCAAATCCAATCGGTAATCCGGTGGGAGTGTAGGTTGAGTTGATATATCCGATCATGAGTGGCGGGGATGTAGACCTCGTAGTTGGCTTCCTCGTCAATTCTGCCACACAAGTACTCAGCTTATCGGAATTCGGTAAGCTCCTCTTCGCCCATCTGGTTAGAGGAGTCTTTCATGTCCGAGGTTATCCAAGCGTACCGATCGTAAGGCGCCCTCGCGACAGAAATCCAGGCAACAGGACGTTGGGCCACAGCTACAGTGGAGGCACCACTCAGTTAGTCTAAGATATCAGGAGATCGGAGACGGCCCAGAAACTACAGTTTGCCTTTCTAATGCCTACAACTAAGCAGGGGATAAATCTATGGCCAAAGTAAATCCTAAAAAATGGTAACCCCCTTAATGTGCCTACCTAATGCTGGAACTACTCAAACATGCAACAAAATGTATAGTAAACACTCACAATCAAAACAGAAGGTAAACAGCATAAATGCATGGCAAAACTAGAAGAACAAGAGAAGGGTAAAGGTAGCTTACCAAGATGATGTGAATGGTTGAGGAAGATCGGAAATCCTTGGTAAGATTCAGGCGATGCAGGCGATTTGTAGCAGGAATTTGGGAGAAAATGGAAGACAAAGAAGAAGAAATGGTTATGAGCCAGAAAGATGAAGCGTGAAAGAGAAAGGAGAAAAGAAACTAAACAATAACTAACCCTGAGAAGCACGAAGGGCCGGGGTAAAATAATCATTCCGCGTAGGGTTTGAATCACTCATTAAGAGCATTAAATGCTCGGTGCAAAGAACAAGGCGAGAAAAGACGCTCCTCTATAGCGAAGAAGACCACACACGCCAAAAGCGCGTCCTACCCACGAGCGACCGACAAGGTGATGCCGCACAAAGGAGAACACAAGAACACGCTAACAACAACTGTCACGGCCCTTGCTGGCGCATTAGGGAGCACTATCACGGCCCAACCCAGCTGCCCTATTCACCAACCCGACCTGAACGGTCGGGTCAGCTACCGTCACCTGGTTTGCGGTCCGGACACGCGCCCCTATCGCCAGCTACCTAACAGCTATGAGCAAAGAAATTTCCTGGAAGGAGACCTCCCCCTGTGGGATCCGCCCTACTGACAGGGTATATAAGGGGAGGGTCCTCCCCCTCCCCCAAGGTACGTCATCATATTTCTCACTCACATACCACCTGCGCACCAACTGTCTTGAGCCTCAGAGTGTCTCTACACGTGGCATCCCCCCTTAACACACGAAGAGCTTGGGAGATCGTTTGGCCGCACATCCGACCCAGATTCAGGCTCATCCCCACCAATTCGTAAGGGTCCATCCCGACCCGTCCGGTACTCCGAGTTACCGAACATGATCAAACTTGTGTGTGGCAAGGGAGTGAATAAAGGGAAGGGGGCTTTTTTTTTGAAAATGTGAGGTCTAGAAGGTTTTGTGTTGGAGGAGGAAGAAAAGTGTTCCAGCGAGCTTTATTGTTCATTTGAGTAAGGAGTGAGTTTAAATGACGAGAGAGCAAGAGGGTATTTTTTTGTTGAAATTACAAGATAACTCGAAATACAACAATATTATAAGATCATATTATTAAATATCTGGATAATTTTTATTATATAAGTGTTCATTTTTATTTTAACTTTTTTTTATGTTTGTTATTCATACCTGTTCATACCCTGTCCGAGCTCCTCCAAATCGGCAAAATCCATGAAAGGTCCGACCTCGTCCCAAGGCCCACACCTGAGGTCGGACCTCGGACAACAAAGCTAAAAAGGCCCATCAAAAGGAACGCAGCCCAAAAACTAAAAGGCCGAAAAGGCCTAGAGAAAGGCGGTTCCACAAAGATAGGGATAAAACTCCCAAAAGATAAGATAAGATAAGAATATCTTATCCAGGGAAGATCACAGCCAACTACTATAAATACACTGGAGCACCCAGGTATAACTCATATTCTAATTCTACTCAATATCTGCTTGGACCCATGCTAACTTAAGCATCGGAGTGTCATTGCAGGTACAACCACCAACCACTCCACTTATCAAGCTCGGGTCCCTGACCCCCACCTCGGGCCTCACCAAGACGTCCGAGCTACTCGTTTCAGGTAACCCCCGGAACATTGGCGCCGTTGCCGGGGACCTGGAAGTCATCCCTTTGCCATGGCGGACGACCCTCCCAACAATAACCACGCTACATCAGAACAAGAAGAGGAAGTTGACACCGGCGAACGACCGGACAGCCCTCTATCACCACGCACTCCAGGAGGAAACAAACAGAATCGCCCAAAGACATCACTCCCAAACAAAGATCCACCAAATCCCGAGAAGGAAAAGAACTCGGAAATTCTAGAAGCAGTTCGGGCACAGCAAAACCGGCTGAAACAACTCGAAGAGGACATAAAAAAACAGAAGGAAACTGAACAAGATCTGAGAAGGGAGGCTCGCAAGCGCAGAGAATTAGAAGAAAAACTGCGGAAAATAGAGGCCAACCTGAAAGACCGGACGGAACACGGCACCACCTCCGAAAACAATCATGATCCCTTCACACAAGAGATCATGAAGGAAAGGGTACCGCGAAACTTCAAACCACCAGATATGGATCTCTACGACGGCACCACCGATCCAAGTCACCACCTCAGCAACTTCAGAAGCAGAATGTACCTAGTTGACGCCTCCGACGCAATTCGGTGCAAAGCCTTCCCCACCACTCTCACCAAATCAGCCATGAAGTGGTTCGACAACCTGCCACCAGGATCAATCTCCAGCTTTGAGGACCTAACTAAAAAATTCCTAACAAGGTTCTCTATTCAAAAGGATAAGGCAAAACATGCCCCCAGTCTACTCGGGATCAAACAAGGCAACCAAGAAACTCTCCGAGAATACATGGAGCGATTCAACAAAGCCTGCCTGGACATACAACACTTGCCCACAGAAGCGGCCATCATGGGACTGGCAAACGGCCTAAAAGAAGGACCATTTAGCCAATCCCTATCCAAACGATACCCGACCTCCCTATACGAGGTGCAGGAGCGAGCAGAAAAATATATTAACATGGAGGAAACCTCCCAGCTAAGAGACTCTTCTAGGAAGGAATCAACCTACCCACTCCGAGATCGAGATCGGGAACAGAAAAAGAAAGAAGAATCCAACTCGGACAAGCCACGGAAGTACCACAGCTACACCCCCCTCCGAGTCTCCCTGGTAGACGTCTACAGAGAAGTATGCCACACCGAAAAGATCCCACCACCCCGACCTCTAAAACACAAAAGAGCAGGAAGAGATCAGTCCGAATACTGTGAATATCACAAACTCTACGGTCATTCTACTAACGACTGCCACGACCTAAAGAATGTTATAGAAAAGCTAGCCAAAGAAGGAAAACTCGACAGATACATAGCAGAGAAAGGAGAAGAGACCAGGAAGAGAAGGCGGGGAGATAACGAAGATCGGGCCGAACAAACCCCGCGAACCCCTGAAAGGCACGTACACATGATAAACGGAGGTTTTGCAGGCGGAGGGACATCCAGATCCTCACGAAAAAGACACCTCAAAGAAGTCTACCATGTCCGAGAAGACAGTCCCTTGCCCGAGTTACCTACTATCTCATTTACCCGAGAAGATGCTCTTGGAATAATACCCGGGCACGACGATCCAATGGTGATCACCATCATCCTAGCAAACGCCAACTTACATCGAACCCTGATTGACCAGGGAAGCTCAGCAGATATCCTGTTCAAAACGGCCTTCGACAAACTCGGACTTGAAGAAAAAGAACTAAAGGCCTATCCCACCGACCTATTTGGACTAGGAAATACCCCGATCCGTCCCTTAGGATACATCTCGTTACACACTACCTTCGGGAAAGGCGAGCAAACCAAAACATTAAACATCGACTACATTGTAGTCGACGTCACTTCAGCATACAATGCCCTCATTGGACGACCAACCCTAAACAGGTTGGCAGCTATAGTCTCGACCCCACACCTCTGTATGAAGTTCCCTACCGCAAAGGGAATCGCTACCCTAAAAGGCGACCAAAAACTAGCACGGCGATGCTACAACGAAAGTCTGAGCCTAAAAGGGAAAGAGGTCAACACAATAGAACTCGGGCGAGTTCAAGCCCGAGAAGATCTTCGGCCACAACCAGAGGGAGAAACCGAAAAGATCCAAATCGGGAACACACCTGAAAAAATAACAAACATAGGAGCAAACCTCGAAACAGGCCTAAAGGAGGAACTCATAACCCTCTTAAGGGAGAATTCCGACCTCTTCGCCTGGAAAGCCTCCGACATGCCAGGCGTAAGCCCCGACCTAATGTGCCATAAGCTATCAGTATACCCGGGGTCCAGACCTGTCCAACAAAGACGCCGGAAACTCGGGCCTGAGCGCGTGCAAGCAATAGAAGAACAAGTACAAGCATTACTAGATGCAGGGTTCATTCGAGAAGTAAAATACCCCCTATGGCTCGCAAACGTGGTCCTGGTAAAGAAGCCCAACGGAAAATGGAGGATGTGCGTCGATTACACGGATCTCAACAAAGCCTGCCCCAAGGACCCATATCCACTACCAAACATCGACGCCTTAGTAGACGCAGCCTCAGGCTATAGATATCTCTCCTTCATGGACGCATACTCGGGATACAATCAAATCCCGATGTACGGACCCGACCAAGAAAAGACCTCGTTCATAACCCCAAGGGCAAACTACTGCTACGTAGTAATGCCCTTCGGGCTGAAGAACGCAGGGGCAACCTACCAGAGGCTAATGAACAAAGTGTTCTCAGAGCACATCGGACTACAACTAGAGGTGTACGTCGACGACATGCTGGTAAAGACACAAGAAGACGGAAACTTGCTGACCGACCTCACCAGTGTCTTCGGCACCCTCAGAAAACACAACATGAGGCTCAACCCGACAAAGTGCACCTTCGCCGCAGAAGCCGGAAAATTCTTAGGCTTCATGTTGACTCAAAGGGGCATCGAAGCAAACCCGGACAAATGCCAAGCGATACTCAATATGAAAAGTCCGACCTGTGTCAAAGAAGTACAACAGCTAAATGGAAGGCTGGCCGCCCTATCAAGATTTTTGGCAGGATCAGCGATAAAATCACTACCTCTCTACTCACTCCTAAAGAAAGGGAAACCCTTCTCATGGACCCCGGAGTGCGAAAAAGCCTTTCAAGAATTCAAGGAATTCCTCGGGCAGCCACCAATCCTAACCCGACCTTTAAAAGGGGAAGAGCTCGTATTATACCTCTCGGTCGGACATCGGGCAGTCGCTTCAGCATTAATACGGGAAAATGACCAAGGACAACACCCCGTATACTTTGTGAGCAAGGCACTGCAAGGGGCCGAATTAAACTATCAGAAAATAGAAAAATTCGCCTACGCCCTAATATTCACAGCTCGGAGGCTCCGTCCCTACTTTCAAGCCCACACCATCAAAGTCCGGACAAACCAACCCATGAGACACATCCTGCAAAAAACAGACCTGGCAGGACGAATACTACAATGGGCGGTGGAACTGTCCGAGTTCGACCTCCACTATGAAGCCCGGACTGCCATAAAATCTCAGTACCTAGCCGACTTCATCGCAGAATATACTGAGACCCCTGGAACCCCACTCTCGTGGAATCTGTATGCCGACGGGTCCTCAAACAAAACAGGAAGCGGAGCCGGGGTTATACTCGAAAGCGACCAAGGAACACGGATAGAACTATCCCTAAAATTCGAGTTCCAGGCCTCGAACAACCAAGCCGAATACGAGGCCCTACTAGCAGGTCTAAAGCTAGCCGAAGAGGTCGGAGCCCAGAGAATCACGATCTTCAGCGACTCCCAGGTCGTCACATCTCAAGTAAATGGAAGCTACCAGGCCAAAGACCCAACTATGAAAAAATACCTGGATCAAACACAGGCACAATTACGCCACTTTTCAGAAATACAAATCCAGCACATACCTCGGGAACAAAACGCCCGGGCAGACGCCCTCTCAAAGCTCGCCAGCACCAAGCCCGGAGGCAACAACAGAAGTCTCCTCCAGGAAACTTTACAATCCCCCTCCGTGCTAAGAGAGGAAGAAACGCTGAATATATCCAACCAACAGCAAGGATGGATGACCCCCATACTCAGCTACCTGAAGTCGGGAACTCTTCCCGCCGAAAGAAAGGGAGCTAAAAGACTCACGAAAGATGCCCAAAATTATACACTAATTCACGGCGTATTATACAGAAGAGGATTCACAAATCCCCTCCTTCGGTGCGTCCCGACCTCAGAAACAAAGAACGTCCTCGAAGAAGTCCACGGAGGCATGTGTGGGAACCATCTCGGAGCTCGGGCATTATCTAAAAAGGTAGTCCGAGCCGGCTTCTACTGGCCGACCTTGCAGAAAGACGCAACGGAATTCGTGAAAATATGCTCCCCCTGCCAAAAACACGCCAATTTCCACAAGGCACCTCCAGAAGACCTTATCAGCATCACCGCACCATGGCCCTTCGCAAAATGGGGACTTGACCTACTTGGCCCGTTCCCACAAGGACCGGGGCAAGTCAAATACCTCATAGTAGGGGTCGACTACTTCACAAAGTGGATCGAAGATGAACCCTTAGCCACTATTACGGCTCAGAAAAGCCGTAGATTCCTATACAAAAACATTGTCACGAGGTTCGGAGTCCCCTACTCCATCACAACAGACAATGGAACACAGTTCACGGACACGAGTTTTCAGAACTTGGTGGCCGAACTAAAAATCAAACAGCAATTCACATCGGTCGAGCACCCACAAGCCAATGGACAAGCAGAGGATGCAAATAAAGTCATCTTGGCCGGGTTAAAACGAAGACTCCAAGAGGCCAAAGGGGCATGGGCCGAAGAACTCCCCCAGGTACTATGGGCATATCGGACAACCCCGCACTCTACAACGGGAGAATCCCTATTCCGACTAGCTTACGGGATGGAGGCAATGATTCCTATCGAAATAGATGAAGGGTCGCCCAGAGTCATCTTCTACAACGAAGGAGGCAACCCACAGGCACAAAGGGAAGAACTCGACCTCCTCCCCGAGGTCCGAGAAAGAGCCCGAATCCGAGAAGAAGCCTTAAAACGGCGAACGGCCCTCAGATACAATAAAAAGGTAATAAAGCGAAGTTTCTCCATTCACGACCTGATTCTAATCCGAAATGACATCGGAACACAAAAGTCGGGAGAAGGAAAGCTAGCCGCAAATTGGACAGGGCCCTACAAGGTAACAGAAGTCTTAGGGACAGGCTACTACAAAATATCCGACCTAGAAGGCAATGAGCTGCCCAGGGCCTGGCACGCCTGTAATCTAAGACGGTACTACAGCTAGAAAAACTTAACCCAAGGTGTACTCTTTTTCCCTACAAGGGTTTTTTAATGAGACACCCGGTTAAGTAGGACACCCGACCTAGTCAAAGGGTAAACATTCTGTAAATATTCTTTCTTTTTCAATACTAATCAAATTTCTCTATTTTCTCTTCCTCATAATGAAGCAAATCCTAGAAAGTACCCCACCAAGGCGCATTAATTTATGCTCGGCAAAACGCAAAAAATCATTTGCCAAGAGACCATACAAGGTCGGCAAAGATAAAGCGACGAGGTTCAAATTAATGTGAGAAGTTATAAAGTAACTCTGAAATGGCTCGAAAAGCCAAATAAAAAAGAGGTTACAAAAATAACTTAAAAAGGCCGACCAACGACGAAGTCGGACCCGACAAAGGGAAAGTTATATAGTAACTCTGAAATGGCTCGAAAAGCCAAATAAAAAGAGATTACAGAAATAACTTGAAAAGGGCCGACCAACGACAAAGTCGGACCTAACAAAAAGGAGGTACTCGAGCACCCGAGATCCGAGAAAAAGCTCGGACCCAAGAAAGAAGCCTTAAAACGGCGAGAACCAAGATTTCGAAAAAACGCTTACTAAAAAGTTGCTTTACAAAAGCAACTAAAAAGTACAAAGCGGAAGAACGAAATCGAAGGAAGCTCCGAAAACGCTTACTAAAAAGTTGCTTTACAAAAGCAACTAAAAAGTACAAAGCGGAAGAACGAAATCGAAGGAAGCTCCGAAAACGCTTACTAAAAAGTTGCTTTACAAAAGCAACTAAAAAGTACAAAGCGGAAGAACGAAATCGAAGGAAGCTCCGAAAACGCTTACTAAAAAGTTGCTTTACAAAAGCAACTAAAAAGTACAAAGCGGAAGAACGAAATCGAAGGAAGCTCCGAAAATGCTTACTAAAAAGTTGCTTTACAAAAGCAACAAAAAAGTACAAGCGAAAGAACGAAATCAAAGGAAGTTCCGAAAACGCTAGCTAAAAAGTTGTTATCCTAAAAACGACTAAAAAGCACGAAAGCGGAACAAAAAGTCAAAAACGCGAACAAAAACACCGCATAATAAAGTTACTACAAAGTAGCTAATAAGCAAAAGGTGTCCAAAGCGTTCACAAAACCATCCGAAAACAAAAAGCCCACAGATCGGGCAAAACACCAAAAACAAAAAGATTACAGAGGATCAAGGTCCTTTCCGGACTCCACATCAACAGCAGGCTGCGGAGGAAACATAGATATCGGAACCGCATCGACGGCAACGTCATCCCGATTTGAAGCTTCCACACCAGGTCTATCCCCGACCAAAGGGGAAGTCGGGTTCTCAACCGAAACTTTGGGGTTGGACATCGGGACCTCATCCTCAGTAGGAGCAGGAACAATCTGGCCATCCACAACGACGTTATCCGTACTGAATAAGCTCAGATCTAGGTCGGGAGCAAGAACTCGGACCTGAGCCTTCAAATTCTCGAACATGGCATCCATGCCCTTGGCCACATGACCTTCCAGCTCGTAAAACTTGTCCTGCGCGGATTGCAACTCCTCCCTTGTCTCCACAAGCTCGGTATATAGCTTGGTATAATTTTCTGTAGCCGCCTTCGCCATCTCCTCCGATGTCTTCGCTGCCGCCACAGCCGCGGTAGCTTTAGTTTTCTCTTTCTCCAAGGAGGCCTCCAGCTCAGCAATCCGGGCAGCCTTCAGTTGACTAATCTTATCAAGCTCGGACTGAGCCTTCTCAAGTCGGGAGCTGGTCGCACCAATGGGGGACTTCTTGAACTCCCGGGCAATAGCGGCATGAAGACTGGCCATCCGGACACAGCTCCGTGCCATATACTGAAAATGATGCTCCATAGACGCATCATCAGTAGAAATAAAGGTCTGAGGAAGGATATGCTGCTCAATCCAACCTAGAGCATCAAAGTCCTTATCATTGAAACTGGCAAGCTCCTGAGAGGTCTTCTGCTTCTTAGGAGGAGGACCCGAGAACGGAGGAGGAGAAGAAGTAGCAGAGGTCGGAGGATCCTGGCTTACAGCTCGGAACTGAGGAGTCGGAATAGTCTTCGACCGAGTCTGAACACCCACGGTAGTCTTCTGCGGAGAGGATCGGACAGAAGCATCCCCGGCCTCGAGATTTCGAGCAGCCACCGACTTCTTCGTCCGACGAAGAAATTTCATGGAATCCGCCTGAGAAGACATCTCTGCAAGAAATAAAAGGGATTACCACAACAGAAATTCCACCAAAAATAAAGCAAAACACAAAGGAAAGGTCGGAATCTCAAAGAGGTCGGGAACTACCTAACTCGGAACGGAGAAGGCTTGGATCTCCCAACATTTTCTTCGTGTCCAAGTGAGGTGCCCGACCCCATAAACTGCTTACCACACCCACAAAAGCCTGCTCCACCTCATCTAGACTCTCAAACGTATACTTAACAGACACTACATTCTCCTGCCAACAAAGAGGAAAAGAAGGCTCCCCACTCTCATCTAGAAAGAAAGGTCGGACGTCCCCAGTAGCCCGGACCTTGAAATAATAGTTCTTAAAATCGTGAAAAGACTCATCATACAGGGTACAGAACTTCCTCCCCTGGTTTGCCCTAAAAGAGACCCAAGACACCTTCCCCCCACCCGAACCCGGCTTCGTCAACACAAACAAATAGGAAAAAAGAGAAATAGAGGGAGGGACACCCAAAAACTGGCACAAAAGTTGGAACAGCTTTAAAAATGCCCAGGAATTTGGATGGAGCTGCGTAGGGGCAAGGTTACAGGACCACAACACCTCGGACTCCAGGTCGGTAAAAGGAAGTCGGACACCCAGCTTAGAGAAAAAACAATCATAGGCGTAAAAGAAGAGCTTCTCGGAACTGTCTAAAGGCGGGAAGCAAACTCTCTCCTCGGAATCCGGGGCTACTAACTCATAATCCCTCTCAGACTCCCTATCCTCACATATGCTACATTGCCTACGAAACCTAGCTAAATACTCAGAATCTACCACGGAAGGGACTCTTAAAGGAACAGGATCTACCCAACCAAGACCACTCGGAATCTTGGTCGACATTGCTTGAAGAACCTTTCGAGACATAAAAATCTTGCCTACAAAGAAGAATACAACAGCAAGGCAAAAATCACGTAAAGGCAGACAGCAAAAACCCATTCAGCAAAACGAGAAAACAAAGTTCTTTTAGAAAGAAAATGCAGCAACCCGAAAACAAAGTACCAAAAGAAAAGAGCCCCCCCCACATACAAGCAACCAAAGCGATGGCGGCGCCTCTTTTCGGGGCAACCCAGGCATAGAAGAAAAAGAAAACAGAAGCATATATGCGCAAAGAAAATGAAGACAAGAACAAACCTGGAAGAAAGGAAGAAGACGACGAGCTCCGATGCAAGGAAAACGGAAACGGCGGCGAGGAGGAAACCCCGGAAAAACGCACAGAAAGAATCGGAGAAGAAGAACAAAGAAGGAGCGGCGCTCGAAGGAGAGATGGCGAAAACTCAGAAAAAGGGAAAGGGAACAGAATAAACGAAGAAAATGAGGAAAGGGGCAAATAAATAATGCCTTCACAGAGCCCGAATGGAAATCGAGGAGAAACGGTAACAAGCAATAAATGCTGAAACGGCCATTTTCAAAATTTGAAAAAACTACTATGCCCGAGCTCAACCTCTCAAAAAGGACGAACTCGGGCAGGGGCACTGTTCATACCCTGTCCGAGCTCCTCCAAATCGGCAAAATCCATGAAAGGTCCGACCTCGTCCCAAGGCCCACACCTGAGGTCGGACCTCGGACAACAAAGCTAAAAAGGCCCATCAAAAGGAACGCAGCCCAAAAACTAAAAGGCCGAAAAGGCCTAGAGAAAGGCGGTTCCACAAAGATAGGGATAAAACTCCCAAAAGATAAGATAAGATAAGAATATCTTATCCAGGGAAGATCACAGCCAACTACTATAAATACACTGGAGCACCCAGGTATAACTCATATTCTAATTCTACTCAATATCTGCTTGGACCCATGCTAACTTAAGCATCGGAGTGTCATTGCAGGTACAACCACCAACCACTCCACTTATCAAGCTCGGGTCCCTGACCCCCACCTCGGGCCTCACCAAGACGTCCGAGCTACTCGTTTCAGGTAACCCCCGGAACATTGGCGCCGTTGCCGGGGACCTGGAAGTCATCCCTTTGCCATGGCGGACGACCCTCCCAACAATAACCACGCTACATCAGAACAAGAAGAGGAAGTTGACACCGGCGAACGACCGGACAACCCTCTATCACCACGCACTCCAGGAGGAAACAAACAGAATCGCCCAAAGACATCACTCCCAAACAAAGATCCACCAAATCCCGAGAAGGAAAAGAACTCGGAAATTCTAGAAGCAGTTCGGGCACAGCAAAACCGGCTGAAACAACTCGAAGAGGACATAAAAAAACAGAAGGAAACTGAACAAGATCTGAGAAGGGAGGCTCGCAAGCGCAGAGAATTAGAAGAAAAACTGCGGAAAATAGAGGCCAACCTGAAAGACCGGACGGAACACGGCACCACCTCCGAAAACAATCTAAGATGTATACTCGATCTTCAACATGGTGAATATGATGATCAGTGACAATCATCTCTGTTCATTATACTAAGAGGAACATGCCCAATAAACATCCACGTCTACTTGGGTTCGTGTGAATACGTGACTGGAAAGCACGAGCCAACAACTATGTTTATACATATCTCAGATGGCTAATCCACGACTTCGTTGGGGACTTCTTGAGACACTAGTTCAGCCAATTTCTGGGGAGATTAGGGTCTCCGTGGTATAGGTTAGAATCCAAAGAAGCAGCATTATCTAATCCGGAAGATTCGACCTTGTCTGTGGCGTTTTGATTAGGATCGCCAAGAGAATGAACTGCTTGAGCTTCACCCTTCGTCAGATTGGATGGCCACGGCCAATGGTGTTCAATCCATAGCAGAGAAGATCACTGACCACCGCCCATGGCGTTGATCACATACAACCTACCATAGAAGAGATCACTCACAAGCAAAAAAGACAGTACTACCAGAGTTAATTCAGAAAGAGAAGGCAACTCCAATCCTCAACTATATCCTTAAAGCATTAGCACCCTATTATAATAATCCTAAACTCCATAATCCAACAACCTTCTGATCTGCCTGACTAAGACCTGCAAGATAACCATAACTTGCTTCAAACCACAATTCTCGTGGTATCGACCTTAACTCGCTCAGGTATTACTTGGACGACCCAGTACACTTGCTGGTACAATAGTACGAAGGTGTGGGGATTCGTGCTATCAAGTTTTTGGCGCCGTTGTTGGGGATTGTTGAGTTTGGATAAACTGACGGATTGTCTTGTTCCCTAGATCAGGTATTTTTTTTATTTTATTTATTTTGTTGAGTCTCTTATTTTTATTTTCTTCTTCCCTATTTTTTGAAAAAAAAAAACTAAAACCTTTTCAAAAATTTTTATTTTCTTTGTTTGATCTTTGTTCTTGGTTTGAGTCCTACTTGTTTTCTGTTTTCTTTTCCAAAAAAAATTTAAAACTTTTTCAAAAACCTTTTTTGCAAGCAGTTTATTTTCAAGCATCCTGAATTTTCTGTTTGAGTCTTTTGTGTTTGTTCTTGGTTAAATTTTTGTTTTCTTCAAGTCTCTCTTTCTAAAAAATTTTTCAAAAATAGTTTCTTTGATTAAATCTTGCGTCAAGTCTTTAAGTTTGGTGTCTTCTTGTTATTTTTCTTTTGATTTTCAAAAATTTATGTTTGATTTTCTAAAAATTTTAAGTTTGGTGTTCTTTATGTGTTCTTGTGTTTTTTTATTCCTTTGAGTTTTGTTCTTCGTGTTCTTGTCAATCTTCAAAGTGTTCTTCAGTCTTCTTTGTGTTTGATCTTAAAATTTTTAAGTTTAGTGTCCCTTTGTGTTTCCCTCCAAAATTTTCAAAAATAAGGTGCACTAGATCTAAAAATTTTAAGTCTCGTGTCTTTTACTTGTTTTTCTCTTTTCTCATTAAATTAAAAAAAATAAAAAATATATTTTCTATTTTTATTTTTACTTAATTTTTGAAGTTTTTAATTTAAAAATTCAGATTTTAATTTCAAAATTTTTATCTTATCTTATCTTAGTTTTTAAAATTCAAAAATCAAATCTTTTCGAAATTAAAAATCATATCTTTTTCAAAATCTTATCTTATCTTCAAAATTTAAAAATTTTGTATTATCTTTTTCAAATTTCAAATTTAAGAATTCAAATTTCAAATTTTAAAATTTAATCTTTTTCAAAATCGAATTTCAAATCTTATCTTTTGAAAATCTTTTTCAAATCTTCTTATTTCTTATCTTATCTTTTTTATTTCGAATTCAAATTCAAATCTTTTCTTATCTTATCTTCTATCTTATTTTAAATTCAAATCTTTTCTTAATTAATTAACTATCTTTTTTCTCTTCTTTTTCAAAACTTCCTAACTAACTCTTCTCTTTCTTAATTTTCGAAAACTCTCTCATTCTTCTCTCTATTCTTTTTCAAAACTACCTAACTAACTCTCCTCTCTTCTTAATTTTTGAAAATTCACTCCTATTTCTCTCTTCTCTTTTCGAAAATACACTAACTAATTTTCAATTTTTTTTAATTATTAACTTAATTTTCAAAAATAATTAATAAATAAAATAAAAACAAAAATATTTTAATTTTTGTTTCTCTTCTTATTTCTTCTCTTCCATTTATTCAAACTCCTATCCCCTATTTTCAAAGTATCATTCTTCTTCTTCTTTTATCTTTACTTTTCAACCTTCTTCTTCTCTCTTCACATCTCACTGGAAGCTCTATTGTCCAAGTAGCAATAAAAATATTCATTCTTTTCTTTCTTTTCTTCTCTTCTTGTTTATGACCAGGACTATGGATAAAGAAACCCTCTTGACTCCTGATCCTGAACCTGAGAAGACTTTAAGGAGGCGTTTACAACAAGCTAAACCACAACACTCTGGAAGAGAGCTCTTAGAAAATTTTGAACAAGAAAGTGAAGACATGGCCGAACCTCAAGAGGAGCCAAGAAAGGTTCTTGGTGACTACACCATGCCTACCTCTGACTTATATGACAGAAGCATCTCTGTACCTGCCATTGGAGCTAACAATTTTGAGCTTAAGCCTCAGTTAGTCTTTCTTTTGCAACAAATTGCAAGTTTCTTGGACTTTCAATGGAAGATCCACATCAGTTTTTAGCTGATTCTTGCTAATCTGTGATACTGTAAAGACAAATGGAGTAGATCCTGAAGTCTACAAGCTTATGCTCTTTATTTTGCTGTAAGAGACAGAGCTAAGACATGGTTGGATGCCCAACTTAAAGAGAGTTTAAACTCTTGGGAAAAGCTAGTTAATGCTTTTCTTGCTAAATTCTTTTCTCCTCAAAGAATGAGCAAAATTAGAGTGGATATTCAAATCTTCAGACAAAGAGAAGGTGAATCCCTCTATGAAGCTTGGGAAAGATACAAGCAACTGGTTAGGAGATGTCCTCCTGACATGCTCTCAGAATGGTCCATCATAGGCGTGTTCTATGATGACCTATCTGAATTGTCTAAAATCTCATTAGACAGCTCTGCGGGTGGATCACTCCACTTGAAGAAGACACCGCAGAAGTTAGAGAACTTATTGAGATGGTTGCAAATAACCAATTCATGTACACTTCTAAAAGAAATCATGTGAACCATAGGATCTCTCAGAAGAAAGGAGATCTTGATATTGATACTCTGGATGCCATATTAGCTCAGAACAAGATCCTGACTCAACAGGCCAATATAATCTCCCAGCATCTGACTGGAATGCAAGCTGTAGCTGGCAGTACTCAGGAAGCTTCTTCTGAAACAGAAGCTTATGATCCTGATCAACCCACCATGAAGGAGGTGAACTATATGGGAGAAGCCTATGGAAACACCTATAATCTTTCATGGAGGGACCATCCTAAACTTTCATGGAAGGATTGATGTTCGAGTTTTCTATTGGTAAAGAAATACAAAAATATATCGCGTTGTGAGTATAGCTTCTAAACCAACAGAAAAGCCTTTCGTAAAAACGTTTGGTTGTCACAAGTAACAAACCCAATAAAATTTATAAATTGAAGTATTCAAACCTCGGATCGTCTTCTCAAGGAATTGCAGGGAAGTATGATTTATTATTGGTTATGAAAAATAATATTTTTGGGTTTTAAAATGATTTGAACAAGAGAAATAAATTGCAGGAATTAATGAGTTAATAACTAATAAAACTCTTAGCAAGGTATGAAAACTGGAAGTCCTATCCTAGTTATCCTTATCAATGGTGATGAGAATTATATTTTTGCTCCCACTAAGTCAACCTCTAACTATGAAGGTAAGTCAAGTGGATAAATCAATTTAACACCTAAAGTCCTAGTCAACTTCTGAAAAAAGACTAGAGTTATAGGAATCTAAATCAATTAGCAAAGATACAATTATCAATCACGATGAGCTTGATAACTCAAGAGTCACCAATTAACCAACTAAAGCCAAGAATATAAGAAACTAAATAAAAATCATATGTCTGAAATACCTTAATTATTAATAAAAGAAATCACATCTGGTACACGAAATTGCAATCACACTTTTGCAATCCCGCACAACTAACCAGCAAGTGCACTGGGTCGTCCAAGTAATACCTTACGTGAGTAAGGGTCGATCCCACGGAGATTGTCGGCTTGAAGCAAGCTATGGTTATCTTGTAACTCTTAGTTAGGATATCAATAATTATCAGGGGTGATTGTAAAAAGCAAAAGAACATGAAATAAGTACTTGTTTTGAAGTAATGGTGAACAGGTTGAGGTTTTGGAGATGCTCTATCTTCTGAACATCTGCTTTTCTACTGTCTTCTTCTTCAAGCACGCAAGGCTCCTTCCATGGCAAGCTGTATGTAGGGTTTCACCGTTGTCAATGGCTACCTCCCATCCTCTCAGTGAAAATGTTCAACGCGCCCTGTCACGGCACGGCTAATCATCTGTCGGTTCTCAATCGGGTTGGAATAGAATCCAATGATTCTTTTGCGTTTGTCACTAACGCCCAGCCCTCAGGAGTTTGAAGCTCGTCACAGTCATTCAATCCTTGAATCCTACTCAGAATACCACAGACAAGGTTTAGACCTTCCGGATTCTCTTGAATGCCGCCATCAATTCTAGCTTATACCACGAAAATTCTGATTAAGGAATTCAAGAGATATCTACTCAATCTAAGGTAGAACGGAGGTGGTTGTCAGGCACACGTTCATAGGTGAGAATGATGATGAGTGTCACAGATCATCACATTCATCAGGTTTAGGAACAAGTGATATCTTAGAATGGAAGCAAGCATGATTGAATGAAAAACAGTAGTAATTGCATTAATCCATCAAGACACAGCAGAGCTCCTCACCCCAACCATGGGGTTTAGAGACTCATGCTGTAGAAGATACAATGAGAAACGTGTAAAGTGTCATGAGGTACAGATATAATATCAAAAGGTCCTATTAATAGTGAACTAGTAACCTAGGGTATACAGAAATGAGTAAATGACGTAAAAATCCACTTCCGGGGTCCACTTGGTGTGTGCTTGGGCTGAGCATTAAAGCTTTCATGTGTAGAGACTTTTTTTGGAGTTAAACGCCAGCTTTTATGCCAGTTTGGGCGTTTAACTCCAATTTTTGTGCCAGTTCCGGCGTTAAACGCCGGGAATTCTGAAGCTGATTTGCAACGCCAGTTTGGGCCATCAAATCTCGAGCAAAGTATAAACTATTATACATTTCTGGAAAGCCCAGGATGTCTAATTTCCAACGCGATTGAAAGCGCGCCAATTGGACTTTTGTAGCTCCAGAAAATTCACTTCGAGTGCAGGGAGGTCAGAATCCAACAGCATCTGCAGTCCTTTTCAGCCTCTAAATCAGATATTTGCTCAGGTCCCTCAATTTCAGCCAGAAAATACCTGAAATCACAGAAAAACACACAAACTCATAGTAAAGCCAATAAAAGTGAATTTTAACTAAAAACTAATGAAAATGTAATAAAAACTAACTAAAATATACTAAAAACATACTAAAAACAATGCCAAAAAGCGTATAAATTATCCGCTCATCAACATCCAACATGGGAAAAATTCATAAGTTAAATTGGGAAAATAAATAAAAGGAACATTGAACCTGTAATGAAGGGAAGTAGTCTGAACATAATTGAAATCCTAAATCCTAATCCTAATTCCTAAGAGAGAGGAGAGAACCTCTCTCTCTAAAATCTACATCTAAATCCTAAAACTATGTATGAAGGTATGTTGTATCATCTCTCTCGATGAATGGATGGATTCCCCAATTTATAGCCTTTAATCTGTGTTCTCTGGGTTTGGATCTAGACCAAAAGGGTCCAGCAGTTGCTGGGGATGACTTATGCAATTTCTGCAGATCGCGCACGTCAGGCATTCGCGTGAGTCACGCGATCGCGTCATCTGCAGTGTTGCTCTTCCACGTGGTCGCGTCAGTCACACGTCTGCATCATTTGTGTTTCGCATGAGCCACGCGTTCACGCCATGCACGCGTTCGCGCAGATGTCACTTTTCACAAAGCACACACGTTCGCGTCGTCCACGCAGACGCGTCGCTGACGGTTTCTTCAATAACTCCATTTTGTGCTTTCCTTCCATTTTTGTATGTTTCCTTTCCATTATTTAAGTCATTCCTGCCCTATAAAACCTGAAAGTACTCAACACACAAATCACGGCATCAAATGGCAATAAAGGATAATTAATTTTAATATTTTTAAAGCATAGGAAACATGTTTTCTCATATGTCATATCATAAGGAAGGGATTGTAAAACCATGCAAATTCATATGAATAAGTGGGTGAAGAGTTGATAAAAACACTCAATTTAATCACAAGATGAATCATAAAATAGTGGTTTATCAAGGATCAACAGAAACCTCAGCAAAGGTTTCAATAACAATCAAGGTGGAAGGAACCAGAATAGGTTCAACAACAGACCACCATTCCCATCTTCTCAGGGGAATATGGAGACCTCTAAGCAGAACTTCTCTGACTTAGTCACTCTGGTTTCCATCCTCTCTAAGTCCACTCAAAGGTTCATGAATGAAACAAGGTCCTCCATTAGAAACTTGGAGGTACAAGTTGTTCAACTAAGCAAGAGGATCCTTGAGACTTCACCTGACACTCTTCCTAGTAACACTAAGGTGAATCCAAGAGAAGAGTGCAAGACCATAAACATGGAGGTATAAGCCGAATCTGGAGAGAATGGGGTGGCGTTGAACGCCAGTGAAGGACATATAATTAGGCGTTCAACGCCCATCCTAGCAGCAGAGCTGGCGTTGAACGCCAGCCAGGGAGCACTGGTTGGGCATTCAACGCCCAAACACATAGGCTCTCTGGCGCTGAACGCCAGTGAGGAACCCTTATCTGGGTGTTCAACGCCTAACCAAGGAGGCTTTCTGGCGCTGAACACCAGTGAGAAACCCTCACTGGGCGTTCAGCGCCCAATCATGTAGCCATTCTGGCACTGAACGCCTGTGAGGAACCCCTCACTGGGCGTTCAACGTCCACACACCCAGGGAAGCTGGCATTGAACACCAGCAAGGACATTCCTGCTGGGCGTTCAACACTCAGAATGCTAGAGGGACTGGCGTTTAACGCCAGTCAGGGTGGACAGCAAGGGCGTTCAACGCCCAAAGAGCTATCAGAGCTGGCGTTGAACGCCAGTAAAAAGCACTCCCTTTGAGTGCTTAAGTCCCACTCAAGAACCCTCTATCCCAGAACCAAAGGAAACCATAAAGACCATTGAGGTTCCTTTGCATGCACTTCTGCAGTGCATGAGTTCTGATGATTACTCATCCTCTGATGAGGATGAAGACACCAGGGAAGAGCAAGTTGCTCGGTACTTAGGAGCTCTTATGAAGCGGAATGCTAAGTTATTTGGTACAAAGCCTCTTGAGGAAGAACCTCCACTGCTTACCAAGGAACTCCATGCTTTGGTTCAGCAGAAGCTACCTTAGAAACTTCCAGATCCTGGCGCTTTCTGGTCCCTTGCACCATAGGCACCATGACCTTTGAGAAGGCTCTGTGTGACCTAGGGTCAAGTATAAACTTCATGCCACTCTCTATAATGGAGAATCTGGGAATCCTTGAGGTACAAGCTGCACACATCTCATTAGTGGAGGATGTCCTGGTGAAGGTTAAAAACTACTGCATCCTTGCAAACTTCGTTGTCTTGGACATTAGAGAGGATGAAGATGACTTTGTCATATTTGGAAGACATTTCCTAACCACTGCTAATGCTATCATTAATGTGGCTAAGGGAGAACTGACCCTACAATTAGGGGAGGACCACATCTTATTCAAGATGCCTCATCTCAATTCTCCCTCTAAAAGAGAGATAACTATGCAACACCTAGTGTTCCAACCCTCTCTCTCTGTGCAGAGCTTTACAAAGCCCCTAGACATCAATTTTAAGTTTGGTATTGGGTAACCATCAACAAGATCTAAGTAAAAAGGTACTAAGAAGAAAGTACCTAAAGGCTCGAGGGACAAGAAAATCCCAATTGAAGGGCTCTCACCTAGCATGAGAGTTGTCTTCACTAAGAAGGCAATCTTAGCACATACAGTGAGTCGTGTCCTGTCTTTAGAGCATGTAGAGCTTGTTCTTGAGAAGACAGGAAGAAAGTTCACTGTCAGGGGGAAAAACCTAAGCCCATACCTCCATAAGGAGCTAACCGTCAAGCTAATGACATTAAAAGAGCGCTTGTTGGGAGGCAACCCAGCCTTATTTAATTATTATTTTTATCATTGTTTTTCTTTCTAGAGTCATGATCATGTGTATCAGTCAGAATAGAGACATAACTCACAGCAGTAAAAACAGAACACTCTTGATGGAGTGTTAAAGTTGAACTCCAGCCAGGGTATTCCCGCTGGGTGTTTAACGCCCCTCATGGGCAGCATTGGGCTGGCATTGAACGCCAACCAGGGAGCAGCCTCAGAGCGTTCAAATGCCAATGCAGAGAAGCAGGGAATCTGGATTCCCTAGCATCTCAAGACCAGTAGGTCCCACAAAAGCTCCATCTACCCCACCTTCTTCTACCCTATTCTTTCTCATTGTTCATATTTTCTCGAGGACAAGCAAAACTCTTAAGTTTGGTGTTGTAAAAGCTTTTATTTTTTGATTTCTACCACTCCTAAGTAAGGCACCAAAGACTGGTGAAACCTCAAAGAAGAGGAAGGGAAAGGCATTTGCCCCCACAAGAAGTGGATGGAGCAAACTAGAAAGCATGCACATGAGCCTGTGCAGCTGCCTCAACAAAGACAAAGGAGTGACATTACAGAGATCAAGCATCACATTGGATCCTCAATGAAGAACACTAGCTGCCACCATTAAAGGTGGATTCCTTCTCGTTATCTCCTTACCTATTGTATTTTTCTGTTTTTTTTTATTATGTTTTATTTGTTCTCTTGTTCTTGTTGCATGATCATTTGCATTGATGTCTTAAACATGTAAAATGTTTCATATATCTCTTACCTTGATTAAAAGAAAATTTTTATTGAAAAAATTGAGAGATGCACGAATTTCAAGTTTATAATAAGAATAGTTTAATTATGTTGATTTGGTGGCATTGCTTTTGTTTTTTGAATGTATGAATGAACAGTGCATATTTGAAGTTGAATTTTATGAATGTTGGCTCTTGAAAGAATGATGATGAAAGTGAAATATTATTGATAATATGAAAAATCTCAAAAATTGATTCTTGAAACAAGAAAAAGCAGCAAAAGAAAAAGAAAAAGCTTGCATGCGAAAAAAAAGGCGAAAAATAAAAGAGAAAGCAAGCAGAAAAAGCCAAAAGCTCTTTAAATCAAAAGGCAAGAGCAAAAAGCCAATAGCCCTTAAAACTAAAAAGCAAAGGTAAAAGGATCCAAGGCTTTGAGCATCGGCAGATAAGAGGACCCAAAGGAATAAAATCCTGGCCAAAGCGGCTAAACCAAGCTGTCCCACCATGTACTTGTGGCTTAAATATGTCAAGTGAAAAGTTTGAGACTGAGCGGTTATAGTCGTGATCCAAAGCAAAAAGAGTGTGCTTAAGAACTCTAGACACCTCTATCTGGGGATTCTAGCAAAGCTGAATCACAATCCGAAAAGGTTCACCCAGGTAAAGTGTCTGTGGCATTTATGTATCCGGTGGTAATACTGGAAAACAAAGTGCTTAAGGTCACAACCAAGACTCTAAAAGTTGTGTTCAAGAATAAAAAAGAACTTAACTAGGAGAGTCAATAATATCATCTGGATTCCAAGTTCCTAAAGATGCCAACATCTCTGAGTTTCAATGGACAGTGAGATGCCAAAACTATTCAGAAGCAAAAAGCTACTAAGTCCCATTCATCTAATTGTAACTAAGCTTCATTGGAAACTTAGAAATTTATTGTATCTTAATTTTCTTTTTATCTTACTGTGTTTTTAGCTACTTGGGGACAAGCAACGGTGTAAGTTTGGTGTTGTGATGAGCGGATATTTTATACGCTTTTTGACATCATTTTCATATAGTTTTTAGTAAGTTTTATTTAGTTTTTATAGGTTTTAGTGTTAAATTCACATTTTTTTATTCTACTTTGAGTTTGTGTATTTTTGAGAAATTTTAGATATTTTCTGGCTGAAATTGTGGACCTGGAGCAAAAGTCTGATTCAGAAACAGAGAAAGCACTGCAGATGTTGTCCGGATCTAACCTGCCTGCACTCGAAAGAGCTTTTCTGGAGCTACAGAGGCCCAAATATAGCATTCTCAACGGCTATGGAAATCTGACTTCCAGAGCTTTCCAGAAATGTATAATACTTTATACTTTTCTACGAATTAGAAGGCCCAAAACTGGCATCCAACGCCAGCTTCCTGCCTCCTTTCAGGCATCCAGCGCCCAAAGAGCAGAGACCAGCGTCCAAACGCCCAAAGAGGACCCCCTAGCCAGCGTTCAATGCCCTAGAAGCCTCATAGCACGTGGATCTCATCAAAGCTCAGCCCAAACACTCACCAAGTAGGCCGCAGAAGTGGATTTTAGCATTAAATAGACCGTTTTACCTTTACTAGTCATTTGTTTAGTATTTAAAGTAGAAGATCACACTTTTTTAATCATCTTCGCCCATCATACATGTTTTAAATTGTAATTTCCTTTCAGTATGAGTTTCTAAACCTCCTAGGTTGAGGGGAGGAGCCCTGCTGAGTCCTATGAATTAATAAAAGTATTACTGTTTCTTCTTCGATTCGTGTTTGATTTATTTCTAAGATGTATACTCGATTTTCAACATGGTGAATAGCATGATCAGTGACAATTAGCTCTATTCATCATACTAAGACAAACGTGCCTGACAAACACCCGCGTCTACTTGGGTTCGTGTGAATACGTGACTAGAAAGCATGAGCCAACAGCTATGTTTATACATCTCTCAGATGGCTAATCCACGACTTCATGGGGACTTCTCTAGACACCAGTTTAGCCGATTTTCTGGGAGATTAGGGTCTCCATGGTATACGATAGAATCCAAAGAAGCATCATTCTCTGATCCGGAAGATTCGAACTTGTCTGTGGCATTTTGAGTAGGATCGCCAGGAGATTAAACTGCTAGAGCTTCACCCTTCGTCAGATTAGATGACCACAGCCAATGGCGTTCAATCTGTAGCAGAGGGGATCAATAACCACGGCCCATGGCATTGATCACATACAGCCTGCCATAGAAGAGATCACTCACAAGCAAAGAAGACAGTACTACCAGAGTTAATTCAGAAAGATAAGGCAACTCCAATCCTCAACTATATCCTTAAAGTATTAGCACCCTATTATAATAATCCTAAACTCCATAATCCAATAACCTTTTGATCTGCCTGACTAAGACCTGCAAGATAACCATAGCTTGCTTCAAACTATAATCCTCGTGGGATCGACCCTGACTCGCTCAGGTTTTACTTGGACGACCCAGTGCACTTGCTGGTACAATAGTACGAAGGTGTGGGATTCATGCTACCAACCTTGAACCAAAAATGAAGTCAGACCCAAAATGAATAGAAACCTGTTCATATCCTGGGTCGAGTTGTCCGACCCGGGAAGTTCGACAGACAAAGCGACCAACCTCATCAGGACAGGACAATCCGACCTCTCCTTAAAGAGCTCGGCCAAGTCACAGGAAAGCCCAAAAGAAGGGCCCAAATAAAGGAGCACGCCCCAAATCCTAAGGCAGCCCAAGCCTACGGAGAGAAGGGCGGTTCCCTAAAGTTAAGCTGACCTCACCCAAAAGATAAGATAAGATAAAATAAACTAACTTATCTTATCTAAGAAGGTCACTCTACGCCATTATAAATACACTGGAGCACCCAGGTATAACTCATACTCTGATTCTACTGAATACCTGTTTAATACCCTTGCTAACTTAAGCATCGGAGTCCCTTGTAGGTACGCCCCACCTTTCGGGGACAAGGTATCAGCAGCATTTCCAATTCCACAAGTCAGACACACCAGCTCTGGCCGCTATACACCTTCCGGACACGTAGGCCCCGACCAGCACAGAAGATCTCATCCGAGATCGATCTACAGTTTCAGGTAACCCGCGGAATATTGGCGCCATTGCCGGGGAGCCTAGAAGTCATCCCATCACCATGGCGGACGACCATGACAACGACACGATTCAGGTTTGGAAGATAAAACGCCGCACAAAAACACGGATGTTACACTCAAAGATACTCCGGAGCCAAACGGGAACAAAAATTCATCAAATCCAGGAATGATAGAGGCGCTTCAAGATCGATTAAAGCAACTTGAGAAAGAAGCCCAACATCCACGCGAAAAAGAGGAGGATCTGCATGGGAGATAAGGCGACGCCGAGAATTAGAAGATAAACTTCTAAAACTCGAAGTCGATCTCAAAACTAAAGCTACTCGATCCACTCCAGAGGATAGCTCTCGCAAGGATCAAGATCCATTCACTAGGAAAATTATGAAGACCAAAATCCCAAAGGACTTCAAACTTCCGGATATGACTCTATATGACGGCACTTCAGACCCCAACCATCATCTCAACAATTTCAGAAGTAGAATGTACCTCACTGACGTCTCGGATGCAGTTCGCTGCAAGGCCTTTCCAACAACTCTTACCAAGGCAGCCATTAGATGGTTCGACGGCCTACCTCCAAAGTCCATCTCAAGCTTCGACAACCTGGCCAAAAAGTTCCTGGCCAGATTTTCCATACAAAAAGATAAGGCTAAACACGCACCCACCTACTAGGAATCAAGCAAGGAGATCAGGAGAGTCTTCGTAACTACATGGAAAGATTCAACAAAACATGCATGGACATATAAAGTCTACCAACAGAAGCTGCCATTATGGGCCTCATAAATGGCCGACGAGAAGGACTGTTTAGCCAATCTATATCAAAGAAGTACCCTGCATCCCTGGACGAAATACAAGAATGGGCGTAGAAATACATCAACATGGAGGAGAATTCTCGACTTGGGGAAACCTCGAGGTTTGGTTCTGCCTACCGAGATAAAGATAAAGAATCCAAGAAAAAGGAAGATCGCTCGGGGGAGAAAATAAAAAAATATCATAACTACACCCCTCTCAGGGTATCCTTGGTAGATGTTTACAAATAAATCTGCTATACGGAAAAAATACCCCCAGCTCGGCCACTCAAAGGCAAAAGAGGAGGAGGGAGTTGGAACGAATACTGTGAATATCATCGAGTTCGAGGACATTCCACCAACGAATGCTTCGACTTGAAAAACGTCATAGAAAAATTAGTAAGAGAAGGAAAACTAGATCGGTTTTTGGCCAACCGGGACGAAGAGCCAAGAAAAAGAAGAAGGGATAAAGATATCAGACGGTCTAAATGATCACCTCGCACACCAGAGAGACACGTCCACATGATACACGGCGGATTTACGGGAGGAGAAATCTCTAAATCATCCCGCAAGCGACACCTCAAAGAAGTATACCCTGTCGAAGGAAAGAAGGAGGCGCCAGACATCCCAGCAATCACGTTTACCAAAGAAGACGCATCCGGAATCATCTCAGGACACGACGACCCCATGGTCATCACTATCATACTGGCAAACGCCAACCTCCACCGTACATTAATTGACCAAGGAAGTTCTGCCGATATCTTATTCAAAACTGCCTTCGACAAGCTCGGCTTAGAAGAAAAAGAGCTAAGAGCATACCCGAACAGCCTGTTCGGACTTGGGGATACCCCAGTACAACCACTGGGATACGTATCGCTACATACAACCTTTGGAAAGGGGAACCAATCCAGAACACTCAAGATAGACTACATCATGGTTGACGTAAGCTCAGGCTACAACACCTTAATAGGTCAGACAACATTAAACCAACTCAGCGCAATAGTTTCAACTCCACATCTATGTATGAAATTCCCAACTGCAGAAGGGATAGCTACAATAAAAGCAGATCAAAAGATAGCGCGTCGCTGTTATAATGAAAGTCTAAACCTCAGAAGCGAAGGAGGAGAGTTCCACACAATCAAACTTGGTGGAGTTCAGAAGCGAGAAGAACTCTATCCACAGCCCGAAGGTAAAGTAGAGAAAGTTCAGATCAGAGACGCCTCGGATAAGACAACTAATATTGGCATGATCCTGAAAGGAGATGCAAAGGAATCACTCATACAATTCCTACGAGATAATGTTGATCTCTTCGCATAGAAAGCTGCCGACATGCCAGGCATAGATCTCGAACTGATCAGCCATAAGTTGGCAGTCTATCCGGGATCCTGGCCGGTACAACAAAGACGAAGAAAACTCGGGCCAGAACGGTCTCAGGCTGTAGCAGAACAGGTGCAAGCACTACTAGAGGCAGGGTTCATAAGAGAAGTTAAGTACCCACTATGGCTAGCAAACGTCGTCTTGGTAAGAAAGTCAAATGGGAAGTGGCGAATGTGCACCGACTACACCGACCTCAACAAAGCCTGCCTAAAAGACCCTTATCCACTCCCAAGCATCGACGCTCTAGTAGATGCCTCATCGGGATATAAGTATCTCTCGTTTATGGACGCATACTCGGGGTACAACCAGATCCCAATGTATCCATCGGATCAAGAAAAAACCTCGTTTCTAACACCCAAAGCAAACTATTGTTACATCGTAATGGCTTTCAGCCTTAAGAACGCGGGAGCTACTTATCAAAGGCTAATGAATAAGGTCTTCTCAGACCACATCGGAAAAATCATGGAAGTCTACGTGGATGACATGTTGATAAAGACACAAAGTAAAGAAACATTACTGTCCGACTTGGTTCAAGTATTCGACACCATACGGAAGCATGGCATGCGACTTAACCCGGCTAAATGAACCTTCGCAGTGGAAGTCGGTAAGTTCTTGGGCTTTATGCTCACACAAATTGGAATTGACAAAAATCCAGATAAATGCCAGGCAATACTCAACATGAAGAGCCCAACATGCGTCAAAGAGGTACAACAACTCAATGGGAGACTGGCAGCCTTATCCAGATTCCTAGTAGGGTCAGCGATAAGATCCCTCCCTTTCTACGCTACTTTAAGGAAGGGAAAGAACTTCGAGTGGACAACAGAATGTGAGCAAGCCTTCCGAGACTTCAAAGAATTCTTGGGGCGGCCACCTATCCTATCTCGACCACGAGAAGGAGAACCACTCATATTGTACCTCGCAGTAGGAAGCCGGGAAATAGCCTCAGCACTAATTAGAGAGGACGAGGGTGGGTAACAACTCGTCTACTTCATTAGCAAAGCACTGCAAGGGTCAGAGCTGAACTACCAGAAAATAGAAAAGTTTGCCTACGCTCTCATACTCACATCCCGACGACTTCACCCATACTTCCAAGCGCATACCGTTAAGGTTCGGACCAACCAGCCCATAAAGGGGATATTGCAGAAAACAGATCTAGCAGGAAAAATCCTACAGTGGGCAATCGAGTTGTCCGAATTTGACCTCCAATACGAGGCACGAACAGCCATTAAATCACAATACCTAGCCGACTTTAATGCAGAATTCACAGACACCCCGGAGATCCCCATAGAATGGAATATATACGTGGATGGCTCCTATAATAAAATCGGAAGTGGTGCAAGTGTGATAATCGAAAGCAACCAAGGAACCTAACTTGAGCTTTTCCTCAAATTCGGATTCCCGGCCTCAAACAACCAGGCGGAAGATGAAGCGTTATTAGCCGGTTTGAAGCTGGCTAGAGAAGTTGGAACTCGGAAACTCAACATCTACAGTGATTCACAAGTTGTTACTTCACAAATAACAGGGAGCTACCAAGCCAAAGATCCTACAATGAAAAAGTATTTGGGTAAAACCAAGGAACAACTCGGACAACTCAGGAAATATAGGATCTGCCACATACCCCACGAGCAAAACGCCCGAGATGATGCACTCTCAAAACTAGCCAGCACCAAACCAGGGGGCAACAATAGAAGCCTCATATAGGAAATACTACAGAACCCATCAATATCAGAAGAAGAAAAAGTCCTAGCCATAACAGGTCGGGATCAAGGATGGATGACCGCCATAATTAACTACCTCAAAACAGAAGCGCTCCCTACAGATGAAAAGGAGGCAAAGATGTTAAAAAGGGAGGCACAGTACTACACTATCATAAACAACACCCTATACAAAAGAGGGATCTCAGCACTATTGTTAAAATGCGTACCGACCTCCAATACAAAGGAAGTCTTGGAGGAAGTACACAGTGGCATTTGTGGCAATTATCTCGGAGCGCAAGCTCTCACCAAAAAGGTACTCCGGGCGGGATTCTATTGGCCAACTCTAGGAAAGGAAGCTACCGAATTTGTAAAGACATGTCCACCATGTCAGAAGCATGCCAACTTTCACATCGCCCCACCGGAAAAACTCATCAGCGTGACCTCACCCTGGCCATTTGCGAAGTGGGGACTCTATCTTCTCGGACCCTTTTCCCAGGGATTGGGACAAGCCAAGTTCCTCATAGTAGGGGTAGACTATTTCACAAAATGGATCGAGGCAGAACCCCTAGCCAACGCCACTGCTCAAAGAAGTCAAAAATTCCTATATAGGAACATCATTACCAGGTTCGGGGTCCCATACTCCATCACCACAGATAATGGCACCCAATTCACAGATGCAGGCTTCAGAAAACTAGTGGCCGACTTGAATATAAAACACCAGTTCACCTCCGTCGAACATCCCCAAGCCAATAGACAAGCCGAAGCGGCCAACAAAGTCATATTGGCCGGGCTGAAACAGAGACTGGAAGATGCAAAGGGAGCTTGGGCCGAGGAACTTCCACAAGCCCTATGGGTGTATCGAACAACCCCCCATTCTACTACGAACGAATCACCATTTCGATTAGCATACGGAGTGGAGGAAATGATTCCAATAGAAGTCGAGGAAGGGTCTCCTCGAGTAGTCCACTACAATGAACAAACCAACTCTCAACTTCAAAGAGAAGAGCTCGACCTACTTCCGGAAATCCAAGAAAGAGCTCGGATAAGAGAAGAAGCACTAAAGCGGCAAATGGCTTCCAGGTATAATCAAAAGGTAGTGCCAAGAGGTTTTGTTGAGAATGATCTCATCTTAATCCAAAATGATATTGGAACAACTCGACCCAGAGAAGGAAAGATGGCAGCCAACTGAAAAGGACCCTACCGAGTCATAGAAGTACTTGGGAAAGGCTACTACAGACTGTCCGAACTCGAGGGACGAGAACTCCCCAGATCATGGCACGCCTGTAACCTAAGAAGGTACTATAGCTAGGACAGGTAAAAGATCTCATCACAAGATGCACTCTTTTTCCTGAAAAGGTTTTTTAATGAGGCGTCAAGATTGAGATTTAATCCGACTTAAGGGTACGGAAAACTCCCGCATGTATATATTTGCACTTTCTTTGAATAAAATACATTTCAGATATTCTACAAATTCCCAAGATGCATTAATCTGAAGCATTCATCGTCCGATTATAAAGCAACAGATCGACAGAAAGTGAAGAACAGATTCACTGTACGATCTTGATGGGAATGATCGACCGACAAAGGTGAAAACGCGATTCACGTAAAGGACGATCAAACCAGGACAAAAACCACCATCTACAAATCGGCAAAAATGAACACAGAAATAATGCAAGAAGTTATCGAAAGTGATCCCAAAAAGAACCTGACGAGGTCTTATGGATTGCTATATAATAACTTAAAAAGACTGGCCGACACTAAAAAGTCGGACCAAGTCAACCCAAGTTATCAGCAAATCCCTGGAAAGAGGTTTGGCCAACCCTATTAAAGAGGAATTGCTATAACTTAGAAGAGATCGACCTAACAAAGTCGATCTCCTACAAGACAAGTTGTAAAAGTAATCCCTGAAAGAGACCTAACAAAGGTCCAAGAAAGAGGATTACAAAAATAACTTAGAAGAGATCGACCTAACGAAGTCGGTCTCCTATAAGACAAGTTGTAAAAGTAATCCCTGAAAGAGACCTAACAAGGGTCCAAGAAAGAGGATTACAAAAACAACTTAGAAGAGATCGACCTAACGAAGTCGGTCTCCTACAAGACAAGTTGTAAAAGTAATCCCTGAAAGAGACCTAACAAAGGTCTAAGAAAGAGGATTACAAAAACAACTTAGAAGAGATCGACCTAACGAAGTCGTTCTCCTACAAAACAAGATAATCCCTGGAAGAGAGTTGAACAAAGTCCAAGAAAGAGGATTATCGAATAACTCGACAGAGCCCGACGTAACAAAGTCGACCCGAAAAGGTAAAAGTTACAAAGGGAAAACCTCAAAAGAGATATGAACAAGATCTAAGAAAAAGGATCACCTAGTAACAAAATGGGGACCAACATGAAGAAGTCGGACTAAAGCTACAAAAAGTCATAAAAAGTAATCCCAAGGGGTTGCTCGAAAAGATCAATTGAGAAGATCAACCAACAGAGGGGAGATAACTCGACCCAATAGACTTCGACTTCGCCACAAAAGCAATCAAAAGAAGATGGATAAAAAACAACTCTGAAAATTCCAAGTAAATGCTAAAGAAAGCTGCTAGCAAGCATATCGCAGTTACCATAAAACAAAGACTCAACAGGCCGCTTGAAGCCAACCCCAAGAGCAAGAGAAATCATTTTGTTTTTCAAAAATAAAGTTGCTAAAAGTAGCAACTGGAGTATCAACAATCAACAAAACATCATTTACAAAAAGAGTTCAAAGCCCACAAACCGGGCTATCTACATAAATACTTAAAAAAGGAAGTCAACCAAGATCTGGAGACTTCCCGGCAGCATCAGTACGGGGAGAAGGAGGACAAGTCTGAATAGGCACACCATCTACAGTTCCATCATCCTGGTTCAGAATCTGGCAATCCGGATCAGACGTAATGGGAGGAATCGAGGAGGTTGACACCTTGATAGAAGGCACCGTGGGAGGTTCAACATCATCATCGGGATCATCTGGGACAATCTTGCCATCCTTTACTACGTTATCAAGACTAACAGAGTCAAATCGGCATCAGGAGCAACAATCCAGAACTGCTCCATCAGGTTCTCAGAGGCGGCAGTTACGCTGCCCACAAGGTGACCCTGAAGCTCGGCATAATTAACCCGAACAGTTTCCAAATCATCCCGGAGATGCATCAACTCCCTATAAGCTGAGACATAGCTATCCTTGTGCTTCAGTGCCATGTCTTCAGCCAACTTCAAAGAAGCAGCCAAGGCAATAGAGCTGGCCTTCTCATCCTTCAGTTCCTTCTCTACCTTCGCCAACTTCACCTCCAACTCCTCCTTCAGACCCTTGATCCGATCAAATTCTGATTTGGCCTCTTCCATGAAGGATTTTGTGGCATGAATCGGGATCCCCTGAACTGTTCGAAAAATAGCCGCACCCATATGTGCCATTTTCACACTACTTTTTGTGATAAAATCCAGATGCTGAAGAAGAGACACATCGTCCATGGAGAGCCCACCATAGGGGACAATTTGCTGGTCAACAAACTCTATAGCATCAAAATCTGGGGCATCCAGGTTAAAGGGCTCAGATGTTTTTTGCTTTTTTAAAGGAGGAGCACCAGAAGCAACGGCAAAAGTCTGTGGAGGATCGACCTGACGAAATCGAGGAGTAGGAATTGCTTTCCTCGGCCCAGGAGAACTCGGCACAGGGGGCTTCACCGGGACCTGAGAAGATCCTTCTTCGGCCACTTTAGCCGAGATGTTTAGAGCAGCAGTTGCCTTCTTTGCCCTTTTAAAGGCCTTCATGGAGTCATTGTTCTTTGACATCTCTGCAAATACAGAATCAGCCACAGCAAAGAGTTACAGTCACAATAAGAGGAAGAAAAAAAATAAGAAACAAGTGTAGAAACAAGTCAGACAAGTACCCAAAACGGCCCGAACCAAGGACGGGTCATTCAAAAACCTTTTTGTATCAAGATGGCGTGGTGCCCCCCCCAAAGATCCTCAAGAACAACAACAATGGCACGCTCAACATCATCAAGCATCTCCCAGGTATAGCGAGACACTCTCACATCCCTCTACCACTCTAGAGGGAAAGAAGGCTCATCATTTTCTTCAAGAAAAAAGGGGCGGGCCCCCTCGACAGCACGAACCGTAAAGAAGTAATTCTTGAAGTCCTTAAAGGACTCATCATACATAGCAAAAACTTTATCGCCCTGGGCGGACCTAAAAGAAACCCAGGAAGCTTTCTCTTTTGAAGAACTGCCAGGCTTGGCGGAAACAAACAAATAAAAGAAAAGAGTCTGAGAGGGTGTTACATCTAATTCTCGGCAGAGAAGCTGAAAAATTTTAATAAAACACCAGAAATTTGGGTGAAGCTGGGATGGGGCAATATTACACGACCACAACAGGTCGGTCTCGAAAGCAGTAAAAGGAAAAGTAACGTTCAACTGACTGAAGAAGTATTCATAGGCATAGAAGAAGGGACGCTCCCTCTCAATGGAAGTCGGAAAACAAACTCTCTCATCGGAATCAGGAGCAACAAGCTCATAATCCTCCTGACGGGCACTGTTACCACAAATCCTATGACGCTTCCTCAGTTCTGTGCAAAATTCGGCATCCACAACAGAAACACACAACAAAACAAGGGAGTCCAGCCAATCGGACATCCCCTCAGGAACTCTGGAAGACATCTCTATAATGTTATTACGAGAAGACATGAGGCCAACTAATCCTACAAGTAAGAAAAGAAGATGGGGTTACTAAAAACAACTCGGACAAGGGAGAAAACAACTCATTACGATACAGGCGAACACACAGAAAAGGAAAACCCAAAACGCAAACCAAAGTCCTGGGGCATCCTTTGGAGGCAATAATAAAGCAAAGTTTCTAGAAAAAATCTCCTTCTCACATACCAGCACCTCTTAAAACAAGAAAAAAAGGCTTCAAACAGCAAGCATTTTCATCAAAGTAAAAAAGTCATAAAAAACATTGCCTTACAGTCTAAACCAGCAAAAACCATCCCCAAACATCAAGCACGCCAAGCAGAGACCATTAAGGATGCAACCTTTTTCAAGAGCAGACAAAAGCAACCTTCAAATAAAATGAAGAACAGACGCGGACAACAGTATCAGAACAGAAACAACAAAGAACATGCAAAGCTCTAAAAGCATCTAGTAAAAGCAAAAAGGATCATGCAGAAGATGGAGAAACTCCCAAAAAGCACATTTCAACAAATCTAGGGCACAATAAAATCCAAACTTTCTCAAAAAGAGAGGATCAAAATCAAAACCTCATCACAAAGCCAAAAACAAAGAAAAAGCACAAAATGGGACTAACCTGGAGGAGAAAGAAGCTTCGAGAAAGAAAAACAGAGGTGTAGAAATGAAAGTTGCCCAGAAAATCGCCAAGCGACACCGCAACGCAAGGAAGCAGAAGCACAAGCAAAAGACAGAGAGCGAAGAAAGCAGAAAAAGAAGTTGCGAAGAGGTTACAAGGAAAGCAAAAGAAGAGAAACCGTTTCTGAGTTTTCAAAATTTAAAAACAAAAGGAAACAGGTAATTAATGCTAAGAGTTAAACCCTCGCACGTTCCCGAAAAAAGCGCTGATATAAAAGCGCGCACTTGTAGAGGAAATGTTCTAACATTCAAAAGTTGCTACAAAGGAATCGACAAAATGCTTGAGTTTGGTGATGAGCGTATAATTTATACGCTTTTTGGCATTATTTTTAGTATGTTTTTAGTATATTTTAGTTAGTTTTTAGTATAATTTTATTAGTTTTTAGTTAAAATTCACTTTTCTGGACTTTACTATGAGTTTGTGTGTTTTTCTGTGATTTCAGGTATTTTCTGGCTGAAATTGAGGGTCCTGAGCAAAAATCTGATTCAGAGGCTGAAAAGGACTGCAGATGCTGTTGGATTCTAACCTCCCTGCACTCGAAGTGGATTTTCTGGAGCTACAGAAGCCCAATTGGCGCGCTCTCAACGGCGTTAAAAAGTAGACATCCTGGGCTTTCCAGCAATATATAATAGTTCATACTTTGCCCGAGATTTGATGGCCCAAACTGGCGTTCCAAATCAGCTTCAGAATTCCCAGCGTTTAACGCTGGAACTGGCATAAAAATTGGAGTTAAACGCCCAAACTGGCATAAAAGCTGGCGTTTAACTCCAGAAAAAGTCTCTACACATGAAAGCTTCAATGCTCAGCCCAAGCACACACTAAGTGGACCCAGAAGTGGATTTTTACGTCATTTACTCATTTCTGTATACCCTAGGTTACTAGTTCACTATTAATAGGATCTTTTGACATTGTATCTGTACCTCATGACACATTACATGTTTCTCATTGTATCTTCTACGGCATGAGTCTCTAAACCCCATGGTTGGGGGTGAGGAGCTTTGCTGTGTCTTGATGGATTAATGCAATTACTACTGTTTTTCATTCAATCATGCTTGCTTCCATTCTAAGATATCACTTGTTCCTAAACCTGATGAATGTGATGATCCGTGACACTCATCATCATTCTCAACTATGAACGTGTACCTGACAACCACCTCCGTTCTACCTTAGATTGAGTAGATATCTCTTGGATTCCTTAATCGGAATCTTCGTGGTATAAGCTAGAATTGATGGCGGCATTCAAGAGGATCCGGAAGGTCTAAACCTTGTCTGTGGTATTCTGAGTAGGATTCAAGGATTGAATGACTGTGATGAGCTTCAAACTCCTGAGGGCTGGGCGTTAGTGACAGATGCAAAAGAATCACTGGATTCTATTCCAACCCGATTGAGAACCGACAGATGATTAGCCGTGCTGTGACAGAGCGCGTTGAACATTTTCACTGAGAGGATGGGAGGTAGCCATTGACAACAGTGAAACCCTACATACAGCTTGCCATGGAAGGGGCCTTGCGTGCTTGAAGAAGAAGACAGTAGGAAAGCAGAGGTTCAGAAGATAGAGCATCTCCGAAACCTCAACCTGTTCCCCATTACTGCAAAACAAGTACTTATTTCATGTTCTTTTGCTTTTTACAATCAACCCTGATAATTATTGATATCCTGACTAAGAGTTACAAGATAACCATAGCTTGCTTCAAGCTGACAATCTTCGTGGGATCGACCCTTACTCACGTAAGGTATTACTTGGACGACCCAGTGCACTTGCTGGTTAGTTGTGCGGAATTGCAAAAGTGTGATTGCAATTTCGTGCACCAAGTTTTTGGCGCCGTTGCCGGGGATTGTTCGAGTTTGGACAACTGACGGCTTATCTTGTTGCTTAGATTAGGACTGTTTTATTTTTGTTGGTTTAGAGTCTTTTATTTGAGTCTAATTTCAAATTCTAAGTTTGGTGTCTTCTTTGTGTTTTACCTCTAAAATTTTTGAAAATTTGTGTTTGATTTTCTAAAAATTTTAAGTTTGGTGTCATTTTGTTGTTTTTCTCTTTCCTAATTTCAAAAATCAAATCTCTTTTAAAATAATTTTCAATCATATCTTTTCTATTGCTAATTCCAAAATCTTTTTAACTAATTAATTGATTTAGTTTTCAATTTGCTTTGATCTTATTTTCTTTTAGTTTTCGAAAATTTATTTTGTTTTCCTTTTGTTTTATTTTATTTTTTCGGTCAATTAAAAAAAATATATTTTACTTTACTTGTGAATTCATATCATATTCCCTTTCTCCATCATGGACCTAAGTGGAATTGAGCAGTCCAGAAGGACTTTGGGGTCATATGCTAACCCCATTACAGCTGCATATAGGAGTAGCATCTGTATACCTCCCATCAAAGCAAGCAACTTTGAGCTAAATCCTCAACTCATTATCATGGTGCAGCAAAATTGCCAGTATTTCGGTCTTCCATAGGAAGAACCTACTAAGTTTCTGGAACAGTTCTTAGAAATTGCTGACACATTACGTGATAAAGAGGTGGATCAGGATGTCTACAGACTATTACTGTTTCCATTTGCTGTAAAAGATCAAGCTAAGAGGTGGTTGAATAACCAACCTACAGCAAGCATAAAGACATGGAAACAGTTATCAGACAAATTCCTGAATCAATTTTACCCTCCAAAAAGGATGACACAGCTAAGGCTGGACATCCAAGGCTTTAAACAAGAGGATAATGAATCCCTTTATAATGCCTGGGAGAGGTATAGAGGTATGCTAAGAAAATGCCCCTCTGAAATGTTTTCAGAGTGGGTACAGCTAGACATCTTCTACTATGGGCTTACAGAAAAAGTTCAGATGTCTTTAGACCACTCAGCTGGTGGATCTATACACATGAGGAAGACAATTGAAGAGGCTCAAGAGCTTATAGATACTGTTGCTAGAAATCAATATTTGTACGCTAGCACTGAGTTCTCTACAAAAGAGGAAGCTATGGCAGTAGCCACTGATCCTAATCCTCAAGAACAGATGATTGAGGTTAATCAGCAATTACACCTGATGACAAAACAGTTAGCAGAATTTAAAGAGATGCTCCAAGAAACTAAAATTGCTAACAAGAACATAGAATCTCAGTTGAATCAGGCAAAACAGCAGCTATCTAAACAGATAACAGAAGAATGCCAAGCAGTTCAACTGAGGAGTGGGAAGACATTGAATAACACTGCTCAAAGTAGCAAAAAGCCAAATAAGGAACAATTGACAAAGGATGACCAAACCACTGTCCAAAATCCCGCTGAGGACAGTAAGAGCCCAGAGAGGAATACTTTTGGCATTCAAACGCCAGAAAAGGGGGGAAAGTTGGTGTTTAACGCCCATTCCCTACCCAGTTCTGGCGTTCAAACGCCAGAAAAGGGGGAAAAGTTGGCGTTAAACGCCCAAACTTCACCCAATCCTGGCGTTCAAACACCAATGGGGAATCAGACACCTGAGAGTGCTGATAGTAACCCCTCTAAAAAGGCTTCTCCAACCACTTCTGTAAGGAATAAACCTGCAGCAACTAAGGTTGAAGAATATAAAGCCAAGATGCCTTATCCTCAGAAACTCCGCCAAGCGGAGCAGGATAAGCAATTTTCCCGCTTTGCAGACTACCTAAGGACTCTTGAAATAAAGATTCTGTTTGCAGAGGCACTTGAGCAAATACCTTCTTATGCTAAGTTCATGAAAGAGATCTTAAGTCATAAGAAGGATTGGAGAGAAACTGAAAACGTATTTCTCACTGAAGAATGCAGTGCAGTCATTCTGAAAAGCTTACCAGAAAAGCTTCAAGATCCAGGAAGCTTTATGATACCATGCACATTAGAAGGTGCTTGCACTAAGACAGCTCTATGTGATCTTGGAGCAAGCATCAATTTAATACCTGCATCCACTATCAGAAAGCTTGGGTTGACTGAAGAAGTCAAACCAACCCGGATATGCCTCCAACTTGCTGATGGCTCCATTAAATATCCATCAGGCATAATAGAGGACATGATTGTCAAGGTTGGGCCATTCGCCTTTCCAACTGACTTTGTGGTGCTGGAAATGGAGGAGCACAAGAGTGCAACTCTCATTCTAGGAAGACCTTTCCTAGCAACTGGACGAACTCTCATTGATGTACAAAAAGGGGAAGTAACCCTGAGAGTCAATGAGGATGAGTTCAAGTTGAATGCTGTAAAAGCTATGCAGCATCCAGACACACCAAATGACTGCATGGGCGCTGAAATTATTGACTCTTTGGTGGAAGAGATCAATATGACTAAAAGTCTAGAATCAGAGGTTGAAGACATCTTTCAAGGATGCTCAGCCTGATCAGGAAGAACCAGAGGAAACAAAAGAATTTTTGAAAGTTCCTCAGGAGGAGGATAAGCCTCCCAAACTTGAACTCAAACCATTACCACCATCCCTGAAGTATGCATTTCTGGGAGAGGGTGACACTTTTCCAGTGATTATAAGCTCTGCTTTAAATCCACAGGAAAGGGAAGCACTGATTCAAGTGCTAAGGACACATAAGACAGCTCTTGGGTGGTCCATAAGTGATCTTAAGGGCATTAGCCCAGCTAGATGCATGCACAAGATCCTATTGGAGGATAATGGCAAACCAGTGGTCCAACCACAAAGGAGGCTAAATCCAGCCATGAAGGAGGTGGTGCAGAAAGAGGTCACTAAATTACTAGAGGCTGGGATTATTTATCCTATTTCTGATAGCCCCTGGGTGATCCCTATCCAAGTTGTCCCCAAAAAGGGAGGCATGACAGTAGTTCATAATGAAAAAAATGAACTGGTTCCTACAAGAACAGTCACAGGGTGGCGTATGTGTATTGACTACAGAAGGCTCAATACAGCCACCGGAAAGGATCATTTTCCTTTACCATTCATAGACCAAATGCTAGAAAGACTAGCTGGTCATGACTATTACTGCTTTTTGGATGGCTATTCAGGTTACAACCAAATTGCAGTAGATCCTCAAGACCAAGAGAAAACAGCATTTACTTGCCCTTCTGGCGTGTTTGCCTACAGGAGGATGCCTTTTGGTCTGTGTAATGCTCCTGCAACCTTTCAGAGATGCATGCTATCCATCTTCTCTGATATGGTGGAGAAATTCCTGGAAGTCTTCATGGATGACTTCTCAGTATATGGAGACTCATTCAGCTCCTGTCTTAACCACCTAGCACTTGTCCTGAAAAGATGCCAAGAGACTAACCTGGTTTTAAACTGGGAGAAATGTCACTTTATGGTGACTGAAGGAATTGTCCTTGGACACAAAATTTCAAGCAGGGGAATAGAGGTGGATAAGGCAAAGGTAGAGGTAATTGAAAAATTACCACCACCTGCCAATGTTAAGGCAATCAGAAGCTTTTTGGGGCATGCATGATTCTACAGAAGGTTTATAAAGGATTTTTCGAAAATTGCAAAACCTTTGAGCAACCTACTAGCTGCTGACACACCATTTGTGTTTGACACACAGTGTCTGCAGGCATTTGAGACCCTGAAAGCCAAGCTGGTCAAGCACTAGTCATCTCTGCACCAGACTGGACATTGGCATTTGAACTAATGTGTGATGCCAGTGACCATGCCATTGGTGCAGTGTTGGGACAGAGGCATAACAAACTTCTGCACGTCATTTATTATGCCAGCCGTGTTCTAAATGATGCTCAGAAGAATTACACAACCACAGAAAAAGAGTTACTTGCAGTGGTCTATGCCATTGACAAGTTTAGATCCTATCTAGTGGGATCAAAAGTGATTGTGTACACTGACCATGCTGCTCTTAAGTACTTACTCACAAAGCAGGATTCAAAACCCAGGCTTATAAGATGGGTGTTGCTTTTGCAAGAGTTTGATATAGAAATAAGAGACAGAAAAGGGACAGAGAACCAAGTAGCTGATCATCTGTCCCGAATAGAACCAGTTGCTAGGGCGTCCCTCCCTTCTACTGAGATCTCTGAGACTTTTCCAGATGAGCAACTCTTTGCCATTCAGGAAGCTCCATGGTTTGCAGATATTGCAAATTATAAAGCTCTGAGGTTCATACCACAGGAGTACAGCAGAGTGCAAAGAAAGAAATTAACTTCAGATGCCAAGTACTACCTATGGGATGAGCCATATCTCTTTAAGAGATGTGCAGACGGAATGATCCGTAGATGTGTACCCAGAGAAGAAGCACAAAGGATCCTGTGGCATTGCCATGGATCACAGTATGGGGGACATTTTGGAAGTGAGCGAACAGCCACTAAGGTCCTCCAATGTGGCTTCTACTGGCCTAATCTCTATAGAGATGCCCGAGAGTTTGTGCGTAACTGTGACAGCTGCCAAAGAGCTGGTAACTTGCCTCACGGATACGCCATGCCTCAACAAGGGATCTTAGAGATTGAGTTGTTTGATGTATGAGGAATTGACTTTATGGGTCCATTCCCACCATCATACTCAAACACTTACATTCTGGTGGCAGTAGACTATGTATCTAAATGGGTAGAAGCAATTGCTACACCCACTAATGATACTAAGACCGTGCGGAAATTCCTCCAAAAACACATCTTCAGCAGATTTGGTGTTCCCAGAGTCATAATCAGTGATGGGGGTACTCATTTCTGCAATAAACAGCTTTACTCTGCTATGGTCCGATATGGAATTAGCCACAAAGTGGCAACTCCGTATCATCCACAGACAAATGGGCAAGCTGAAGTCTCTAACAGAGAGTTAAAAAGAATCCTAGAACGAACTGTAATAGCCCGAAGAAAGGATTGGGCAAAGAGCTTGGATGATGCTCTGTGGGCATACAGAACAGCATTCAAGACTCCAATAGGAACCTCACCATACCAATTTGTGTATGGCAAGGCCTGTCATCTGCCCGTGGAACTGGAACATAAAGCCTACTGGGCAACCAGATTCCTAAACCTGGATGCTAAGTTAGCTGGTGAAAAAAGATTACTCCAGCTAAATGAGCTAGATGAATTTAGACTCAGTGCCTTTGAAAATGCGAAGATTTATAAGGAAAAGGCAAAGAAGTGGCATGACAAGAAGTTGTCATCCAGAGTCTTTGAGCCAGGACAAAAAGTTCTGCTCTTCAACTCTAGGCTCAGATTGTTCCCAGGAAAACTTAAATCCCGGTGGAGGGGTCCGTATGTGATTACAGGAGTGTCACCATATGGATATGTTGAGCTTCAGGATACTGATTCTGACAAAAAGTTCATTGTTAATGGACAGAGGATCAAGCATTATCTTGAAAGCAATTTTGAGCAGGAATGCTCAAAACTGAGGCTGGAATGATCCTCAATGAAGGTCCAGCTAAAGACAATAAAGAAGCGCTTGCTGGGAGGCAACCCAGTCATTAGCAGGTCATATGTTTTGTTTCTACAAGGGCAATTATCAAAATTGAAGGAATTCACAGAGTTACAGAAGGATTCAGTACAAAAAGCAGAGAAAAAGAGCTTGCTGGCGAAAAAACGCCAGTAAGGGGTACTTTGGGTGTTAAACGCCAGAATGGGCACCATTCTGGGCGTTTAACGCCAGTAAAGGTGCCATTTTGGGCGTTAAACGCCAGAATGGGCACCATTCTGGGCGTTTAACACCAGGTGTGCAGCATCCTGGGCGTTTAGCAAAACGCCCAGTGATAAAGGGATTTCTGGCATTTAACGCCTGCCAGGGTACCTGGCTGGGCGTTAAACGCCCAAATTGGCCAACAAATGGGCGTTAAACGCCAGAATGGATACCATTCTGGGCGTTTAACGCCAGAAAGGCAGGGGGAGGAGATTTTGTTTCCCACTTCAAATTTTTTCAAACTTTCTTGTTTTGATTCATATTTTTCTGCATAAACACATTACAATCTTTCATCATTCACCTTCCAATTTCAAAAATTAAAATCTTCTTCAAATCTATTTCAAATCCCTTCCTAGGCTCTTTCAAAAACTCAATCATCTCCTCAAATATTTTTCATATCTTCTCAAATCTCCCTCAAATTTTCGAAAATCTCTCCTCCTTTCCTATTTAAACACATTCGGCCACCCTATTTCCCCACACTATTCGAATTTGCTCTCCTCCTCTCTCCCCTCTTTCCTTTCTTTTGCTTGAGGACAAGCAAATCTCTAAGTTTGGTGTGCTTTTCCGTGATCACTAAGCCAAGATTCATCAAGATCATGGCTCCTAAGGGAAAACAAACCAATTTGAGAGGAAAGAAAGAGAATAATCTAAAGAATCTTTGGAATCAAGAGAAGTTCTTAACCAAAGAACATGAAGACCATTATCACAAAATAAGGGGTCTGAGGTCAGTGATCCCGGAAGTCAAATTCGATCTGAAAGAAGATGAATATCCGGGGATCCAAGAGCAAATTCGAAACAGAGGATGGAAAGTTCTAACCAATCCTGAGATAAAGGTTGGAAGAAATATGGTTCAGGAATTCTACTCAAATCTGTGGCTGACAGATAAGCAGAGAATGACTGGAACTGCTTTCCATACTTACAGAACTATGGTCAGAGGGAAAGTTATCTACTTCCATCTGGACAAAATAAGAGAGGTCTTCAAATTGCCTCAACTGCAAGATGATCCTGAATCCTTTAATAGGAGAATGGTGAGAGCAGATAAGGGGTTGGATCAAGTTCTAGAGGACATTTGCCTCCCTGGAACTAAGTGGATAACCAATTCAAAAGGTGTCCCAACCCAACTCAAGAGGGGAGACCTCAAACCAATTGTAAGAGGCTGGCTAGACTTTATTGTGCGTTCCATATTGCCCACTAGCAACCGTTCTGAGGTCACTATCAAAAGAGCAGTGATGATTCATTGCATTATGCTTGGAAAAGAAGTGGAGGTTCATCATCTGATTGCTTGTGAGATCTACACAATTGCAAATAAAAATTCCACTGAAGCCAAACTGGCTTACCCAAGCTTGATCTCCTTGCTCTGTAAAGAGGCGGGGGTGAAGATGGGAGTAGATGAATTCATACCCATTGAATATCCAATCACCAAGAAGTCAATGAAAGGACAAATGCAAGACAACTCTATCAAAAAGAGGGCGCAGGAGTTCCTCCCTGAATTTCCTGAAATTGACTACTGGTCCAGCCTAGAAGCATCTATTACCAAGTTGCAAGAAACTATGGAGCAACTTAAGGAAGAACAACAGAATCAGAACTGCATGCTCTGCAAATTGCTGAAGGAACAAGAGAAGCAGGGGCGTGAACTTCAAGAGTTGAAACGCCAAAAGTTCTCCCCTCAATTTGAGGGAGCATCCACTTCTCAAAATCAAGGTTGTTGAGTCCTAACTCTGTGATAACCTCTATCATTAGGAGCCTATTTAAATTTTTGTTTTCTATTCCTACTAGTCTCATCTTATATCTATTTTTGAGTCTTATTCTTAATTCATGATTAATAAAAATTAAAGTTCATGTCTTAAAGCTATGAATGTCCTATGAATCCATCACCTCTCTTAAATGAAAAGTGCTTTAATCACAAAAGAACAAGAAGTACAAGATTTCGAATTCATCTTTGAAACTAGTTGAATTAGTCTGATGTGGTGACAATACTTTTTGTTTTCTGAATGAATGCTTGAACAGTGCATATGTCTTTTGAATTTGTTGTTTTAAGAATGTTAAAATTGTTGGCTCTTGAAAGAATGAGGAAAAAGAGAACTGTTATTGAGGATCTGAAAAATCATCAAATTGATTCTTGAAGCAAGAAAAAGCAGTGATTCAAAAAAAACAAAAAAAATAGAAGAAAAAGAAAGAAATAAAGTTGTGATCCAAGGCAAAAAGAGTGTGCTTAAGAACCCTGGACACCTCTAATTGGGGACTCTAGCAAACCTGAGTCACAATCTGAAAAGGTTCACCCAATTATGTGTCAGTGGCATGTATGTATCTGGTGGTAATACTGGAAGACAGAGTGCTTTGGGCCACAGCCAAGACTCATAAAGTAGCTATGTTCAAGAATCATAATTCTTAACTGGGAGAATCAATAACACTATCTGAATTCTGAGTTCCTATGGATGCCAACCATTCTAAACTTCAAAGGATAAAGTGAGATGCCGAAACTGTTCAGAAGCAAAAAGCTACTAGTCACGCTCATCTAATTGGAGCTAAGTTTCTTTGATATTTTGGAGTCTATAGTATATTCTCTTCTTTTTATTCTATTTTGATTTTTAGTTGCTTGGGGACAAGCAACAATTTAAGTTTGGTGTTGTGATGAGCGGATAATTTATACGCTTTTTGGCATTGTTTTTAGTATGTTTTTAGTATATTTTAGTTAGTTTTTAGTATACTTTTATTAGTTTTTAGTTAAAATTCACTTTTCTGGACTTTACTATGAGTTTGTGTGTTTTTCTATGATTTCAGGTATTTTCTGGCTGAAATTGAGGGTCCTGAGCAAAAATCTTATTCAGAGGCTGAAAAGGACTGCAGATGCTGTTGGATTCTGACCTCTTTGCACTCGAAGTGGATTTTCTGGAGCTACAGAAGCCCAATTGGCGCGCTCTCAATGGCGTTGGAAAGTAGACATCCTGGGCTTTCCAGCAATGTATAATAGTCCATACTTTGCCCGAGATTTGATGGCCCAAACCGGCGTTGCAAATCAGCTTCAGAATTCCCAGCGTTTAACGCTGGAATTGGCATAAAAATTGGAGTTAAGCGCCCAAACTGGCATAAAAGCTGGCGTTTAACTCCAGAAAAAGTCTCTACACATGAAAGCTTCAATGCTCAGCCCAAGCACACACTAAGTGGACCCAGAAGTGGATTTTTACGTCATTTACTCATTTCTGTATACTCTAGGTTACTAGTTCACTATTAATAGGTTCTTTTGACATTGTATCTGTACCTCATGACACATTACACATTTCTCATTGTATCTTCTACGGCATGAGTCTCTAAACCCCATGGTTGGGGGTGAGGAGCTCTGCTGTGTCTTGATGGATTAATGCAATTACTACTATTTTTCATTCAATCATGCTTGCTTCCATTCTAAGATATCACTTGTTCCTAAACCTGATGAATGTGATGATCCGTGACACTCATCATCATTCTCAGCTATGAACGTGTGCCTGACAACCACCTCCGTTCTACCTTAGATTGAGTAGATATCTCTTGGATTCCTTAATCGGAATCTTCGTGGTATAAGCTAGAATTGATGGCGGCATTCAAGAGGATCCGGAAGGTCTAAACCTTGTCTGTGGTATTCTGAGTTGGATTCAAGGATTGAATGACTGTGACGAGCTTCAAACTTCTGAGGGCTGGGCGTTAGTGACAGACGCAAAAGAATCACTGGATTCTATTCCAACCCGATTGAGAACCGACAGATGATTAGCCGTGCTGTGACAGAGCGCGTTGAACATTTTCACTGAGAGGATGGGAGGTAGCCATTGACAACAGTGAAACCCTACATACAGCTTGCCATGGAAGGGGCCTTGCGTGCTTGAAGAAGAAGACAGTAGGAAAGCAGAGGTTCAGAAGATAAGATAAGATAAGATAAACTAACTTATCTTATCTAAGAAGGTCACTCTACGCCATTATAAATACACTGGAGCACCTAGGTATAACTCATACTCTGATTCTACTGAATACCTGTTTAATACCCTTGCTAACTTAAGCATCGGAGTCCCTTACAGGTACCCCCCACCCTTTGGTGACAAGGGATCAGCAGCATTCCCAATTCCACAAGTCGGACACACCAGCTTCAGCCGCTATACACCTGTCGGACACGTCGGCTCCGACCAGCACAGAAGATCTCGTCCGAGATCGACCTACAGTTTCAGGTAACCCTCGGAACAAAACCCACTCAAGAGATATGAGTACTACACCTACCCGATCTCATAGAGGTCGGACACGATAACAACAATTCAGCTCTACCTTGTAATTAACTCCTAAGATATCTCCCCCTCATCTAGAAGGAATATATCAACAACTTTTCTAGAAAAAGGGAACAATTATCCACCATAAAGGGTGGAACTACTCTAAAAAAAGGTGGTATCTTCTCTACTATAAATGTACTGACACCTTCAAGTATATTCAGAACCAAATTTACTAAAATCCTGCTTAAAGCCCTTACTAACTTAAGCATTGGAGTCTCATTCAGGTACCACCCTGACCTCCTCGCAAGGAACTCGGACGGTGGCACCTCAACACCAATACAAGTCGAACACTGCCTCCGAAGGAGTTTGGACCTCACGTCCACACCAAAAAAGTACCCACTTTCAAGTAACCCTTGCCGTTGCCAGAAATCTGGATGTCTACACCCAACTATAGAAGATAAGCAATTTGAAAATAGAGACACTGCATCTCAGACTGAGCCTAAATCTCATAACGAGGATCGGGACCTTGTGATACACCTATGACAAGAAGGAACAAGTAATCCTAATGGGGAAGGAACATGACGAAATCCTCAAAATCAACGACTACAGTCAGAGATACATCCACCTAAGAATGAAAACCTCCACACCCAACTGAGATCATGAGACTCATACACTGATATCATGGCTGGTTGGAGCAACTCGAACAGAAGATCGAAGAAAGCCAAAAGAGATATGCGAAGGGAGGTACGATGTAGAAGAGAACTCGAGGAAAAGCTTCTATAATTAGAAGCTAATCTACAAAATCGGACCAACAACGCTGAACGACAAAAAATCCCTTATGGAGGAGAAGATCCATTCATAGAAGAGATCATTCGGGCTAGGGTCCCAAGGAATTTTAAAAGTCCCGACATGAAAATTTATGATGGCATAACCAATCCATGGTATCGTCTCAACAATTTCAAAAATAAGATGTATCTGGCCGACACGTCCAATGTGACTCGTCGCAAGGCTTTTCCAACAACATTAACCAAAGCAGCAATGAAATGGTTCGATAGCTTATCACCGTGGTCGGTGACTTGCTTTGATGACCTGGCAAGAAAGTTTCTTACCCGATTTTTAATATAGAAGGACAAAGTCAAACATGCTCCAAGTCTTTTAGGGGTAAAACAAGAAGTCGGAAAGACCCTCTAAGTTTATATGGAAAGATTCAATAAAGCCTGATTAGAAATACAGAATTTGCCTTCGGAAGCAATAATAATAGGGTTAGTTAATGGCCTTAGAGAAGGGCCATTTCCTCAATCCATATCAAAGTGGCATCCGACCTCTTTATATGAAGTACAAGAGCAGACAAAGAAGTATATCAACATGGAAGAGAACTCCCAACTTAGAGATCCAGTCCCAAGGACAAATCCTCCCTACCAAACTTGGGATAAGGATAAGGAGACAAAGAAAAAAGAGGAATACAGCTCGAAAAAGCCTCGGAGATACCACAACTACACCCCACTCTGAGTTTCTTTTGTTGTTATTTACAAGGAGATCTGTCACACTGAAAAACTTTCGCCTCCCTGCCCCATTAAACATAAAAGGCTAGAAGTTAGACGAAATATTGCGAGAATCACAAACTATATGGGCATTCTACCAATGATTATTTTGATTTGAAAAATATTATAGAAAAGTTTGTCAGAGAAGGTCGGCTAGAAAGATACCTCGTAAAAAGGTCGGACGACCCAGGAAAAAGGAAGAGAGGTGACGAAGATGGAGGTCAGCGATATCGGCCACCACAAACGCCTGATAGGAACATAAATGGAGGATTTACAGGAGGGAGAATCACTAAGTCCTCACACAAAAGGCATCTTAAGGAAGTATATTAAGTCGGGAAAGATTGCAGAGTTTTCGATTTACCCACAATCTCATTCACTAAAGAAGATGCTCAAAGGATGACATCTGGTCATGACGACCCCATAGTAATCACAATGATCCTTACTAATGCAACCCTCCATAGAACTTTGGTGGATCAGGAAAGTTTTGCCAACATATTATTCAAACTCGCTTTTGGTAAATGATGAGCGGATAATTTATACGCTTTTTGGCATTGTTTTTAGTATGTTCTTAGTATGATCTAGTTAGTTTTTAGTATATTTTTATTAGTTTTTAGTTAAAATTCACTTTTCTGGACTTTACTATGAGTTTGTGTATTTTTCTGTGATTTCAGATATTTTCTGGCTGAAATTGAGGGACCTGAGCAAAAATCTGATTCAGAGACTAAAAAAGACTGCAGATGCTATTGGATTCTGACCTCCCTGCACTTAAAGTGGATTTTCTGGAGCTACAGAAGCCCAATTGGCGCGCTCTCAACGGCGTTGGAAAGTAGACATCCTGGGCTTTCCAGAAATATATGATAGTCCATACTTTTCCCAAGATTTGATGGCCTAAACCGGTTTTCAAAGTCACCATCAGAATTCCCAGCGTTAAACGCCGGAACTGGCACAAGGATGGGAGTTAAACGCCCAAACTGGCACCAAAGCTGGCGTTTAACTCCAAGAAGAGTCTCTACAAGAAAATGCTTCAATGCTCAACCCAAGCACACACCAAGTGGGCCCGGAAGTGGATTTTTATGTCATTTACTCATCTCTGTAAACCCTAGGCTACTAGTTCTCTATAAGTAGGACCTTTTACTATTGTATTTTCATCGGGGTAGCTATCTTTGTTCTTATGCTATCTTAGATCATTGGGAGGCTGGCCTCATGGCCATGCCTAGACCTTGTTCTTATGTATTTTCAATGGTGGAGTTTCTACACACCATAGATTAAGGTGTGGAGCTCTGCTGTACCTCGAGTATTAATGCAATTACTATTGTTCTTCTATTCAATTCCGCTTGTTCTTGTTCTAAGATATCACTTGTTCTTCAACTTGATGAATGTGATGATCCGTGACACTCATCATCATTCTCACCTATGAACGCGTGCCTGACAACCACCTTCGTTCTACCTTAGATTGGGTGGATATCTCTTGGATTCTTTAACCGGAATCTTCGTGGTATAAGCTAGAATTGATGGCGGCATTCAAGAGAATCCGGAAGGTCTAAACCTTGTCTGTGGTATTCTGAGTAGGATTCAATGATTGAATGACTGTGACGAGCTTCAAACTCGCGATTGTGGAGCGTTAGTGACAGACGCAAAAGAATCACTGGATTCTATTCCGACATGATCGAGAACCGACAACTTGATAGCCGTGCCGTGACAGGGTGCGTTGAACATTTCCATTGAGAGGATGAGAGGTAGCCACTGACAATGGTGAAACCCTTGCATACAGCTTGCCATGGAAAGGAGTAAGAAGGATTGGATGAAGACAGTAGGAAAGCAGAGAGACGGAAGGGACCAAGCATCTTCATACGCTTATCTGAAATTCCCACCAATGAATTACATAAGTATCTCTATCTTTATCTTTATGTTTTATTCATCATTCATAACCATTTGAGTTTGCCTGACTAAGATTTACAAGGTGACCATAGCTTGCTTCATACCAACAATCTCTGTGGGATCGACCCTTACTCGCGTAAGGTTTAGTACACTTGCTGGTTAGTTGTGCAAAGTTGTGTTTATGCCATGTGTTGAACACCAAGTTTTTGGATTATTTGAGTTGTAGTGATCACAATTTCGTGCTCCAAGTTTTTGGCGCCGTTGCCGGGGATTGTTGAGTTTGGACAACTGACGGTTCATCTTGTTGCTTAGATTAGGTGTTTTTCTTCAGAGTTCTTAAGAATGAATTCTAGTGTTTCAAGGTGATGTTCTTATCATCACCAAAGCTGATTGATCTTCATCAATTTAGCTCTTGAATGCAATGTTCTGCTGAAGCTTGGCTAGCCATGTCTAATTTCTTTAGACTAAAGCTTTAGACTAACATTGCATGATTCCTGGAATTCTCATTAAGAATTTTGATACCTTTATTTTCTTTTCCACTTAATTTTCGAAAAAAAGCACAAAAAAATTTACAAAATCATAAAAAACCAAAAATATTTTATGTTTCTTGTTGAGTCTAGAGTCTCATTTTAAGTTTGGTGTCAATTGCATGTTTCTGTTTTTCTTGCATTTTTCATGTGTCTTCAGTGATCTTCAAGTTGTTCTTGATGATTTACTTGCTCTGATCTTTGAATTCTCTTGACTTGAGTGTTTTGTTGTTTCTCATGTGCATTCTCATTCTGTTAGTGTCAATAGTATACAAACTTTTAAGTTTGGTGTCTTGCATGCATTGTTTATTTGATTTCAGTTGCATTTTGATTATTCCTCATTATTAAAAATCCAAAAATATTTTTTATTTGTGTCTTTTCAAGTCAATAATACAGAGAATTGAAGATTCAGAACATACAGCAGAGGAATTACACAGAAAAAAAGCTGGGCGTTCAAAACGCCCAGTGAGGAAAGCAAACTGGCGTTTAAACGCCAGCCAGAGTGCCTGGCTGGGCGTTTAACGCCCAAAAGGGTAGTAGTTTGGGCGTTAAACGCTAGAATGTGCACCATTCTGGGCGTTTAACGCCAGGATGGCACAAGAGGGAAGATTTTGTTTTTAATGCAAATTTTTTTCAAGTTTTCAAAGTTTTTCAAAATCAAATCTTTTTCAAATATTATCTTTTCAATCAAATCTTTTTCAAAATCAATTTCATTCCATTTTCAAAAATACTTGCTATCAATTAATGATTTGCTTCAACATTTCAAGTATGTTGCCTTTTCTGTTGAGAAAGGTTTAATGTTTGAATCATATCTTTTCTTGTTAGCCAAGTTATTAATTTTTAAAATCAAATCTTTTTAAAATGTTTTTCAAATCATATCTTCTCAATCACATCTTTTTTTTTAAAACCAATCATATCTTCTTAATCACATCTTTTTCAAAATAGTTTTCAATCATATCTTTTTGATTTCTAATTTCAAAATCTTTTTCAAAAATCACTTTACTTCTTTCTCAATCTTGATTTTCGAAAATCAATTAAAGTTTTTCAAAATGTTTTTTTTTTAAAATGTTTTTAATTAATTTTCGAAAACTTCTTCCCCTCTTCTTACATCCTTCTATTTATGGACTAACACTATTCCTTAATGCACAATTCAAACTCCATCTCTCTTGATAAGTTCGAATTCTTCTACTTCTACCTTCTATTTTTCTTTTCCTCTGACACCTCAAGGAATCTCTATACTGTGACGTAGAGGATTCCATATTTCCTTGTTTTCTTCTCTTTCATATGAGCAGGAGCAAAGACAAAAGCATTCTTGTTGAAGCTGATCCTGAACCTGAAAGGACCTTGAAGCGAAAGCTAAGAGAAGCTAAGGTACAATTCTCTGTAGAGGACCTAACAGAAATCTTCAAAGAAGAAGAACACATGGCAGCCGAAAACAACAACAATGCCAACAATGCAAGGAAGGTGCTGGGTGACTTTACTGCACCTACTCCCGACTTCTATGGGAGAAGCATCTCTATCCCTGCCATTGGAGCAAACAACTTTGAGCTTAAGCCTCAATTAGTTTCTCTAATGCAACAGAATTGCAAGTTCCATGGACTTCCATTGGAAGATCCTCATCAGTTTTTAGCTGAATTCTTGCAAATCTGTGACACTGTCAAGACTAATGGGGTTGACCCTGAGGTCTACAGACTTATGCTATTCCCTTTTGCTGTAAGAGATAGAGCTAGGATATGGTTGGACTCACAACCTAAAGAAAGCCTGAACTCTTGGGAAAAGCTAGTCAATGCCTTCTTGGCAAAGTTCTTTCCACCTCAAAAATTGAGTAAGCTTAGAGTGGAAGTCCAAACCTTCAGACAGAAGGAAGGAGAATCCCTCTATGAAGCTTGGGAAAGATACAAACAATTAATCAGAAAGTGTCCCTCTGACATGCTTTCTGAATGGAGCATCATAGGTATTTTCTATGATGGTCTCTCTGAACTATCCAAGATGTCTTTGGATAGCTCTACTGGAGGATCTCTTCATCTGAAGAAGATGCCTACAGAAGCTCAAGAACTAATTGAAATGGTTGCAAATAACCAATTCATGTACACTTCTAAAAGGAATCCTGTGAACAATGGGGCTAATCAGAAGAAAGGAGTTCTTGAGATTGACACTCTGAATGCCATATTGGCTCAGAACAAAATATTGACTCAGCAAGTCAATTTGATTTCTCAAAGTCTGTCTGGAATGCAAAATGCACCAGGCAGTACTAAGGAAGCTTCATCTGAAGAAGAAGCTTATGATCCTGAGAACCCTTCAATAGAAGAGGTGAATTACATGGGAGAACCCTATGGAAACACCTATAATCCTTCATGGAGAAATCATCCAAATCTTTCATGGAAGGATCAACAGAGACCTCAACAAGGTTTCAACAACAATAATGGTGGAAGAAACAGGTTTAGCAATAGCAAGCCTTTTCCATCATCTTCTCAGCAACAGACAGAGAGTTCTAAGCAGAACACCTCTGACTTAGCAACCATGGTCTCTGATCTAATTAAAACCACTCAAAGTTTCATGACTGAAACAAGGTCCTCCATTAGAAACTTAGAGGGACAAGTGGGTCAGCTGGGCAAGAAAATTACTGAACTCCCTCCTAGTACTCTTCCAAGCAATACAGAAGAAAATCCAAAAGGAGAGTGTAAAGCCATCAACATGGCCGAATTTGGAGAGGAGGAAGAGGCAGTGAACGCCACTGAGGAAGACCTCAATGGACGTCCAGTGGCCTCCAATGAGTTCCCCAATGAGGAACCATGGGGATCTGAGGCTCAAAATGAGACCATAGAGATTCCATTGGACTTACTTCTGCCATTCATGAGCCTTGATGAGTACTCTTCCTCTGAAGAGGATGAGTATGTCACTGAAGAGCAAGTTGCTAAATACCTTGGAGCAATCATGAAGCTAAATGACAAGTTATTTGGAAATGAGACTTGGGATGATGAACCTCCTTTGCTCACCAAAGAACTGGATGACTTGTCTAGGCAGAAATTACCTCAAAAGAGACAGGATCCTGGGAAGTTTTCAATACCTTGTACCATAGGCACCATGACCTTTAAGAAGGCTCTGTGTGACTTAGGGTCAAGTGTAAACCTCATGCCTCTCTCCGTAATGGAGAAGCTAGGGATCTTTGAGGTGCAAGCTGCAAGAATCTCACTAGAGATGGCAGACAACTCAAGAAAACAAGCTTATGGACTTGTAGAGGATGTTCTGGTAAAAGTTGAAGACCATTACATCCCTGCTGATTTCATAGTCCTAGAGACTGGGAAGTGCATGGATGAATCCATCATCCTTGGCAGACCCTTCCTAGCCACAGCAAATGCTGTGATTGATGTTGATAGAGGAGAATTAATCATTCAAGTGAATGAAGAATCCTTTGTGTTTAAGGCTCAAGGATATCCCTCTATCACCATGGAGAGGAAGCATGAAGAGCTTCTCTCAAAACAGAGCCAAACAGAGCCTCCACAGTCAAACTCTAAGTTTGGTGTTGGGAGGCCACAACCAACTTCTAAGTTTGGTGTTGAACCCCCACATTCAAACTCTAAGTTTGGTGTTGGGAGGTTCCAACATTGCTCTAAGCATATGTGAGGCTCCATGAGAGCCCTCTGTCAAGCCACTGACATTAAAGAAGCGCTTGTTGGGAGGCAACCCAATGTTATATTTTATCTATTTCCCTTTGTTATTTTATATTTTCTGTAGGTTGATGATCATGAGAGGTCACAAAATCAATTGAAAAAGCAAAAATAGAAAGAAAAACAGAAAGAAAAATAGCACACCCTGGAGGAGAACTTGCTGGCGTTTAAACGCCAGTAAGGCTAGCAGATGGGCGTTTAACGCCCAGTCTGGCACCATTCTGGGCGTTTAACGCCAGAAAGGGGCACCAGACTGGCGTTAAACGCCAGGATAAGGCAAGAAGTTGGCGTTAAATGCCAGAAATGGGCACCAGCCCGGCGTTTAATGCCAGAATTGGCACAAAGAGTAATTTTGCTCGCCACTTGGTGCAGGGATGACTTTTCCTTGACACCTCAGGATCTGTAGACCCCACAGGATCCCTACCTACCCCACCACACTCTCTCTCTTCTTCACCCATTCACCAATCACCTCAACACCTCTTCCCCAAAAACCCTTCACCTATCAAATCCCATCTTTCTCTTCACCACTCACATCCATCCTTCATAAAACCCCACCTACCCCACCATTCAAATTCAAACCACTTTCCCTCCCAAACCCACCCATACATGACCGAACCATAACCCCCCCCCACTCCTATATAAACCCATCTTCACTTCTTCATTTTCACACAACCTAAACACTACTTCTCCCCCTTTGGCCGAACCACAAAGCCATTTCAATCTACTTCATTTCTTCTTCTTCTACTCTTTTCTTTTCTCTTTTGCTCGAGGACGAGCAAACCTTTTAAGTTTGGTATGGTAAAAGCATTGCTTTTTGTTTTTCCATAACCATTTATGGCATCCAAGGCTGGAGAAACCTCTAGAAAGAGGAAAGGGAAGGCAAAAGCTTTCACCTCCGAGTCATGGGAGATGGAGAGATTCATCTCAAGGGTGCATCAAGACCACTTCTATGAAGTTGTGGCATTGAAGAAGGTGATCCCCGAGGTCCCTTTCAAACTCAAAAATAGTGAATATCCGGAGATCCGACGTGAGATCCGAAGAAGAGGTTGGGAAGTTCTTACCAACCCCATTCAACAAGTCGGAATCTTAATGGTTCAAGAGTTCTATGCCAATGCATGGATCACCAAGAACCATGATCAAAGTGTGAACCCGGACCCAAAGAATTGGCTTACTATGGTTCGAGGGAAATACTTAGATTTTAGTCCGGAAAATGTAAGGTTGGCATTCAACTTGCCCATGATGCAAGGAGATGAACATCCTTACACTAGAAAGGTCAACTTCGATCAAAGGTTGGACCAAGTCCTCACAGTCATTTGTGAAGAGGGCGCCCAATGGAAGAGAGATTCAAGAGGAAAGCTGGTTCAATTGAGAAGGCATGACCTCAAGCCTGTGGCTAGGGGATGGTTGGAGTTTATCCAACGCTCAATCATTCCCACTAGCAACCGGTCTGAAGTTACTATAGACCGGGCTATCATGATTCATAGCATCATGATTGGAGAAGAAATAGAAGTTCATGAGTTATATCCCAAGAACCTTATAAGGTGGCGGACAAGTCCTTTACCTTGGCAAGGTTAGCCTTTCCTCATCTCATTTGTCACCTCTGTTATTCAGTTGGAGTTGACATAGAGGGAGACATCCCCATTGATGAGGACAAGCCCATCACTAAGAAGAGGATGGAGCAAACAAGAGACCCCTCTCATCATCAAATCCCTGAGATGCCTCAAGGGATGAACTTTTCTCCACAAAACTATTGGGAGCAACTAAACACCTCCCTAGGAGAATTGAGTTCCAACATGGGACAACTAAGGGTGGAGCACCAAGAACATTCCATCCTCCTCCATGAAATTAAAGAAGATCATAGAATCATGAGAGAGGAGCAACAAAGGCAAGGAAGAGACATTGAGGAGCTCAAGCACTCCATAAGATCTTCAAGAGGAAGAACAAGCCGCCATCACTAAGGTGGACCCGTTCTTTAATCTCCTTGTTCTTTATTTTCTATTTTTCGAATTTTTATGCTTATGTTTATCTATGTTTGTGTCTTATTACATGATCATTAGTATCTTAGTGTCTATGCCTTAAAGCTATGAATGTCCTATGAATCCATCACCTCTCTTAAATGAAAAATGCTTTAATCACAAAAGAACAAGAAGTACAGGATTTTGAATTCATCTTTGAAACTAGTTGAGTTAGTTTGATGTGGTGACAATACTTTTTGGTTTCTGAATGAATGCTTGAACAGTGCATATGTCTTTTGAATTTGTTGTTTTAAGAATGTTAAAATTGTTGCCTCTTGAAAGAATGATGGAAAAGGAGAACTGTTATTGAGGATCTGAAAAATCATCAAATTGATTCTTGAAGTAAGAAAAAGCAGTGAATCAAAAAAAAGAAAAAAAAACGAAAAAAAAGAAAGAAAAGAAAGAGAAAAAGAAAAAGAAAGAAATAAAGTTGTGATCCAAGGCAAAAAGAGTGTGCTTAAGAACCCTGGACACCTCTAATTGGGGACTCTAGCAAAGCTAAGTCACAATCTGAAAAGGTTCACCCAATTATGTGTCTATGGCATGTATGTATCCGGTGGTAATACTGGAAGACAGAGTGCTTTGGGCCACAGCCAAGAGTCAGAAAGTAGCTATGTTCAAGAATCATCATACTTAACTAGGAGAATCAATAACACTATCTGAGTTCTGAGTTCCTATGGATGCCAATCATTCTAAACCTCAAAGGATAGAGTGAGATGCCAAAACTGTTCAGAAGCAAAAAGCTACTAGTCCCGCTCATCTAATTGGAGACAAGTTTCTTTGATATTTTGGAGTCTATAGTATATTCTCTTCTTTTTATTCTATTTTGATTTTCAGTTGCTTGGGGACAAGCAACAATTTAAGTTTGGTGTTGTGATGAGCGGATAATTTATACATTTTTTGGCATTGTTTTTAGTATGTTCTTAGTATGATCTAGTTAGTTTTTAGTATATTTTTATTAGTTTTTAGTTAAAATTCACTTTTCTGGACTTTACTATGAGTTTGTGTGTTTTTCTGTGATTTCAGGTATTTTCTGGCTGAAATTGAGGGACCTGAGCAAAAATCTGATTCAGAGACTAAAAAGGACTGCAGATGCTGTTGGATTCTGACCTCCCTACACTCGAAGTGGATTTTCTGGAGCTACAGAAGCCCAATTGGCGCGCTCTCAACGAAGTTGGAAAGTAGACATTCTGGGATTTCCAGAAATATATGATAGTCCATACTTTGCCCAAGATTTGATGGCCCAAACCGGCGTTCAAAGTCACCATCAGAATTCCCAACGTTAAACACCAGAACTGGCACAAGGATGGGAGTTAAACGCCCAAACTGGCACCAAAGCTGGCGTTTAACTCCAAGAAGAGTCTCTACACGAAAATGCTTCAATGCTCAGCCCAAGCACACACCAAGTGGGCCCGGAAGTGGATTTTTATGTCATTTACTCATCTCTGTAAACCCTAGGCTACTAGTTCTCTATAAGTAGGACCTTTTACTATTGTATTTTCATCGGGGTAGCTATCTTTGTTCTTATGCTATCTTAGATCATTGGGAGGCTGTCCTCACGGCCATGCCTAGACCTTGTTCTTATGTATTTTCAACGGTGGAGTTTCTACACACCATAGATTAAGGTGTGGAGCTCTGCTGTACCTCGAGTATTAATGCAATTACTATTGTTCTTCTATTCAATTCCGCTTGTTCTTGTTCTAAGATATCACTTGTTCTTCAACTTGATGAATGTGATGATCCGTGACACTCATCATCATTCTCACCTATGAACGCGTGCCTGACAACCACCTCCGTTCTACCTTAGATTGGGTGGATATCTCTTGGATTCTTTAACCGGAATCTTCGTGGTATAAGCTAGAATTGATGGCGGCATTCAAGAGAATCCGGAAGGTCCTAACCTTGTCTGTGGTATTCTGAGTAGGATTCAATGATTGAATGACTGTGACGAGCTTCAAACTCTTGATTGTGGGGTGTTAGTGACAGACGCAAAAGAATCACTGGATTCTATTCCGACATGATCGAGAACCGACAGCTGGATAGCCGTGCCGTGACAGGGTGCGTTGAACATTTCCACTGAGAGGATGGGAGGTAGCCACTAACAACGGTGAAACCCTTGCATACAGCTTGCCATGGAAAGGAGTAAGAAGGATTGGATGAAGACAGTAGGAAAGCAGAGAGACGGAAGGGACCAAGCATCTTCATACGCTTATCTGAAATTCCCACCAATGAATTACATAAGTATCTCTATCTTTATCTTTATGTTTTATTCATCATTCATAACCATTTGAGTTTGCCTGACTAAGATTTACAAGGTGACCATAGCTTGCTTCATACCAACAATCTCTGTGGGATCGACCCTTACTCGCGTAAGGTTTATTACTTGGACGACCCAGTACACTTACTGGTTAGTTGTGCGAAGTTGTGTTTATGCCATGGTGTTGAACACCAAGTTTTTGGATTATTTGAGTTGTAGTGATCACAATTTCGTGCACCAGTAAACTTAGGTTAGAAGAAAAGGAACTGAAGGCTTATCCAGATAACTTTTTTGGGTTTTGAGATACACCAATCCGGCCTCTTGGTTTCATCTCGTTATATACCACTTTTTGTAAATGACTGAAATCAAGAACCTTAAACATCGATTACATTGTGGTTGATGTAGCGTCAGCCTATAATGCCTTTATAGGTTGAACTATCCTGAATCGACTAGTTGCGATTGTTTCTACACCTCACCTATGCATGAAAATTTCAACAGCAGAGGGAATTGCCACCATAAAAGGAGATCAGAAGTTGGCAAGAAAGGGTTATAATGAAAGTTTCAACCTAAGGGACAGTATAAAGGGTAATGAAGTCAACACTATTGAGTTCGGTGGCATCCGAACACAAGAAGAACTGTGTCCACAACCCAAAGAAAGGATCGAAAAAGTTCAAATCGGAGATCAGGAAGAAAAGACAATGAGCATAGGGGCTAACTTGGATGAAAATTCAAAAGAAAATCTCGTTGAGCTCTTACAAAGAATCTCCGACCTCTTTGCTTGAAAAGCCTTCAATATGCCTGGCATAGACGCCAACAGCATGTGTGACAAACTCGCCATTTATCTAGGCTCCCGACCTGTTCAACAAAAGTGATGGAAGCTCGATCCTAAAAGAGCACAAGTCATAGAAAAGCAACTGCAAGCCTTATTAGAAGCCGGGTTTATAAGGGAGGTAAAATATCCATTGTGGTTGTCTAACGTGGTCCTTGTGAAAAAATAAAATGGAAAATGGAGGATGTGTGTTGATTACACCAACCTCAATAAAGCTTGTCCCAAGGATCCATATTCCTTTCCTAGCATCAACATTTCGGTCGACTCATCTTTAGGGTATAGATATATGTTGTTCATGGATGCATACTCGGGATACAATCAAATTCTGATGTACAAGTCAGATTAAGAGAAGACTTCTTTCATCACTTTAAAAGCTAATTATTGTTATATAGTAATGCCTTTTGGATTGAAAAATGCTGGAGAATATGTAGATGACATGCTTATCAAGACCAGAGACGACCTTAATCTTTTGTCTAACTTAGTTGAGGTATTCACCACGATAAAGGAAGCACGGGATGAGACTGAATCCTTTAAAGTGCACCTTTGCAGTAGAGGCAAGAAAATCCTTAGGCTTGATGCTCACTCAAAGAAGTATCGAGTCCAACCCGTACAAATGCACAACCATCTTAGAGATGAAAATCCCGACTTGCCTCAAGGAAGTCCAACAATTAAATGGAAGGTTAGCAGCTTTATCCATATTTCTAGCAGGATCATCATTAAAGTCTCTATATCTATTCTCAATACTAAAAAACGAGAACCAATTTGAATGGAATCAGAAATGCGAACATGCCTTCCAAAATTTTATAACTTTTCTAAGCCAACCTGCAATACTTACCCGACTTGTCCCAGGGGAAGAGCTCATCCTCTTTCTGGTAGTTGCAAGCTAGGCTATAGCCTCAGTAGTAGTCAGAGAAGATGAACACGGACAACAACCTATCTATTTTCTCAGCAAAGCTCTGCAGAGTGCAAAACTAAATTATCAAAAGATAGAAAAGTTTGCATATACCCTTATTATCACATCCAGAAGGCTCCGAACTTATTTTCAAGCCCACACTATAAAAGTCCAAACTAATCAATTCATGAAGCATATTCTTTAAATAACGGACATCGCAGGCAGAATGATACAATGGGTAATAGAATTGTCCAAATTCAACTTAAGGTATGAAACTCGGACAACAATCAAGTCCCAATATCTGGTCAACTTTGTGGCAGAATACACAAAAACTCAGAAAAATCCAACTACCTAGAGTTTGTATGTAGATGAATCATCCAACAAAGTTAGAAGTAGAGTAGGAGTAATTCTAGAAAATGAAGAAGGAATTCAGATTGAACTCTCATTAAAGTTTGAGTTTCCTGATTCTAACAATCAAGCAGAATATGAAGCCTTACTAGATGGCTTGAAGATGAATAAAGAAGTCAGGGCAGAAAGATCGATCATGTTTAGTGACTCTCAAGTGATAACCTCCCAAGTCAACGGGACTTACCAGGCTAAAGATCCAAACATGAAGAAGTACATAGAAAAAAGCATGAGAACAATTGGCTTAGTTCTCGAAAACAAAAGTCCGACATATAGCTCGGAAATTCAATATCCGAGTTGATGTCCTCTCTAAATTAGCTAGCACCAAACCATGGGGTAGCAATAGAAACCTAATCTAGGAAACTCTCCACGTACCATAACCTAGGATGGATGACCCCTATAATCGAATATCTTAAATTCGATATCATTCCTGGAGAAGAAAGAGAAACAAGGAGGATCATAAGGAGAGTATCCACAATCTTTTCTACAATCTTCTCTACAAAAGAAGAGTATCCACATCTCTATTGAAGAGTGTTGACGTTCGGATTTTTGCCAGTAAAGGATGTCATAAAAACAGTCGCGTTGTAGATATAGTCTCTAAACTGACAAAAATCCCTTCGTACAAACGTTTTGGGTGTCACAAGTAACAAACCCCTTTAAAAGTTGTTAACCGAGTATTCAAACCTCAGGTCGTCTTCTCAAGGAACTGCAAAGAAGTATGTTCTTATTATTGGCTATAAAGGTTGTGAATTCGGGGTTTAGAAGGTGAGAAGCAAGTGATTTAAATGACAAGTAAAGTAAATGGCAATTAAAAATAGATAAATAACTGTAAAACCACTTTTGGCAAGATGAGGGAATTTAGAGGTCTAACTTAGTCATCTCTCTCAACTATAATAAAAGTTGAATCTAAACCCCACTTGGTCAACCTTTACCAGGGCAAAGGAAAGTCAAGAGACTAATTAAATTGACCTATGAATCCTAATTATTTCCTAAGAAAAGGTTGGGATTATTTAGGTTCAGCTCAATTAGCAAGATAGCGATTATTAATTACGTTGAGTTCAATAACTGTTGAGTTACTAAATTCTTAATCAGAACCAAAAGGGGAAAAAGTAAAATTGCTGGAATAATAAAAATGTCTTCAAATCGTAAACAATGATAACCATAAATTAACAAGAGCAATAATAAACTGAAAATGCCTCAATACCATTAATTCAAATAATTATCTGTAACATGGAATAATTCATAAATTAAATTATTAAAAGTAAATAATAAATTCAAATGCTGGAATAAATAATTATAGAACTAAAATAAAAGAACATTTAAAACCTGGATCCAGAGTTACTCTTGAAACAAGAAGAAATCATAAATCCTAAAAGAGAGAGAGAACCTCTCTCTAAACTAGATCTAAATCATTGAAAACTAAAATTATGCCCTCCTTATGAATGGATGCATTCCCTCACTTCATAACCTCTGGTCTATGCTTTCTGGACTTGGATTTGGGCCAAAAAGGGCTTTAGAACTCGCTGGGGCGTGTTCTGTAATTTTCTGGTGCGTGGCCTCTGTCACGCGTCCGCGTGGGTCACGCGGTCGCGTCATTCGGAGCTTTTCCTTGCCACGCGGTCGCGTCAGTCATGCGACCGCGTCATGTGCGTTCTGCTTAAGGCGCGCGGTCGCGTCAGTCATACGGCCGCGTCGCTGAATCTTCACTTATGTCACGCGATCGCGTCATCCATGCGATTGCGTGGATACTAGCTTCCTTAAAGCTCCGTTTTGCTTTCTCCTTTCCTTTTTGTATGTTTCCTTTTTCATCCTTTAAGTCATTTTGCCTTAGAAAATCTGAAACTACTCAACACACTAATCACGGCATCGAATGGAAATAAAGGTAATTAAAATAATTAATTCTAAAAGCTTAGAAACATGTTTTTCACAATATGAGATAATAAGGAGGGGAAAGTAAAACCATGCAATTAATGTGAATAAGTAGGTGAAAGATTATATAAATCACTCAAATTAAGCACAAAAGAACTCATGAAATATGGGTTTATCAACCTCCCCACACTTAAACACAAGCATGTCCTCATGCTAAATCCAAGGTAAATAGTTAAGGTTAAAGTGATGGAAGGCAATGCAACCTAAATCAAATGCAACTACCTAAATGAATGATGCATCATGCAACTCTAATTCATTCACTCATATATAAAGCTTACATGTAGCTAAGTTAATTCACATTCTCAAGGAGTTATATATATATATATATATATATATATATATATAGCCAACCCTTAAATAATAAAGTAATTTAGCAAATGAGATGGAAAAGAAAACATTGTATAAACTTGCAAAACAATTAGTAAATTTGAGCACAGATATATGTTGATGAGTTATTGAACCCTCACTGGATTTGGTGTTTACTCTCTTGTTACTCAGTGTTTTTTGGGTTTATTCACTCTATTTTTCTTTTTATTCTTACTTTCTTATAGCTTTGTTTTTCATCTAACCAATCAACAATTATAAAATATAGTCATACCAAAAAGTCATGAGGTCTTTAATTAAGGTTGTAATGGGGCCAAGGTAAAGGTAAGGATTTATGTATATGGTCAAGTGAGCTAATAAGTGAATCCTTAATTAGACTAAGATCTCACCTAACATACATATTTAGCAAGATAAAACTTCTTTACCTATTTTCCATATTTCCCACTTATTGTTACATGCTCATGTTTCACTTTTTATTTTTTTTATCCCATGTGCATTGTTTTCATTGGGGAATTTCTTTTTGTATCCCCTTTTATTTAGATGCTGAAAAATATATTTTTTTCTTTTTTTTCTCTTTTTTTTAATGCACATGGTAATTGAATAACTTTGATTTTCTCATGAGCATGATTCCCAAATTTATTTTTTTTATTCTTTTTAATCTTCCTAACCCTTTGTTTCTATCACTCATGTTCCCACAAGGTTTCCCACATTTAATTCTATTCATGATTTTCTATCTTAAACTAACCAAGGATTCACTTGGGGTTTTCTTTTGTTTTTCTACTTAAGGCTGGTAATTTGGCTAAATAGAATAAAGGGGTTTTAAAAGGCTCAAGGCGGCTAACAAGGGTGATGTAAAAGGTAGGCTAATTTGGGGTAAGTGAGCTAAAATCAAATGATGGCCTCAATCATTCTCTTGGTATGTATCTATTCTATATTCTATAATTGGACATATAGATTAAGACAAAGGAAAGAACATCAGAATAAAAAGAAATGTAACACACAGAAGAAAAATTATGGTTTGAATGCAACCATACAATTAAGCTCAAGACTCACAGGCTGTGTGTTCTCTAACTCAAGCATCATATATCATTTATATATTATATGCAGGTTTAGTTAAAAACTTCCCATTATTCTCATAAAAAAAATTATTTAGGGTAGCTTTTAAAGTTTTAATATTCCTCCTTGATGAAATGTTGTCAGCTTAACTACATCATGTAATGCTATATACAAGGTTTATGGATTTAAATCTGATATGTTCAATTTCCTAGCTTACTTCTTTTTTATATTTTTCTATTTAAACTATATTATCTTATGCTAAAAAGGGTAAACTATACTAATTAATCCACTAATAAATCAGAATTGCAAACTAAACTAAATAACTAAAATAAACTAAATGGCTAAAATATGAACTAAAGATGCAAAAAGCAAAAAATAGAGTAAAAATACATAAAAGCAATGTATAAGTACTCAGAAAATAGCAGTAAAAAGAAAAATACAGAAAAATATCCAAAATAAAAAGAAAAAGTATGTAGTGGTTCACCAAAATAAACGCCAGAGATGGCGACCTCCCCACACTTAAAAGGAAGCATCGTCCCCGATGCTCAATCAAGCAGGGTGTGAAGGGGTGTCATCACTGGTAGGGATGGCAGCTGGAGTCTCAGTGGTGGTGGGCTGGGAGTCTGGCTGCTGTAGAGGTGAGACTGACTGGCGTGGGATCTCCGGATCTGCAACCTCAAGCCGGGGCATAACCTCCGGATGCGGGGCAGCCTGCTCTGTGGCTGCCTGCTGATGAGTCTCCTCCTGGAAATGAGTCTCCTCCTCGTGCTCATCCTCCTCCTCCTCTGATGGCTCTGATGGAATGTCGGGCTCGGAGGGGATGTCGGCGCCCTGTCTGATCATCAGCTTCAGATGGGAATAGCGTCGCCTGCTGCGGCGCTCCAATCTCTCATACCGGCGCCGGTTACGGCGCTCCATCTGATCAAGCTGGCGGAATAGGCGGTGCACGAGGCGGTATACGGGCTCAGAGGCAGGTGGAGGTGCAGTAGTAGTGGCAGGAGCAGCAGTGGCAGCTGTGGATGAAGAGGGTCCAGCAGACGGTGGGGCTGTCTCATCAGTAGCAGTGAAGGGTGGTGGTCTGTAGCCCAAAGCTAGGAAGTTCCTGCTGTGAGGAATTGTCTTCCTGCAATCCGCCGCTGGTGGTCTCTCATCGGCATCCTCCCATGGCACGTCAGCCTGACGGCCAAGTTGTGTAACCAGATACGGAAAAGGAAGGGTGCCTCGGACGTGGACCCTGGCCATATAGTGCCGGATAAAACGAGGCAAGTACAGGTCCTTACCCTCCAGCACACACCAGAGGAGGGTAAGCATGGCAACCGGGATCTCAGTCTCATGAGTACTCGGCATCACATAGTTGCTCAAGATCTGATGTCATAGCCGAGCTTCATCATTCAAGTGCACTCTCTTGATCCCTCTAGGCATGGTAGTGTCCTGACCCATCTCCCAATGAATTGTTGGGTCGAGAGCTATCCGTGCCTTCATGGCATCCCAATCAAACTGCATCTGACTCATGTCCTCCTCAGCCTTTGAAAAACCATCAAGCTGATCGGATTTGGCTGGGAGCTGGAGGATGTCCTCTAAGGCCTCTTCAGTGACCAGAATTTGTTTTCCCCTCAGGTTTACTGCATCAAGGGTAGTAAGGTAGTAGTTGCAATAGAATTCCCGAACCCAAGATACGTTGACCTCTGTCAGTGTTCTTTCCAGAAAGAACCATCCCCTTTGTTTGATTTGCTCAGTGGTGTACTGCTGAAGGGCTTCTGGAATTTTCAGAGTTCGTTCCAGGTATAGATTTCTGGAGTTTGCAAAAGTTGGGTACTTCAGTTCACAGTACCGGTTTGCAAATTTTATAGGATCAGTCGAAGGGAGCAGCTGGTTAGCTTTTTCCTGCTGTGTGAAGTTCTTCTCCCGCCATGAAGAATCGTGCATTAGAGCAATGATGGACTGGGAGGAAGCTCCATGCTTGCGCTTGCCAGTAACCTTGCCTTTGCCTTTCCTTTGTGAGGCAGACATCCTGAAAAACAGAAAACCAGGATATGGATAAAATAGGAAAGCAAATAGGCAATGCAAACAAAGGAAACTCAAAGCGCTAAGGGAGAAATAAAATAAGGAAAATGAGTAATGGAAATGTGGTTGAATGAATGTTAAATGGAAAGAGAAAAAATCAATATGCCATAGTGAGAAAGTTAGAGGAAAGTGAAAAAAAATCAGAAAAGAGATCAAAAGGATTAGTATGGTTAGAATTTGAAAAAGAAATTAGTAAATTAAAATCAGTGAGTTAGTAAAGTGCGGGTTAAAGTAAGTGGCATAGAAAAATTCCATATAACAGTGATTCACAGGTAAGAATAGAAGTACTCATAATTGAACAAGCAGTTTATGAACCAGGAAATCAAAAAAGAGAAGAAAGTCTGCCATAGCATTCATGAAATAGTCTTGGTAAAGCAGAGTGAAACAGATTTAAGAAATGCCAAAACCAAAACATGAATAAAAATAGTTTTCAAAAAAATTTGGGCAGCATTCTGGCTAAAATTGGATTGTCCCGGAAAATAAACAGGAATCATAGTAGTTCATATGAATTAAAAACTTGCTGCACTTACCAGTAAGGAATAGAAACAGGAAAGTTTAGAGTAATCGAGCAGCAAATGCAAGAAGTCACAGTATATGAACGAGGTCATAGGAACAACAGAATTGCAGTTATGATAAAACAGAAACAAGAACAGTGCAAGTAAACAGACCTAGATCCACTAACCACAGCCTAAGCTACCTAACAACCTAAAAATTCCACTACAACATGCATATCTATCTATCCTAATTATGAACAGAAGCGGAAAAAATTAGAGAAAAAATGACGAGCGAATAAAAAGGATTTGCGTTTTGCGAAACCTGGCAGGCGGGAGGGGTGGAACGGGGAAGAAGGTGGCTGCGGCGGCGTTCGGCGCGGTGGCGGGGCACGGCGTCGCGGTGGCGGTTGAGGGGGGCAGTGGCGGAGAGGGGGGAAGAGAGGAAGAAGGAAGAAGAGAGAAGGGGAGGGAAGTGGTACGGCGGTGGCGTCTGGGCGGCGGCGGCGCCGGGGCGATGGCGTCGCGGCTGGCCGGCGGTGGCTAGGGGAAGAAGAAGAGAGAAGGGGGAAGAGGGTTAGGGTTGGGGGGCTGCGCGACTGATAGGGTTCGCGTGGCTGGGGGGTTATATTATCGAATCCACGCGGCCGCGTGGAGCACGCGGTCGCGTGGTTGGGGCGAAAATGGGAGTGACGCGATCGCGTGGGGCGCGTGATCGCATGAGAGGGGGGAAAAAGATTGACGCGATCGCGTGGGTCTCGCGATCGTGTCGCAGGAATTCGTGCTAAACGCACGACTCCAGCGCCGTTTCAGCGCAACTCTCTGTCTCCTTTTGGGGTGATGTGCAATCCATGCGACGCGATCGCGTCGCTCACGCGGTCGCGTAGGATTGGTATTGTGCAAGTGACGCGATCGCATTGGGCATGCGATCGCGTGGGCCAATTTGCGCGAAACGCACAAGGGCCGCACGATTCCAGCCTAACTTTCTGTTCGTTGGATCCTTATGCCGATATATATATCACGCGGCTGCGTGAGTCACGCGGTCGCGCGGGTGGTGTTTTCGCAATATGACGCGATCGCATGGGGCATGCGGTCGCGTCGTGCAGCCTTTTTTTTTATACAAATATATGCACAAAAAATGCAGAATGCAATGATTAACATGAATGCTATGCATGATTCCAGGTTTAATAGATTAAAATGAAGAAGGAAAAAGGAAAGCAATCAACAAGAAATAAATTGAAAAAAGGAGCGATCATACCATGGTGGGTTGTCTCCCACCTAGCACTTTTAGTTAAAGTCCTTAAGTTGGACATTGGAGGAATATCCTGTTATGGTGGCTTATGTTTAAATTCGTCCAAAAATTTCCACCAGTGCTTGGAATGCCAACAGCCTCCGGGGTCCCAAACTAGGCATGTGAAGCTTCTGAGCAGCTTTAAATATATTGTTCGGCTCCCGGGATGACAAATGTCAGAATAAACTCCAGGATTCCAAGCCTTGCTTTTAAATCCGCTTCCGTCCTGATCTACATGTCTCCATCCGGGCGGTTTAAAAAGTAGAATCTCACCGTGGTGACCAAACGTTCTCCATGATCCGTGCAATTGAGTATGATACCAATCCGTGTACTTCGAGGTGAAGCGTGGAACCTTATTGAACCTTGTGCACCAGCTCTGAGTACGAGCCATTTCCCTCTTACTCTTAAAGCCGCAGAGAGCTCTAAGCTGGCCATCTGTTTCAAGTAAACCATATTCAAGTGAATAAGTAAAATGGTAAGTTAAGGATTGTACCCACGTGAAGCTTGTATTAGGTGGTAGTGGCCTTGGGATAGGTGTTTCTGGTGGTTCTGTAAGTTTTACTCCCTTATGCTCTTCTGTGAATTCCTCCACATCCTTGCAAGAGTCCTCTATTGTATCTGTGTCCGAGTCAAAGTCTTCTATGTCTTCCTCATCACTCAAGTCATAGATTGGAGGTTGAGAAAAATCCACCTCCGCATCATCTTCATATTCACTTGGGGAAGATTCTTCGGTTTCAGGGAATTCACTTGCGGACGCAAGTTCATCACCAAGAGAGCTAGACTTGTGAATATCATCATCAAGGGAATTTGCTTCTTAGATTATTCCGTCTGATTCCTCGTAAACGACTTGCCTTGGAGATTGTACAGTATCTTCCTTAGCATCAACTGTAGCATCCTGGACGGAGTTTTCCTTAATTCTGGATACCCAAGGAAGTTCAGCATCGCCTAGATCTTCAACCAACTCTTCTTCTTGAACAATGACAGCTTCTTCCACTTGTTCTAGTACGAATTTATTCTCTGCCTTATCCACTGGAGTCTCTAGTATTTCTTTCATGCTACGCTCTTCATCGGGTTGTCCACATGGAGCTGTGGTTGATCCTTGTATATTTGAGCATTTAGTGGCCCATTGGATTAGTGCGTACTCCAGTTGTTGAATGGTTGTTTGAAATTTAGTTATTGTTTCTTTTAGGCGATCCTCTGCTTCGCGGTTTGCTGGACTTAGACATGATACATAGGGAAGTAGTGATGATTGGGAACGATTGGATTGGTATTGGGGTAAGGAAGGATCATATGATGGCGAATCGTGAAGAGAAGCTTGTGAGTGTGGTGGTTCGAGGTTATGTTGAAAGGACGGTTCGTATACACAGGGTGGGGCTTGTTGGTAGTTACAAGGTTGTCCACCATGTCTTTCAGCTGGGTATGCGCGGTAGAATGGTCTTTGTCCAGGATATCTCGGAGGGTGTTGCTGCCAAAAGGGTTGAGTAGATCCTCTTGGTTCCATCCATCCTTGATTGGTCTGACCTTGATGCACATTCCTGCTGTAACTTCTATTTCCTTTAACAATATTAGAACCAAACTCAAAGCGAGAGGGGTGAGAGTTCATTGTAGCAAATAAAGATAAAAAGGAAGAACGAAAATAAATAAACAAGCAAAAGAAAAATATTTACAATAACGAATAATAAGGCACACGTTAGCAGTTCCCCGGCAACGGTGCCATTTTGACGTTTGGATTTTTGCCAGTAAAGGATGTCATAAAAACAGTCGCGTTGTAGATATAGTCTCTAAACTGACAAAAATCCCTTCGTACGAACGTTTTGGGTGTCACAAGTAACAAACTCCTTTAAAAGTTGTTAACCGAGTATTCAAACCTCGGGTCGTCTTCTCAAGGAACTGCAAAGAAGTATGTTCTTATTATTGGCTATAAAGGTTGTGAATTCGGGGTTTAGAAGGTGAGAAGCAAGTGATTTAAATGACAAGTAAAGTAAATGGCAATTAAAAATAGATAAATAACTGTAAAACCACTTTTGGCAAGATAAGGGAATTTAGAGGTCTAACTTAGTCATCTCTCTCAACTATAATAAAAGTTGAATCTAAACCCCACTTGGTCAACCTTTACCATGGCAAAGGAAAGTCAAGGGACTAATTAAATTGACCTATGAATCCTAATTATTTCCTAAGAAAAGGTTGGGATTATTTAGGTTCAGCTCAATTAGCAAGATAGCGATTATTAATTACGTTGAGTTCAATAACTGTTGAGTTACTAAATTCTTAATCAGAACCAAAAGGGGAAAAAGTAAAATTGCTGGAATAATAAAAATGTCTTCAAATCGTAAACAATGATAACCATAAATTAACAAGAGCAATAATAAACTGAAAATGCCTCAATACCATTAATTCAAATAATTATCTGTAACATGGAATAATTCATAAATTAAATTATTAAAAGTAAATAATAAATTCAAATGCTGGAATAAATAATTATAGAACTAAAATAAAAGAACATTTAAAACCTGGATCCAGAGTTACTCTTGAAACAAGAAGAAATCCTAAATCCTAAAAGAGAGAGAGAGAACCTCTCTCTAAACTAGATCTAAATCATTGAAAACTAAAATTATGCCCTCCTTCTGAATGGATGCATTCCCTCACTTCATAACCTCTGGTCTATGCTTTCTGGACTTGGATTTGGGCCAAAAAGGGCTTTAGAACTCGCTGGGGCGTGTTCTGTAATTTTCTGGTGCGTGGCCTCTGTCACGCGTCCGCGTGGGTCACGCGGTCGCGTCATTCGGAGCTTTTCCTTGCCACGCGGTCGCGTCAGTCATGCGACCGTGTCATGTGCGTTCTGCTTAAGGCGCGCGGTCGCGTCAGTCATGCGGCCGCGTCGCTGAATCTTCGCTTATGTCACGCGATCACGTCGTCCATGCGATCGCGTGGATACCAGCTTCCTTAAAGCTCCGTTTTGCTTTCTCCTTTCCTTTTAGTATGTTTCCTTTTTCATCCTTTAAGTCATTCTGCCTTAGAAAATCTGAAACTACTCAACACACTAATCACGGCATCGAATGGAAATAAAGGTAATTAAAATAATTAATTCTCAAAGCTTAGAAACATGTTTTTCACAATATGAGATAATAAGGAGGAGAAAGTAAAACCATGCAATTAATGTGAATAAGTAGGTGAAAGATTATATAAATCACTCAAATTAAGCACAAAAGAACTCATGAAATATGGGTTTATCAAGTGTCCCGACCTCCAAGACTAAGGAGGTCTTAGAAGAAGTTCATAGCGGTATATGTGTAAATCACTTAGGAGCATGACCACTAGCCATGAAAGTAATCCGAGCTGGCATTTTTTTTGCCGACCTTGCAAAGGGAGGCGGCCAAATTTGTTAAAAAATGTCCACCTTGTCAAAATCATGCTAACTTCCATGTAGCACCTCCAGATGAACTCACTAGCATTACTTTACCCTGGCCCTTTGCAAAATGGTGCCAACCTCTTTGATCCCTTTCCACAGGCACCCGGACAAGTAAAATACCTGATAGTTGGGATTAATTGTTTTATCAAGTAGATTGAGGCAAAATCCTTGGCAACCATCACAGTTCAAAGAAATCAGAAGTTTATCTATAAGAACATTGTTACCCAGTTTTGAGTTCCACACTTCATTACCACGGACAATGGATCTCAGTTCACCGACTCATCCTTCAGAAGCTTGGTGGCAAGCCTCAAAATTAAGCACCAGTTCACACCCCATGCCAATGGACAATTAGAAGCAGCGAATAAAGTCGTACTGGCCGGGATGAAGCGTTGACTACTGTAACACCCTCATTATCAGAATGTCACGCTTCCGGTTGTGCCACTCTGATAGTTCGGATATTACGACGACTCTAAATATATTTAATACTAAGATAGGAGCCTGTTTAAAACTTAAAACCATATAACCCACAAAGAAAATCTTTTTAATTAAAAATATAGATACATACATATAACCCAAACACACACACACACACACAGAGTATTAACTTATAAAAGTTTTGCATATCATAAATTCTATCCCTCTTATAAACTACAAGTATAGAGGCGAGGGAAAAAATAATATCTAAAACAATACAATATATACCGGGTCAACAGAAAATAAAATAAACTCTTTATGACTTCATCGTCCATAATATTCCCGAAAACCCCGATGACGGCGACTGTGATAATCACGCAGCGTCAATAATATTCCCGAAATCTCGAACGAATGTAAACCAAACTTAAAATCCTAACCTGCAGTGGTCGTTGGTGACAGCAGTGGCATTACCCGATGGCAGAGACTTGGCAGTGCATCTCCAACAGGGGCGACGGAGCATGCGTCGTCGGCTGGGCAGAATGGCAGTGATAGGAACCAGCTCAACTTCAGACCTCTCTCCCTCTCCATCGCGTGCTGCTCTTCTCGCGTCGGGCTCTCCTTCCCGGCGTGACTCCAATGGCGGCAGCGACAGCTAGGCAGTGCTGCTTCCTCTTCTCTGTCGCGTACTCGTCTCCCTCCCTCTCTTCTCTTCCTTGCGTGACAACGACGGATGATGAAAATGGCAACATAAGACACGATAGCCAGGCAAGCTTGGCAACAAAGCGTGGCGCTTTGGCGGCGCGAGCTGGACAGGTTCTAGGAGGCAACGCAACGGGACACGAACGGCGAGCTGGGTACGACGGCGAGGTCTCCTTCCCTCTCTTCTCATTGGGCACTCTCTCTCTCTCTCTCTCTCTCTCTCTCTCTCTCTCTCTCTCTCTCTCTCTCTCTCTCTCTCTCGCTCTCTCTTGGATCTCCTCTCTTTTCTGTTAATAGTGGCGGCGACGGTGGCAGTGATGCCCACCGCGCCGTCTTCCCTTCTCCCCCTATCCTTCTTCTCGCGGCCCCCTTTCTCCTTTCCCTTTCTTTCTTTGTTTCCTTCTTTCTTTCTTTTCTTATTTCTTCTTTCTTTCTGTGTATGTTAACTAGGGTTAGTGTTTTAATTTGGAGATTTTGGGTTTAATAAATTAGGGTAATTTAATAAAATTGGGACATAGGATATTAATTTGAAATCTAGTTAAATTCTTAAAATTACTTCAAAAATATTATTTGTTGTATCAAAAATTCTAATTTATTTGAAATAAAATGCTTTAATTGAAATTATAAGATAATAAGATTAATTTTCTTTATTTCTAAAACTTAAAGTATTAAATTATAAAAATGTCAATTATTTAAATTAAATCATATAAAATTCTTATTATTTCATAAAAACTAATGTTATAATTGAAATATAAATAAAAACTCAATAATGATAAAATTGGACAAGAGTCTTAATTTGTTTCAAATTCAAGTACTTAAAACTTGATTTAATTATCTTTAATAAAGAAATTTCTGAAATTAAAGTTATAAATAAATAATTGAATTTGAAATTATTTTATAATAAAATTTTCAAAAATTTTGGGTCTTACAACTACAAGATGCAAAAGGAGCATGGGTAGACAAACTCCCTCAAGTCTTGTGGGTATATCAGACAACTCTTCACTCCACAACTAGGAAATCACCTTTCTGACTTGATTATAGCATGGAAGTCATGATTCCTATAGAAGTTACTGAAGGATCTACAAGGGTTAGATTCTATGAGTAAGTAGAAAATGTCCGAGCACAAAAGAAAGAACTTGACACCCTCCTTGAAGTCCGAGAACAAGTTTGGATAAAAGAGGAAGCATTGAAGGAAAAAATGGCCTTGAGGTACAATAAGAAAGTCATCAAAAGAAGCTTCGCCACAAAGACCTCATGTTAATCCAAAATGACATCAGAGTACAGAAGTCAGGTGAGAAAAAGCTGGCTGCGAATTGAAAAGGACCTTATAAGGTTGCTGAAATCTTAGAAAAAGGTTGCTATGAAGTATCTAATTTAAAGAGGAACAAGTTCCCAAAGTCGTGGCACACATGTAACTTAAAGAGGTACTTTAGTTAGAAAGTGAATTTTGCTCCCTAGTGTACTATTTTTTCCGACTTTATAATTTTTTTCTTGAAAGGGGGTTTCCTAAAGAGGTTTTAATGAGGCACCATAGCAAAGGCTAAGGATAATAAAAAATCCTTAGTAGCAAGAAAACTTACATAAACTACTTATTAATGATAAATCATTTTTTCTATTGATTTCCCCTTCAAATGAATTAGTTTAAGCTTGAAAAACCACGAAAATTATTTCCCAGTCTAAATGGTTGGCAAGATGAAACGATGAGATATAAATTATTGTAAGAAGTTACATAAGCAATTCGTGGTCCAACCTTAAAAGAATTGGGCCTGAAATAAAATACAAGAGTAACTTGATAAGCTTAACTACTCAAAGTTGAAGTTTAAATAACTAAGGAAAAACAAAATTAACAATAAAAAATTTCAGTCTGCATAGTGGAAATAGGGAGAGTTCTAGAAGGAGTGGGCTCATCACTAATCCAAGTAGGAAAACCTTGAAAAGCTCCCTCAGCCCGAGCCTCCGAAGTCATCGGGTTAGACAGAGGAGTATCCTTCTCCTCCTCATGCGTAGAGACTATCTTCCCTCCCACCACCACATTATCAGGACTAATATAGGAGAGGCCTTCAAATTTGGACCTTCAAATTTTTCGTCAATTCATCTATTCCCAAAGCTTTGGTTTTCTCTAGCTCGGCATATTTCTCCCTGAATTTAGTGATCTCATCCACCAAATTCAGCTTCTCTCTAAAAACACTGGTACAAATCACCTTAGACTTCTTTTTTAAGCCCTCTGTCATAGCCAAGGCAACCTCAGATTGTTTTACACTCACCCGAGCTTTGCCAAGGTAAGAAATAAGTGACTACTTTTCACCCACCCACTCTTTTTTTATTCTCTTAAGAATGCCACTTCAATTTCTAGATCAGTCAAAGTGCGCTGACGGACACCAATGGGAGTCTTCTCCAGTTCTCTCAATAAAGTTGTACAAACCCTAGCCGCTCGAATTCCACCTCTGGCAAATACCTGAAAATGGCTCTTTATGGAATCATCATCCATACTAAAAAAGTTGTGGAGAAGGATGTGTTTCTCATTCCAAGTAATGGCATCAAAGCTCTGCTCATAAATACCTCCCAATTCTGAAGTCTTATAGTTTTTAGATTTCGGCTCAGGATTAGAAGGTGGAGGAAGAGCTATTTGTTTTACCGAGCTAGAGGGAAGGGAAGTTGGTTGAGGAGTTGGATCAGCAATTATTTTTACCGAGGCAGAAGCTCACGAGTCTGACTTAGAAGGGCAGGAGAGATCGTCCAATTCACCTGCCTCTTTTAGTTGTATGCTTCGTACAACAACATTCTTCTTGGTTGTCCGAAGTGTTTTCATAGCTACCGACATAGCAACCATTTTTTCTATATGACATTAAAGTCAAGTTACATTAGTCACTAAGACATTTTGACAAATCCATATCTATGAAAAGAAAAAGAAGACTACCTAGCTCTGATTAACGCTGGCTTGGATTTCCTAAATATCTCTTAGTATCCAGATAAGGAGATCGGTCCCAATACTCCTAGAACAACCCGACCATACTCTCTTCAACCTCATATAAATCATCCACACCCTTATTGCTAGAATGTCACACTCCCGTCTGTGCCACTTTGATAGTATGGATATTACGATGACTTTCATATATTTAATAATAAGATAGGAGCCTTTTAAAACTCGAAATAAACTTTTTTTTAAAATCATAAATACTTTTTGTTTGGAAAAATGTACACACAAACATACAAACTAATCACAACACTTCACATAATAATAATAATAATAATAATAATAATAATAATAATAATAATAATAATAATAAGACTTTTTTTATACAAATGATTTACAAACATTACATATCACGACTCTTATCCCTCTTTACAAAAATGTAATATTAATGGCAAGGGAAAAATAATATCTAAGCTTAAACAACAACATCGTATAAGAAAAAATGCAATAAACTCTTCGTAAGCTTCTTTGTCCATTTCCTCAAAAGATAAGATTGTAAGGGAGTGAGAACCTAACCACACGGTCTCACCAGAGGAGTTCCTGAATTGTCATAATAAGATATTTAAAAGAAAACTATTTTCAACCGCAGTGATTATTGCTCGTCTTATGAATTTTTTTAAAAATCAACGGTTTAACATCCAAAAATTCAAAACCTTTCAAAAACCATCAGTTAATTATCCAAAGTCCAAGACTCATATCTTTTTTATAAAGATCTAAAAAATTTTTAAACTGTGTAAATGACCAACATGTTCCAAGCATAGGTTTAATAAATCTATGATGAACCAGCTTAATTTTTCATACTTTACTAAATCTCAAACACAAACCAATCATGACCTCAAGTCCATCACATAATCAATCATAGCCTTCGGCCCAAGCAACTCAATCAACACCCAATTTATCACAATTTAACCAATCAGTCACAAACACAAGTAATGAAGTTCAAACACAATCAAGAGCAATTACAGCAAGTATGGCAATTAGCAGTTAAACATAATTATTCACATAGGCAAATCAAATACAATATGCACAATGAAACATTGTCACATAGATGCACATGATGCATGTCTGTTCTATTGGCCATGAGCTCATGCGTCAGTTATATTTCCAAACCCGACTCGAGTAAGGGGGATTAGCCAATTGTCCTTATCTGTAGGTTCCATTAATGCTAGCGGGATTCACCAACTGTCCTTGCTCGAAATTTTCATCTTTGTCGTGCATCCCAGAAGGCATACCCAGACTTGTCACAAGCCAGTCTGAGAGCGATAGTAACTTATCACCTTCTCCATTGAGCCATCACTATCCAGGATGTGTGCCCGGCCACCCTTACGATCAAAGAGAATAACCATCAACTGGGCTATAGAGCCCATACACACTTTTCTCCATTGGGATATAGTGTCCATGAACATCTCGGGATATTGTGTCCCGCCATCCTTCAATCACAATCAAACTCATCTTTATCCTGATTTCAAAAATCATTCTTAACCCATTTACTTTCAAGAAAAATATATATTCAATTCACATCACGCCAAGAATTACTTTTTCTCAAATTAATTTCATTTAAAACCAAAACCACTTTTTGTAACATTTTCTGAAGCCTCCAAGCAACTTCAAAACTATATTAAATTTGAATCTCTTCCAAAAGACTAAAAAATTATTCATTCTTAAATTAATCACTTAACTACTTTAAATGAGGAGTTATTAATTAAACACCACGGTAAAGTCTCAAAACTTTAGGGAAACGACAACCACTCTCACTGCTTTAGATTCATTAAAATTTCTTAAATCATAGCTTCTTCAATCAAAATCAACCAAATAAGATTTTCAAAACAAAACCTCTAGTTCTTATGAAATCAGCATGAAAATTTAACACTTTAAAAATAGCTTTCTTTTCCAAATACATTCTTTTGAAAACGGTTAAATCTTTATTTCATCATTTTCAAAATCTCTTCTTAACATAACAATAAAAATTACTTTTATTTAAAATAAGTTTAAAATATTCTCAAAAGACTCATAAATCATTTCGTTGAGCTAAATCAAAATCAAATATTTTAAATTCATGAAATATTTTTCAAAACATAACCCTTTAATTAAAAGTAATCAAATAAACTCATTTTGTTTAACTAATTTTCTCCAAAACTAACTTTAACTTCAGTTTAAGCTTAAAAACTCCTCTAAAAAAGATTCAAAATCATTCTTACTTCCTAATCAAAATCTTAGTTGAAACATAATTACTTATTTTGGAACACTTACTTTAAAATTCATCAAAAACACCCCAAAAATACAATTATTTCCATAGTTAATCAAACTCAAATAAAAATAATTCTTCAACCAAGTTTTTCAAAATACACTTTAAATAAAGTCTCTAAATTTTATGAAAAGTTTGGCAATATCTCTTTTAAAACTATGACTTTACCACCCGTCAAGGATTCCGTCCAAACCACTTTCTCAATCCTTCTCAATAGTATCAAAACCAAAATATTCCTCAATATAAACATACGAATCAGACTTTCAATACAAAATCCCTTCTCAATATATATAAAGCAGATTTTTCAATATAAAACTATTTCTCAATGTAAATATATAAATCGAATTTTTAAATAAAATCACTTTTCAGTATAAACATTCAAATAAGGTTTCCAAAAATTAATTTTCATCAATAATAGTATGTAAACTCAATTAATCAATAATTCAATCAAGTAAACAGTCATATTTATCCAAAACAACTCAAACAATCCAAAAGACTCACATAATCACTAAAAATATATTTCTCGCATCAGTATCAATTTATAACAATTTCATAATATAAAGATATCTTTTAAGAAAAACCTACCTCGAATAGTCGATACCCACAAAACCAACACATCAAGAAAATCTTTTTCCATCGACCCACAATTTGCGGCATCAAATTCGACTATTTTTCGCATCAGCAACGGCCACAAAAGAACCATCCAACAATAGTAATTCAATCATGAGATATTAATGTCACATAAAACTCAAAAAATATAATAGAACAACGACTATAAGGATTCGGAACACAAAACAACTTACCGAAATTATGAATAATCAAGAGAACGGAGCAGCAGCAGCTCAGATGACAATGTAGCAGCCACTGAACTCAGCATGCAAGCCCCAGTGGCAGCAATGAAGATCCCTCCAGCGGTAGTGATTGCTCCTCCTTCCTCTTAGTATCGCGCTCTCTCTTTCCTCTAATCTGACAATGGCGAAGGCAACAATGGTACCCAGCTCTGTCGGCGCCGTCACCTCCTTCTCTTCTTCTCCATTTCTCCTTTCTCTTTCCCCTTCGTGCTCCCTCTCTTTCTCTTTTCTTTCTTTCTTCCTTTCTTTCTTTCTTGCCGTGGGTCGGTGAGGGGGTAACGGGGCTTAGGGAGTGTGGGTGAGGGAGTGGGTGGGTTGTGTAAATTAGGATTTGAGGTAGTTTAAATTAGTGTTTGTGTAGAATAAGAATTTTAATAAAAGTAACAGGGTATACTAATAATTTAAAAACCAAATTTAATACAAAATAATTATCATTAAAATACCATTTAATAATCAATTTGTAAATTATTTTTAAATAAATACTAATTCAATAAAAATTAGAGATAATCAAGTTAGTTTTTCTTTAATCATAAAATAAATTTCAAAATCTAAATATTCAAATGGAAGCAAATAAATTTCTCATTATTTTGAATTACTAAAACTTTAAAATCTAAATAAGATATTCCCCGGTGTATATATCAAAATCTCTAAAAATATAATCTTAACTAAATACAATAGATCATAGATAACTTATTATTTAATTTTCAAAAATAAGGAGTCTTATAATACTTAACAATCACAGAATGTTCTTCCTAATACAAAGAAAAAATGGGCCTATTTTCCTCACTTAGAAAGAAAGGTCAGACACCCTCACAACACGAATCTTAAAGATGTAAATTTTTTAAGTCATGGAAAGAATCATTAAAATGGCAAAAACCTTCTGTTCCGAGGGTTACCTGAAACTGTAGGTCGATCTCGGTCGAGATCTTCTGTGTTGGTCGGAGCCGACGTGTCCGGCAAGTGTATAGTGGCCGGAGCTGGTGTGTCCGACTTGTGGGACTGAAAGTGCTGCTAATCCTTCGTCCCTGGAGGGTGGGGGTACCTGCAAGGGACTCCGATACTTAAGTTAGCAAGGGTATTAAGTAGGTATTGAGTAGAATCAGAGTATCAGTTAGACCTGGGTGCTCCAGTGTATTTATAATGATAAGATGTGGCCTTCTGTGGATAAGATAAGTTAGTTATCTTATCTTATCTTTATCTTATCTTTAAGTGAGGTCATCTTATCTTCAAGGGAACCGCCCTTCTCTCTGTAGGCTTGGGCCGCCTTAAGATTTGAGGCGTGTTCCTCTATTTGGGCCCTTCTCTGGGCTTTCCTGGGGACTTGACCGAGCTCTTTGGGAAGAGGTCGGGTTGTCCTGACCTGAAGAGGTCGGTCGCTTTGTCTGTCGAACATCCCGGGTCGGACACCTCGACCCAGGATATGAACAGTGCCCCTGCTTGAGCTCGGTCTTCTTTTTGAGGTCGAGTCCTTGACTTCAGTCCTTTTTTGGTGAAGCCGAACTCAAGCATTTTGTCGATTCCTTTGTAGCAGCTTTTGAATGTAGAACGTTTCCTCTAAAAAGCGCGTGCTTTTATATCGGCGCTTTGGGAACGTGCGAGGGTTTAATGCTTTCTTTAATTTTAGCATTAATTGCCCCGTTTCCTTTTTTGGCTCTTTATTTTGATTTTGAAAGCCCAGAAACGGTTTCTCTTCTTTCGCCTTTTTCATAACTTCTTTTTTCCGCTCTCTCCACTCTTCTATTTTTGTGGCGTTGTTTTGGCGTTTCTGGAGCTTCTATTTTCGCCTGGAGTTTCGCGTTTCTCCCTGCGACATTACCTTTTGTTCGCGTTCTTTCCTTTGCTTGTGAGGAGGCATTCCCAGATTCCGTCTTCCATCTTCAGTTTTCTTTTGAAGCTTGCTGCTTTTTTCAGGTTGGTACTAACTTTCTTGTTTCTTTCGCGGCTTCACTTTTAGCTTTTTGGCGAAGCTTTGACTTTTGCATGCTTGAAAGTTTGAACCTTTTCATGATCTTGCGTTTGTTTATCGCTGTAAATGTATTTTCCTTGGCTTACTTGCATTCTTTTGGCATTTCCGTCGAGGCTTTCTAGGGTTTTATTTGTTGCTTCTGATAGAGAATCTGCATCTGTTCCTCGCTTTACTTGGTTGCTTTTTGTTTTTGATTTTGAGAAAGTTTGTACCTTTAATGATTTCTACTTGGCGCGCTTTGACGTTTGGGAATACTTTTTGCTTGGTAAACTGTGATGACTTTATGCTTCTGAAAATGCTTGCTTGTTTGAAGTCTTTTCCTTGTTTGAGAAATGCTGGGGTAGGAGCTGTAGATTTTCCTAGAAACCTTACTTGATTATTGCCTCCAAAGGATACCCCAAGGCTTTTGGTTTGAGTCTTGGGGTTTTCCTTTTCTGTTTGTTTCGCCCATATCGTATTGAGTTGTTTTCTCCCTTCTCCGAGATATTTTTAGTAACCTCATCTTCTTTTCTTACTTGTAGGATTAGTTGGCCTCATGTCTTCTCGCAATAACATTGTAGAGATGTCTTCCAGAGTTCCCGAGGGGATGTCCGATTGGCTAGACTCCCTTGTTTTGTTGTGTGTTTCTGTTGTGGATGCTGAGTTTTGCACAGAGCTGAGGAAGCGCCATAGGATTTGTGGTATCAATGCTCGTGAAGAGGATTACGAGCTTATTGCTCCTGATTCTGATGAGAGGGTTTGTTTTCCGACTTCCATTGAGAGGGAGCGTCCCTTCTTCTATGCCTATGAATACTTCTTCAGCCAGTTGAACGTTACCTTTCCTTTTACTGCTTTTGAGACCGACCTATTGTGGTCGTGTAATATTGCTCCATCCCAGCTTCACCCTAATTCCTGGGGTTTTATTAAAATTTTTCAACTTCTCTACCGTGTATTAGATGTAACACCTTCCCAAACTCTTTTCCTTTATTTGTTTGTTTCCGCCAAGCCTAGCGGTTCTTCAAAAAAGAAAGCTTCTTGGGTTTCCTTCAGGTCCGCCCAGGGCCACAAAGTTTTTGCAGTGTATGATGAGTCCTTCAAGGACTTCAAGAATTACTTCTTTAAGGTTTATGCTGTCGAAAGGGCCCGCCCCTTTTTTCTTGATGAAAATGATGAACCTTCTTTCCCTCTGGAGTGGCAGAGGGATGTGAGAGTGTCTCGCTATACCTAGGAGATGCTTGATGATATTGAGCGTGCTTTTGTTGTTGTTCTTGAGGATCTGTGGGGGAAACCACCCCATCTTGATACCAAAAGGTTTTCGAATGACCCGTCCTTGGTTCGGACTGTTTTGGGTATTTGTCTGACTTGTCTTTTATATTTGCTTCTTAATTTTTTCTCCTCTAGTTTGTGACCGTAACGCTTTGCTGTGGCTAATTCTGTATTTGTAGAGATGTCAAAGAACAACGACTCCATGAAGGCCTTCAAAAGGGCAAAGAAGGCAAGTGCTGCTCTTAACATCTCGGTCAAGGTGGCCGGCGAGGGATCGTCACAGGTCCCAGTGAAGCCTCCTGTGCCGAGTTCCCTTGGGCCGAGAAAAGTAATTCCTACTCCTCGGTTTCATCAGGTCGATCCTCCTCAGACTTCTACCATTGCTTCTGGTGTCCCTCCCTTAAAAAAGCAAAAGACATTCGAGCCCTTCAACCTGGATGCCCCGGACTTTGATGCTATCGAGTTTGTTGACCAACAAATTGCCCCTATGGTGGGCTTTCCATGGACGACGTGTCTCTTCTTCAGCATCTGGATTTTATCACAAAAAGTACTGTGAAGATGGCTCATATGGGTGTGGCTATTTTCCGAACAGTTCAGGGGATTCTGATTCATGCCACAAAATCCTTCATGGAGGAGGCCAAGTCAGAATTTGATCGAATCAAGGGTCTGAAGGAGGAGTTGGAGGTGAAGTTGGCGAAGGTGGAGAAGGAGCTGGAAGGTGAGAAGGCCAGCTCTGTTGCCCTGGCTGCTTCTTTGAAGTTGGCTGAGGACATGGCCCTGAAGCATAAGGATAGCTATGTCTCAGCTTATAGGGAATTAATGCGCCTCCGGGATGAGTTGGAAACTGCTCGGGCTAATTATGGCGAGCTTCAGGGTCACTTTGTGGGCAGCGTAACTACTGCCTCCGAGAACCTAATGGAGCAGTTCCGAATTATTGCCCCTGATGCCGACTTGACTCTTGTCAGCCTGGACAATGTTGTGAGGGATGGTAAAATTGTCCCTGATGACCAGGATGATGATGATGCTGACCCTCCCCCAGTGCCTTCTCTTAAGGTGTCGAGCTCCTCGATTCCTCCCGTTACGTCTGATCCGGATTACCAGATTCTGAACCGGGATGATGGAACTGTAGATGCTGTGCCCCTTCAGAGTCGCCCTCCTTCTCCCCGTACTGATGCTGCCGGGAAGGCTCCCGATCTTAGCTGATCTTTTTTTTGAATATTTGTGTAAATAGCCCGATTTGTGGGCTTTTGAACTTGTTTTTGTGAATGATCTTTTATTGACTGTTGATACTCTAGTTGCTATTTTTAGCAACTTTATTTTGAAAACAAAATGGTTTCTCTGAGGTTGATTTCGGTGGCCTCTTTGAAGCTTTATCATGCTATGCTTTCATTGTGCTTTAGCAGGGTGTCTGTTGGAATCTTGCTGCTTGGCCTCTTTAGATTGTTTTCGTAATTTTGTTTGTAGCTTGGATCCTTTTGAGGTCATGACTTGTGAGGGGTCCAACTTGTTTTTCGGTTTCCTCGCTTTTGTTTTGTGTTTTTAGTTCCTTATAACCGATTTCTTTATATTGGTCCCCTTCTAAGTTATTTTTGTAATCCTCTTTTCTGGGCCTTTGCCAGGTCTCTTTAAGGGATTACTTTTATAACTTATCTTTGTAGGAGACCGACTTCGTTAGGTCGATCTTTTCCTAGTTGTTTTTGTAATCCTCTTTCTTGGACCTTTGCTAGGTCTCTTTTCAGGGATTACTTTTACAACTTGTTTTGTAGGAAACCGACTTCGTTAGGTCGATCTCTTCTAAGTTGTTTTTGTAATCCTCTTTCTTGGACCTTTGTTAGGTCTCTTTCAGGGATTACTTTTACAACTTGTTTTGTAGGAAACCGACTTCGTTAGGTCGATCTCTTCTAAGTTATTTTTGTAATCCTCTTTCTTGGACCTTTGTTAGGTCTCTTTCAGGGATTACTTTTACAACTTGTTTTGTAGGAAACCGACTTCGTTAGGTCGATCTCTTCTAAGTTGTTTTTGTAATCCTCTTTCTTGGACCTTTGTTAGGTCTCTTTCAGGGATTACTTTTACAACTTGTTTTGTAGGAAACTGACTTCGTTAGGTCGATCTCTTCTAAGTTGTTTTTGTAATCCTCTTTCTTGGACCTTTGTTAGGTCTCTTTCAGGGATTACTTTTACAACTTGTCTTGTAGGAGACCGACTTCGTTAGGTCGATCTCTTCTAAGTTATAACAATTCCTCTTTAATAGGGTTGGCCAGACCTCTTTTCAGGGATTTGCTGATAACTTGGACTGGTTTGATCCGATTTTTTAATATTCGGCCAGTCTTTTTTAAGTTATTATATAGCAATCCATAAGACCTCGTCAGGTTCTTTTTCGGGATCACTTTCGATAACTTCTTGCATTATTCTGTGTTCATCTTTTGCCGATTTGTAGATTGTGATTTCTGTCCTGGTTTAATCGACCTTTAGGTGAATCACGTTTTCACCTTTGTCGATCGATTATTCGTATCAAGATCATATAGTGAATCTGCTCTTCACTTCTTGTTCGATCTGTTGCTTTATAATCGGACGATGAATGCTTCAGATTAATGCGTCTTGAGCATTTGTAGAATATCTGAAATGTATTTTATTTAAAGAAAGTGCAAATATATACAGGCGGGAGTTTTTCATACCCTTAAGTCGGATTAAATCTCAATCTTGATGCCTCATTAAAAAACCTTTTCAGGAAAAAAAGTGCGTCTTGTGATGAGACCTTTATCTAACTATAGTACCTTCTTAGGTTACAGGCGTGCCATGATCTGGGGAGTTCTCGTCCCTCGAGTTCGGACAGCCTTTAGTAGCCCTTCCCAAGTACTTCTGTGACTCGGTAGGGTCCTTTCCAATTAGCTGCCAGCTTTCCTTCTCCAGGTCGAGTTGTTCTAATATCATTTCGGATTAAGGTGAGATCGTTCTCCGTGAAATCTCTTGGCACTACCCTCTGATTATACCTGGAAGCCATTCGTCGCTTTAGTGCTTCTTCTCTGATCCGAGCTCTTTCTTGGATTTCTGGAAGTAGGTCGAGCTCTTCTCTTTGAAGTTGAGAATTTGTTTGCTCATTGTAGTGGACTACTCGGGGAGATCCTTCCTCAACCTCTATTGGAATCATTGCCTCCACTCCGTATGCTAGTCGGAATGGTGATTCATTCGTGGTAGAATGGGGGGTCGTCCGATACGCCCATAGGACTTGTGGAAGTTCCTCGGCCCAAGTCCCCTTTGCTTCTTGCAGTCTACACTTCAACCCGGCCAATATGACTTTGTTGGCCGCTTCGGCTTGTCCGTTGGCTTGGGGATGTTCGACGGAGGTGAACTGGTGTTTTATATTCAAGTCGGCCACTAACTTTCTGAAGCCTGCATCTGTGAATTGGGTGCCATTGTCTGTGGTGATGGAGTATGGGACCCCAAACCTTGTAACGATGTTCCTATATAGGAATTTCCGACTTCTTTGAGCAGTGGCATTGGCTAGGGATTCTGCCTCGATCCATTTCGTGAAATAGTCTGCTCCTACTATGAGGAATTTTACTTGTCCCGATCCCTGTGGGAAGGGTCCGAGAAGATCGAGTCCCCATTTTGCAAATGGCCAGGGTGAGGTCATGCTAATGAGTTTTTCTGGCGGGGCGATGTGAAAGTTGGCATGCTTCTGACATGGTGGACATGTCTTTACAAATTCTGTAGCTTCCTTTCATATAGTTGGCCAATAGAATCCTGCCCGGAGTACTTTTTTAGTGAGAGCTTGTGCTCCGAGATGATTGTCACAAATGCCGTTGTGTACTTCTTCCAAGACTTTCTTTGTATTGGATGTCGGGACGCATTTTAACAATGGTGTTGAGATCCCTCTTTTGTACAGGATGTTGTTTATGATAGTGTAGTACTGTGCCTCCCTTTTTAACCTCTTTGCCTCCTTTTCATCTGTGGGAAGCGCTTCTGTTTTGAGGTAGTTAATTATGGGGGTCATCCATCCTTGATCCCGATCTGTTATGGCTAGGATTTTTTCTTCTTCCGATATTGATGGGTTCTGTAGTATTTCCTGGATGAGGCTTCTATTGTTGCCCCCTGGTTTGGTGCTGGCTAGCTTTGAGAGCGCGTCATCACGGACATTTTGCTCGTGGGGTATGTGGCAGATCCTATATTCTCCAAGTTGTCCGAGCTGTTCTTTGGTTTTATCCAAATATTTTTACATGGTAGGATCTTTGGCTTGGTAGCTTCCCGTTATTTGTGAGGTAACGACTTGTGAGTCACTGTAGATGTTGAGTTTCTGAGCTCCAACTTCCCTAGCCAGCTTCAAACCAGCTAATAACGCTTCGTATTCCGCTTGGTTTTTTGAGGCCGGGAATCCGAATTTCAGGGAAAGCTCAAGTTGGGTTCCTTGGTTGCTTTCGATTATCACATCTGCACCACTTCGGGCTTTATTTGAGGAACCGTCCACGTATATGTTTCACTCCATGGGGATTTCTGTGGTGTCTGTGAATTCTGCAATGATGTCGGCTAGGTATTGTGATTTGATGGTTGTTCGTGCCTCGTATTGGAGGTCGAACTCGGACAACTCGATTGCCCACTGTAGGATTCTTCCTGCTAGATCTGTTTTCTATAGTATCCCTTTTATGGGCTGGTTGGTCCGAAATTTGATGGTGTGCGCTTGGAAGTATGGGCGAAGTCGTCGGGATGTGAGTATCAAAGCGTAGGCGAACTTCTCTATTTTCTGGTAGTTCAACTCTGACCCCTGTAGTGCTTTACTAATGAAGTAGACGGGTTGTTGTCCCCCTTCATCTTCTCTAATTAGTGTTGAGGCTATTGCCCGACTTCCTACAGCGAGATATAGTATGAGTGGTTCTCCCTTTCGTGGTCGAGATAGGATGGGGGGCTGTCCTAGGAATTCTTTAAAGTCTCGGAAGGCTTGTTCACATTCCGTTGTCCACTCGAAGTTTTTTCCCTTCCTTAAGGTAGAGTAGAAGGGGAGGGATCTTATTGCTGACCCTGCTAGGAATCTGGACAAGGCTGCCAGTCTCCCATTGAGTTGTTGGACTTCTTTGACGCAGGTCGGGCTTTTCATGTTGAGTATGGCCTGGCATTTATCTGGATTTGCCTCGATTCCTCTTTGTGTGAGCATGAAGCCCAGGAATTTTTCTGCCTCTACTGCGAAGGTGCATTTAGCCAGGTTGAGTCGCATGTCGTGCTTCCGTATGGTGTTGAACACTTGAACCAAGTTGGTTAGTAATGTTTCTTCACTTTGTGTCTTTATCAACATGTCGTCTACATAGACCTCCATGATTTTTCCGATGTGGTCTGAAAAGACTTTATTCATTAGCCTTTGATAAGTGGCTCCCGCATTCTTAAGGCCGAAAGGCATTACGATATAGCAATAATTTGCTTTTGGTGTAAGAAATGAGGTCTTTTCTTGATCCGGTGGATACATTGGAATCTGGTTGTAGCCTGAGTATGCGTCCATGAATGAGAGATACTTATATTCTGATGAGGCATCGACTAGAGCATTGATGCTTGGGAGTGGATAAGGGTCTTTTGGGCAGGCTTTGTTGAGGTCGGTGTAATCGGTGCACATTCGCCACTTCCCATTTGACTTTTTCACCAAGACGACGTTTGCTAGCCATAGTGGGTATTTAACTTCTCTTATGAACCCTGCCTCTAGTAGTGCTTGTACTTGTTCTTCTACAGCTTGAGACCGGTCAGGCCCAAGTTTTCTTTGTCTTTGTTGTACCGGCCGGGATCCCGGGTAGACTGCCAGCTTGTGGCTCATTAGTTCGGGATCTATGCCCAGCATGTCGGCAGCTTTCCATGCGAAGAGATCAACATTATCTTGTAGAAACCGTATTAGCGATTCTTTTGCGTCTCCTTTCAGGACCGTGCCAATATTAGTTGTTTTGTCCGAGGTATCTCCGATCTGGACTCTTTCTATTTCTCCTTCAAGTGGTGGGCAGAGTTCTTGTCGTTTCTGATCTCCGCCGAGTTCGATCGTGTGGAACTCCCCTCCTTCGCCTCGGAGATTTAGACTTTCGTTATAACAGCGACGCGCCATCTTTTGATCTGCTTTTATTATAGCTATCCCTTCTATAGTTGGGAATTTCATACATAGATGTGGAGTTGAAACTATTGCTCCGAGTTGATTTAACGTTGTCCGACCTATTAAGGCATTGTAGGCTGAGCTTACGTCGACCACGATATAATCTATCTTAAGTGTTCTGGATTGGTTCCCCTTTCCGAAGGTTGTATGTAACGATACGTATCCCAATGGCTGTACTGGGGTATCACCGAGTCCGAACAGGCTATTCGGGTATGCTCTTAGCTCTTTTTCTTCTAAGCCGAGTTTGTCGAAGGCAGTTTTGAATAAGATGTCGGCAGAGTTTCCTTGGTCAATTAATGTGCGGTGGAGTTTGGCGTTTGCCAATATGATTGTGATGACCATGGGGTCGTCGTGTCCTGAGATGATTCCGGATGCATCTTTTTTGGTAAACGTGATTGCTGGGATCTCTAGCACCTCTTTCTTGCCTTCGACATGATACACTTCTTTGAGGTGTCGCTTGCGGGATGATTTGGAGATTCCTCCTCCAGTAAATCCACCGTGTATCATGTGGATATGTCTTTTTAGTGTGCGGGGTGATCGTTCAGATCGTCCGACATCTTCATCCCTTCTTCTTTTTCTTGGTTCTTCATCCCGGTTGGTCAGGAACCGATCTAGTTTTCCTTCCCTAACTAATTTCTCTATGACGTTTTTCAAGTCAAAGTATTCGTTGGTGGAATGTCCTCGGACTTGATGGTACTCACAGTATTCGTTCCGATTTCCTCCTCCCCTTTTGCCTTTAAGTGGCCGAGTTGGGGGTATTTTTTCCATATGACAGACTTCTTTGTAAATATCTACCAAGGATACCCTAAGAGGGGTGTAGTTATGATATTTTTTATTTTCTCTCCGGAGCGATCTTCTTTTTTCCTGGATTCTTTATCTTTATCTCGGTAGGCAGAACCAAACCTCGAGGCTTCTCCAAGTCGAGAATTCTCCTCCATGTTGATGTACTTCTGCGCCCGTTCTTGTACTTCGTCTAGGGATGTCGGGTACCTCTTTGATATAGATTGGCTAAATGGTCCTTCTCGTAGGCCATTTATGAGACCCATGATGGCAGCTTCTGTTGGTAGACTTTGTATATCCATGCATATTTTGTTGAATCTTTCCATGTAGTTGCGAAGACTCTCTCGAACTCCTTGCTTGATCCCTAGTAGGCTAGGTGCGTGTTTAGCTTTGTCCTTTTGTATGGAAAATCAGGTCAGGAACTTTTTGGCCAGGTCGTCGAAACTCAAGATGGATTTTGGAGGTAGGTTGTCGAACCATCTAATGGCTGTCTTGGTAAGAGTTGTTGGAAAGACTTTGCAGCGAACTGCATCTGAGGCGTCAATGAGGTACATTCTACTTCTGAAGTTGCTGAGATGGTGGTTGGGGTCCGAGGTGCCGTCATATAGAGTCATATCCGGAAGTTTGAAATCTTTTGGGATTTTGGTCTTCATAATTTCCCTGGTGAATGGATCTTGATCTTCCTGAAAGCTATCCTCTGTGGAGGGTCGTGTAGCTTTAGTTTTGAGATCGGCTTCGAGTTTCATAAGCTTATCTTCTAATTCTCGGCGACGCCTTATCTCCCGACGTAGATCCTCTTCTTTTTCGCGTTGATGTTGGGCTTCTTTCTCAAGTTGTTTCAATCGATTTTGAAGTGCTTCTATCACCCCGGGATTTGATGAATTTTTGTCTCCATTGGATTCCGGAGTATCTTTAAGTATAGCCTCCGTGTTTTTGTGTGGCGTTCTATCTTCCAAACCTGAGTCGTGGTCGTTGTCATGGTTGTCCACCATGGTGTTGGGATGACTTCCAGGTTCCCTGGCAACGGCGCCAATATTCTGAGGGTTACCTGAAACTGTAGGTCGATCTCGGTCGAGATCTTCTGTGTTGGTCGGAGCCGACGTGTCCGGCAGGTGTATAGCGGCCGGAGCTGGTGTGTCCGACTTGTGGGACTGAAATTCCTGCTGATCCTTCGTCCCCGAAGGGTGGGGAGTACCTGCAAAGGACTCTGATGCTTAAGTTAGCAAGGGTATTAAGCAGGTATTGAGTAGAATCAGAGTATCAGTTATACTTGGGTGCTCCAGTGTATTTATAATGATGAGATGTGGCCTTCTGTGGATAAGATAAGTTAGTTATCTTATCTTATCTTTATCTTATCTTTAAGTGAGGTCATCTTATCTTCAAGGGAACCGCCCTTCTCTCTGTAGGCTTGGGCCGCCTTAGGATTTGAGGCGTGTTCCTCTATTTGGGCCCTTCCCTGGGCTTTCCTGGGGACTTGACCGAGCTCTTTGGGAAGAGGTCAGGTTGTCCTAACCTGAAGAGGTCGGTTGCTTTGTCTGTCGAACATCCTGGGTCGGACACCTCGACCCAGGGTATGAACACATTCCTATCCTAAATAGCACGAAAAGAGATCCATCCCTGTGTCTTAGAGCTGAAAAGTTTGGTGAGGACATTAAGTTTTCAACAAAGAAGCTGGTATATTTTCTAGAAACTCCAAGAATTAGAATGAAGCTGAGAAAGAGCAACATTACAGAATTTAAGGATTTCGGATTCACAATCAGAAAAGAGAAGGGTAACCCCTAATCTTTTGAAAAAGCTATCATACATATAGATGAAATGGCAATCCAACTTGTCAAGTCAGGAAAAACTGACCCTCTCTTTAGGGTCAGCCACTACAATTTCATATTTTCTCTCATCCTTCCGATTTAGACATAACCTATGATGTTCATGAAAGGTTTCAGCATACTCATTATCAATAATAAGGACAAGAGTAAGTACGAATATCTACCCAAGTCAGGTCGAAGAGGACATTAGAAGATATGTTGTGAATTACTGAATGAGACATAAAAGTGATGCCTACAACACAACAAACAAAGAAAATCATCACAACAAGTTGAAAATTTGGGCATAATGAAGTATTTACAAAATCACAAGAAGTCGGGTCATCATCCATAACACCAAAAATAATATCATTTTTATAAACATAGCAACCACCACATTATCAGATACATAAATGGTGCCATTTTCAATTAATAAAGTGACACTATTTAGGAGCAATACGACGCAAAAAGCCACACACAAACTTTCAACGGTGATAACAAGCTAAAAATCAAGAAAAAGGCAAAACTTCAAAAGTTAGCACATTTCAAAAACACCCTTCTTTCCAAACCAGACCATAAAAAAGAATACTACATAGAACAACGAAATAAAGAAGTTTCAAAAGGTTAAAATACCAACCTGAAAGGGAGCACAAAGTAAAAGCAGTGCATAACAACAGCAAAACACGAATATTCCTCTCCAAAGCACGAGCAAAGCCTTCTAAGCCTCAAGATAAAAAAAATTTTGAATGGAAGATTGGGTGTACAAAAGGGAGTTGAAAAGATTGAAAGAGGAAAGAAAGGAGTGCAAACGTTTCAGAAGAAAGGTAAAAAAGAAGAAAGAGAAATGAGTCTGAATATTTATAAGACATCAGGAACAAAAAAAAGTGATTTCACGATCCCTTCATTTATGGCACACAATTATCAAGGTAACCGTAGAATAACCTATGCAACAAATGAAAAGACATAACATCATTTTATTTAAAATTCATTGAATACCCGATGTGATTTTGGAAAGGCGGTTCAATCCGACCTAAGGTGCTAATATATAAGAAACCAGTTTTAATCCACAAATGCTTAAGTCCAACCTTGAAAAGATCGGACTCAAGTAGGAGAATTGTTCATACATTGACCCAAAAATGAAGTCAGGTCCAAAATGAATAGAAGCCCACTCAAGAGATCTAACTACTATACCTACCCGACGTCATAGAGGTCGGGCATGATGACAACAATTCATCTCTACCTAATAACCAACTCATAAGATATCTTCCTCTAATCTAAAAGAAATATCTCAATAACTTCTTTAGAAAAAAAGGAACATTTATCCATCATAAAAGGTGGAACGACTCTAAAAAAAGTGGTATCTACTCTATTATAAATATATTGACACCCTCAGGTATATTCAGGACCCAATTTACTAAAGTCTTGTTTAAAACCCATTGCTAACTTAAGCATTGGAGTCTCTTATAGGAACCACCCACTACCTTTTCACGAGAAACTCATACAATTATACATCAACATCAATACAAGTCAAATGTCGCCACAGAATAAGTCTTGACCTTACGTCCAAGCCCAAAAACAACCCAATTTTAGATAACTCTCGGAACATTTGTGTTAATACGTAAAGTGCATATGAATTTAAAAATAATATGTATGTTGATTATGTTAATGCAAATACGGTTAAATATATGGGGGTTAATGAAGATATGTTAGTTATATTTATATTAAATAAATAAAATTTAATTTTAATACATTGTCAATGTGAAGTAATTTTATATGTGCATTTAATTACATAATATTACATTAATAAAAATAATTACTTTTTATATTGACTCGTGAATGATTATCTAAAAAATAGATGTGACTGCATAATGGTGTAAGACGCTTTATACTGTTAGTATATCAAAATTAAACTCAAATAAATAATATATAACAATATGAAGTAGTTAGAGTAATGTAATTAGTGGTAATTGTTATAATTAGTGATTAAGAGTATATACTATAGAGATAATGTTATGTTATGGTGCTTTTAATGGTACTTAAATTTTAGACATAAAATTTAAAAATAAAAGAGTAGATCCATTTTTTTTATTTTTAGATAATTTAGACACAAAAAATTATAGGCACTAAAAATTTTTTTGTTATATTAATACAAAATTAGTATTAAGGTTATCAGAAATGATAATAATAGATTACATTAGGAATTATATTTTGAGATTTAATTTAGTTAATAATTAAGTAAAAAGGATGTAAAATTGATTTACGTTAGGCATTATATTTTTTGTGAACAAAAAAAAACGAGGAAAAGTTGATTTAGTGTAATGTATAATAATTTTTTTTAAAACTATATGAATTAAGAAAATATTAAGTAGACATAGTCCACTTACTTTGAATTGACAAATAATAGAAATTTTCTTGAAGAATGAATATTCTGAAGAATCTTTCAAGAATACAAAATATATAATTTCTTCTAAGTTTTCTATTTAAAGTTTAATGACGATGACAAATAGTTTAAATTTTATTTTTTATTATAATATATTTAATTTTTTGTTTATAATAACTTTTGAAAATTTAGGGGATGAATTGAATATTTTGTTACAATAATACATGGTTAATATTAATATTTATATAAGTTAAATGATTTCCATATATACATAAATGACGTTAGTTACAAAAATCTTATTAACTTCATAAAAAATTTTAGTTTGCCGTCTTGAATTTTAAGATGGGATCAAAATTTTTTAGAGCAAAAAATTTAGTAAAGTAGTAAAGTGAATAGCTAATCCCTCTTAAATAATGATAGTAAAATATATATTTTATAAAAATTATAAAATCAATAATAATTAGTCTTTTATTTTATTACTTTATTAGTTTTTTTACTTAAAAAAATCTAAATTCAATAAGATGAAAATACACAATTTAATTATTATTTACCAATATTTTAAAGTTATTATATTATGAGTTTAATTTGATTCAATAATAACATATTATTTTATACTGTCAATTAATTATATTCATTTTTTTAGAGAACTATTTATTTATTAATTGTTATAAGTAGTTATCTTTTATAACATAGTAATATATAATTAGATATACGTATAAATTTATTTATACTATCAATATATTAAAATTAAATTCATTATATTATTTCCTAATTAAAGTTTCATATACATGAAGAACAGTCAATATAAAATTAATACATGCCTCATGCAAATAGTTATTATGAAATTAATACATTCTAATAATATTCATGATGAGTCTGAATATTTATAAGACATCAGGAACAAAAAAAGTGATTTCACGATCCCTTCATTTATGGCACATAATTATTAAAGTAACCGTAGAATAACCTGTGCAACAAATAAAAAGACATAATGTAAAACCCGGTTAATTAACGGCTAATTAACCCATAAATGAGAATTTATTCTAGAAAGCCTAAAATGTGATTCTTATGGCTAAATGTGATAGAGGAGACTGAGACGAGAATTTCGGTACCAATTTTATAGAATTCGGACCAAGATTGGACCGAACGGGCCAAATCGGGCCAATTGGACCCAAAGTGGGCCCTTGGCCCAACATAACTTAACCAAAACCCTAGTTTTCAGCACTCTCTCTCCTCATTTGTTACACACACAAGCTGAAATGGTGGAGAGGAAGGGAAGAACATTCTCTCAACTTCTCTCTCTCACTTAATCTTCAAACCACCATAACTTTTGATCTAGAGCTCCGATTGCCGCCCCGTTTGCGGCCACGCGTTCACCGCGGAGAGCTCTACAAAACCCATACCATCAATCTTGAGGTAAGCCACACTTTGCTGTTCGAATCTCAGCCCTTGTTTTCGAGTTTCAATGGGTGAAATGTTGAGATTTTGGGTTCTTTGATGTTATAGGACCCAACCCTCTTGAAGGAGAAGGTTAATCTTGTCTCCTTGGACCTTGGGTGTGGTAAGATTCTCAACCCTAGTGTATTTTTGTTGTTTTATGATGTTTGGGTTTGAGATGTTGTGTATGGGTATGATGGTTGTGGCTTAGGTTGTGTATGTGTGGATATTGGAGCTTGATTGGTGATTTTGAAAAGTTGGAAAGGGTTTGGTGGTGCAAAATCTGTTCTTGGAAGTGTTGAGGCCTTGAGAGCTTGTGGATAAGTGGTTTGGAAGTGCTCCGGTGGAGCTTGGGAAAATCGGCTAAGGTATGGTTTCGGTTTCCCGTATCTAATATGTAATGTGGTAGGAAATACTTAGGCTAGAGGCCTAAGATAGGCATTGAATGGTTGATGTTGTTAAATGATTGAGATATATGATGTGGTCATATATGTGATGATGATTATTGATGCCTTAATGGTATGATGTATGAGAAGTATGCATGTTGTGATATATTCTTGATGATTGGTTATGGTTGAATTGTGGGTTGAACCATGTTGATGGTGAATATGATATTGATTATGTATAATGATGGTAAATTGGAATTGGTGTTGTTGGGAATTGGCATGAGGAATAGTATATGATATGTCAATATGTTTGAGTTTAAGCCACTTGGGTGAAGTGGGCTAAAATGATGAGATAGTGATTTTGTATATTGTGGTAATGTGTCAATGTGTGAGTTGAGGAGGCTTGATATTGAATTTGATACATTTTGATTGATTTCAAAGAAAAGGGATGAAACTGGCATGTTTTGATTGGTTTTGAAAAAAGTTAAAAAATGGTTTGTTTTGAAAATGGCATATTGTGGTTTTGTATAAAAATATGGTTTTTGGGCATACTTTGACGGGACATAACTTGGACTACGGATCTCCGTTTTGTACCAAATTTGTTTAGAAATGTAATTGGATTCGGGATGTCCATGCCGTTCGAAGAACGGGCAAAAAACGATTTAAAATGAGGAAGTTATGTCCGTTGGAAGATTGGGGTGTAAATCTGTGAATTCTGCAGTTTTTAACTTAGAAAATTTTTAGCAGAATGACCCCTTGCGCGTGGGCGCACCTGGCGCGTGCGCGCCGATCTTCCGAAAATTGCCATCCACGCGTGAGCGTGAGGTGCGCGGGCGCGCCGATGGTGCTGCACCCAATGCCCAGCCATTTTCCAGAGAGTTATGCCAGAACTGTGCCGGTGTTGTGCCTGGGGCACGAGATACCCGCGCGTACGCGTGGTTGACGCGTGCGCGTCGATGGGCAAGTTTGGAATCCACGAGCTAGCGTGCCTGACGCTTACGCGTCGATGAGTTTTTGAGGCCATCCACGCGTGAGCGTGGAGTGCGCGTACGCGTGGACCTGTTTTCATCCCAAAGTTGATTTTTGAGTTTTAAAAGCCAAATTTCATACTTCTGAGCCTCCGATCTCACCACTTATATCTTAAATCATTAGGATATGCCTAGCCATGAGAGAAGGAGCTAGTGGATGTGGTAACTTGCGAGTGAAGCAAGGGAAAATGAATGATCAATGAGGATCATTGATGATTATGTGAGATGTGGAGGATGGTGGTGGAAGTGCTTGTTATGCCATTGGCCGAAGGGCCGTGATTATTTATGAATATGGCTGGTTATGGATTTAACCGTGAGCCGGAATAGCTGTGTATGCTATGAATATTGGCTGGTTCTGGATTGAACCGTGAGCCGGAATGGCTAGTATGGATGTTGATCCATGGATGAGAATTCACGCATGTTGATGCTGAATTATTGATAATTGTGATTTGCACTTCCACTATCAGAGATACGAGTTTCCCTGGGTAGTAGCAGTGGCTAGCCACCACGTGCTCCAGGTTGAGGCTTGAGACTCTGTTGACCCTATGTCGTAAGTGTGGCCGGGCACTGTGAAAGGCCCGGATGAGCTCGAACCCCCGTAAATATTCACCAGTGAGGGTGATGTATATGGATCATGTTTATGACCAAGTTTATAACGAGTATAACTCGAGTTTGGGGATGCACGACAGAGGGACAGTCCAATGGTTAGCGACCAGGACTTGTCGGGTTGGCTATATAACCGACAAGATGATATCATCGGCCACTAGGGACAGGCATTCATCATATGCATACTATATGAATTGTTTGAGATTGCCTATTTGACTGCATATTACTTGCTAATTGTCTAAATGCCTTACTTGTTCCTAATTGTATATTTCTTGTCTGATATAACTGTGTTTGCTTTATTATACTCCTGCTGGTGGTTGGGAGGATTGAAGGAATTGGAAAGGGAAGTATTAGTTAGACTGAAGAATCTTTAGACAGATGCCCTTTATGGTTTAGCTTGTTTATAAGCGTTGATATTATCTGGAGGAAGTTCTAGGATTGCCTTTGGCTTTCCTCCATTATTATGTATTATATATGTGGAAGCTGTTACCTGCTGGGAACCTCTGGTTCTCACCCATGCAGATTTTGTGGTTTTCAGATGCAGGACGTGAGGTTTCCCGCTGAGGCATGCTGGAGACTTCTTGATTGCGAAGATTCCTTGTTCTTGGGGACCATGTTTTTGGTTTATATGTTTTGTTTAGATACTTATATCTCCATTAAATAATACAAACTGTGATGACTCCTCTTATGGGAGATTTTGGAGAATAGGTTTTCTGTGTTCGTGTCCCTTTGGGTTTCCTTTGGGGTTTTCCTTATTTTATCATATGTATGTATATTGTTATGCTCGGACCGGTTATCTTCGCATCCGGATCTTGAGTCTTGATATTCCTGTTTTTGACACTCTTTTGTATATATATAATCACGCGTTGGATTATCCTTGTTCGTTATGTTATCGATCGGAGTGTTGCGCTTTAAGGTTGCGGTTTTTGTTTACCCCTTTTTCTACAAAGGCTCCTAGTTATAATTAATTATTCATATTACTATACGTACTAATTTTTGTTTTAGAGGTCGTAATACCTTGCCATCTCTGAATTATGACTTAAGCATAAGACTTTGTATGGTAGGGTGTTACATTATGGTATCAGAGCAGTTCGTTCCTGTAGAGCCTGAGGGATGGACTGATTATGCTTCTGTGCATTCTCTGTATGTGTGTGCTATGTGCTATTAGTATATCTGTTTGATATATTTGGCATAAACGTTCATGAGCATGCATTTGGGACTTTGAAGTACTAGACTTCCGATATTGAGACTGATCAACTTAATATCGATTGTTTGGTATGTATAGGAACCAGATGGCGCCTCGTGGACGCGGTAGAGGTAGTGCGAGAGGTCGTACGAACGCTCGTGCGCCGGAGAATAACCCTAATGACCCGGTGAACTTTATGGCTGCGTTGGAGAACATGGCTGCTGCTATGCAAGCCACTGCTGAGGCTCTTGGTCAACAGATGAACAACCATGGTAATGATGGAGGTGGAGTTCAGGGTCCGATGACCTTGGCAAACTTTTTGAAGGTTAATCCACCTAAGTTCAAGGGAACTACTAGTCCGACTGAGGCTGATACCTGGTTTCAGGCTATAGAGCGAGCGCTGCAAGCGCAAGTGGTGCCTGAAGGACAGCGTGTTGAGTTTGCTACCTATATGCTTGTCGGTGAAGCGTCGCATTGGTGGCAAGGTATCCGACGTCTTCTGCAGCAAGGCGATGACTATATCACTTGGAATGTTTTCCAAGAGGAGTTCTATAAGAAGTACTTTCCGACTTCTGCTAGGACGGCTAAGGAACTTGAATTGTTACAGCTGAAGCAGGGTACTATGTCCATATCAGAGTATACTGACAAGTTTGAGGAGCTATTCAGGTTCTCTCGTATGTGCCAAGGGACTCCGGTGGACTATGAGGAATGGAAGTGTGTTAAGTATGAAGGAGGACTCCGGAGTGATATCTTCAGTTCAGTGGGACCAATGGAGATTAGGACTTTCTCCGAATTGGTGAACAAGTGTAGGGTTGCTGAAGAGTGTGTGAAAAGGGCAACCGCTGAAAAAGGGAGTCACAGAGGTTCATTTCCACAGAACCGAGGGAAGAGCTTTGCACCTAGAGGTCCGTCTTTCAAGAGGGGAGGCTCTTTCAGGAGGCCCAACAACAACAACTCCCAAGGAAAGAAGTTTGGGAAGCAGCCTCAGAATGATCAAGCTTGCACTAGGTGTGGGAGTCACCATCCGGGAGCACCATGCAAGGCCGGATGGGGTTTGTGCTACAATTGTGGAAAAGCGGGGCATAAAGCCGCCAATTGTCTGGAGAGGCAGAAACAAGGTGCTGGGAAGGCACAACAGACTGGTCGGGTGTTCACCACTTCAGCTGTAGGAGCTGAGGGATCTGAGACACTCATTCGAGGTAACTGTGAAATAGCTGGTCAAACTTTAAATGCTTTATTTGATTCGGGAGCATCACATTCATTCATTGCATTTGAGAAAGCCCATGAGTTAGGGTTGAAGATTGCAACTTTAGGTTATGACCTAAAGGTATATAATGCTACCCATGAAGCCATGGTAACTAGGCTAGGATGTCCGGAAGTTTCTTTTAGGTTCAAGCAGCGCGATTTTGTTCATAATTTAATCTGCTTGCCGATGGTTGGACTTGATCTTATCTTGGGATTGGACTGGTTATCTAAGAATCATGTTCTGCTGGATTGTTCTACAAAGTCGGTGTACTTTATGCCGGAAGATACAGAAGGGCCGGTCGTGGTGAATAACTATTACTTGAATTCGATGATAGTGAACTGTTCCGGAACCGAATGTCAGGGTATCATGTTGTTAACCGCGGGCGTTTCGGGTGATGATCAAAGGTTGGAGCAGATTCCGGTTGTGTGTGAGTTTCCGGAAGTGTTTCCCGATGATATTGATGAGTTTCCACCTAACCGAGAGGTTGAGTTTGCTATTGAATTGGTGCCCGGAGCGGGACCAATCTCAAGTGCTCCTTATAGGATGTCACCGTTAGAGATGAACGAGCTAAAGTCTCAGCTAGAGGATTTGTTGGGAAAGAATTTTATACGCCCAAGTGTCTCTCCGTGGGGTGCTCCAGTGTTACTGGTGAAGAAGAAGGATGGGAGTATGCGGCTCTGTGTGGATTACAGGCAGCTGAACAAGGTTACAATAAAGAATAAGTACCCATTGCCGAGGATTGATGATCTTATGGATCAGTTACAAGGAGCTGGAGTTTTCTCCAAGATCGATTTGCGATCCGGTTATCACCAGATAAGGGTGAGGGGTGAGGATATCCCTAAGACCGCTTTTAGGACTCGTTATGGTCATTACGAGTACACTGTAATGTCTTTTGGGTTGACGAACGCTCCTGCAGTGTTTATGGATTACATGAATAGAGTTTTCCGTCCGTTTCTGGATAAATTCGTTGTTGTCTTCATTGATGACATATTGATTTATTCCAAGACTGAAGAAGAGCATGCGGAACACTTGAGGACCGTGTTGCAGATTCTAAAGGAGAAGAAACTCTATGCAAAACTGTCTAAGTGTGAGTTTTGGAAGAATGAGGTGAAGTTTTTGGGCCATGTGGTGAGTAAGAAGGGAATAGCCGTAGATCCAACTAAGGTGGAGGCTGTGATGGATTGGAAGCAACCAACCACCGTAACAGAGGTAAGGAGTTTTCTGGGTTTAGCTGGCTATTACCGAAGGTTTATCAAAGGCTTTTCACAGATAGCTTTGCCAATGACAAAGTTAACCCGCAAAGACACTCCATTTGTTTGGACTCCTGAGTGCGAGGAGAGTTTTCAGACATTGAAGAAAAAGTTGACCACTGCACCTGTGTTAGTGTTACCCGAGCCGAATGAGCCATTTGAGGTGTATTGTGATGCCTCATTGAAGGGTCTAGGGTGCGTGCTGATGCAGCATCGTAATGTGGTGGCGTATGCCTCACGACAGTTGAGACCTCATGAAGTTAGTTACCCTATGCACGATTTGGAACTCGCTGCGGTTGTGTTTGCCTTAAAGGTGTGGAGGCATTATCTCTATGGGGTCAAGTTCCAAGTTTTCTCCGATCATAAGAGCTTGAAGTATCTCTTTGATCAGAAGGAGCTTAATATGAGGCAGAGGAGGTGGATGGAATTGTTGAAGGACTACGACTTTGAGTTGAATTACCATCCGGGAAAGGCGAACGTAGTGGCGGATGCGTTGAGTCGGAAGTCACTATATGCGGCTTGGATGATGCTTCAAGAGGAGAAGTTGCTCAAGGGATTTGAGAGTATAAACATTGGTGCTCAAGAAGTATCCGGAACTTTGTGTTTGAGCCGATTAGAAATCTCAAGTGACTTTAAGTCCGAACTCCTAAAGGCTCATCAAAATGATGAAGCGTTATGGAAGGTGTTACCGGCTATTGAGCAAGGAAAACGGTGGAGAGTGTCGGAAGAAAAAGATGGGTTATGGAGATTCAAGGGTAGGATCATTGTGCCGGATGTTGGCACTTTGAGGCAAGATATTTTAAAGGAGGCACACAAAAGCGGATTCTCCATTCACCCGGGAAGTACTAAGATGTACCATGATTTAAAGGCGATGTTTTGGTGGCCGGGTATGAAGAATGATGTGGCGGAATATGTTTCAAAGTGTTTAACTTGTCAAAAGGTAAAGATTGAACATCAAAGACCTTCCGGAATGTTGCAACCTTTAGAGATTCCGCAATGGAAGTGGGAAAGTATTGCAATGGACTTTGTGTCGGGATTGCCAAGGACTAGGGTTGGTTTTGATGCTATCTGGGTGATTGTGGATCGACTGACGAAGTCAGCTCACTTTTTGCCCATTCGGATGACTTACACCCTTGAGGAGCTAGCACGGTTGTACATAAAGGAGATTGTGACACTTCATGGTGTACCTGCTACTATAATCTCTGATAGAGATCCTCGTTTCACTTCAAGGTTTTGGGGTGCATTTCAGAAAGCTTTTGGAACCCGATTAAGCTTAAGCACGGCTTACCATCCTCAAACAGATGGTCAATCTGAGAGGACGATCCAAACACTAGAAGATATGTTGAGAGCTTGTGTTTTGGACCAACCGGTGAGTTGGGATCGATATATGCCATTAGTGGAGTTTGCATACAATAATAGTTATCATGCGAGCATTGGAATGGCTCCGTATGAGGCCTTGTATGGGAGGAAATGTCAATCTCCACTATATTGGTATGAAGCTGGAGAGAAAAGCTTGTTAGGGCCGGAAATGATAGCTGAGACTACTGAACAAGTCAAGAGAATCCGTGATAGGATGCTTACGGCGCAGAGTCGTCAAAAGAGTTACGCCGATCAGAGGCGAAAGCCCCTAGAATTTGAGGAAGGAGATCATGTTTTCCTTAAGGTTACTCCGACCACGGGAGTAGGTAGGGCGATTAAAGCAAAGAAGTTGAATCCTCGATACATTGGTCCATTTCAGATCCTGGAGAGGATTGGACCAGTGGCGTATCGGATGGCTCTACCACCTCATCTTTCGAACCTGCACGACGTGTTTCACGTGTCGCAGCTTCGGAAGTACACCCCTGATGCTAGCCATGTGTTAGAACCTGAGTCGGTTCAGTTAAGGGAGGATTTGACTCTTCCAGTGGCTCCGGTCAGAATTGATGACACTAGTATCAAACGGTTGCGTGGGAAAGATGTTTCACTAGTCAAAGTGGCTTGGAGTCGAGGCGGTGTTGAGGAACACACTTGGGAACTTGAGTCGGAGATGCGAACGGATTATCTGCATTTATTCTCAGGTAATTACATTTGAATTTTGTGGGCAAAATTCCCAATTAGGTGGGTAGAATGTAAAACCCGGTTAATTAACGGCTAATTAACCCATAAATGAGAATTTATTCTAGAAAGCCTAAAATGTGATTCTTATGGCTAAATGTGATAGAGGAGACTGAGACGAGAATTTCGGTACCAATTTTATAGAATTCGGACCAAGATTGGACCGAACGGGCCAAATCGGGCCAATTGGACCCAAAGTGGGCCCTTGGCCCAACATAACTTAACCAAAACCCTAGTTTTCAGCACTCTCTCTCCTCATTTGTTACACACACAAGCTGAAATGGTGGAGAGGAAGGGAAGAACATTCTCTCAACTTCTCTCTCTCACTTAATCTTCAAACCACCATAACTTTTGATCTAGAGCTCCGATTGCCGCCCCGTTTGCGGCCACGCGTTCACCGCGGAGAGCTCTACAAAACCCATACCATCAATCTTGAGGTAAGCCACACTTTACTGTTCGAATCTCAGCCCTTGTTTTCGAGTTTCAATGGGTGAAATGTTGAGATTTTGGGTTCTTTGATGTTATAGGACCCAACCCTCTTGAAGGAGAAGGTTAATCTTGTCTCCTTGGACCTTGGGTGTGGTAAGATTCTCAACCCTAGTGTATTTTTGTTGTTTTATGATGTTTGGGTTTGAGATGTTGTGTATGGGTATGATGGTTGTGGCTTAGGTTGTGTATGTGTGGATATTGGAGCTTGATTGGTGATTTTGAAAAGTTGGAAAGGGTTTGGTGGTGCAAAATCTGTTCTTGGAAGTGTTGAGGCCTTGAGAGCTTGTGGATAAGTGGTTTGGAAGTGCTCCGGTGGAGCTTGGGAAAATCGGCTAAGGTATGGTTTCGGTTTCCCGTATCTAATATGTAATGTGGTAGGAAATACTTAGGCTAGAGGCCTAAGATAGGCATTGAATGGTTGATGTTGTTAAATGATTGAGATATATGATGTGGTCATATATGTGATGATGATTATTGATGCCTTAATGGTATGATGTATGAGAAGTATGCATGTTGTGATATATTCTTGATGATTGGTTATGGTTGAATTGTGGGTTGAACCATGTTGATGGTGAATATGATATTGATTATGTATAATGATGGTAAATTGGAATTGGTGTTGTTGGGAATTGGCATGAGGAATAGTATATGATATGTCAATATGTTTGAGTTTAAGCCACTTGGGTGAAGTGGGCTAAAATGATGAGATAGTGATTTTGTATATTGTGGTAATGTGTCAATGTGTGAGTTGAGGAGGCTTGATATTGAATTTGATACATTTTGATTGATTTCAAAGAAAAGGGATGAAACTGGCATGTTTTGATTGGTTTTGAAAAAAGTTAAAAAATGGTTTGTTTTGAAAATGGCATATTGTGGTTTTGTATAAAAATATGGTTTTTGGGCATACTTTGACGGGACATAACTTGGACTACGGATCTCCGTTTTGTACCAAATCTGTTTAGAAATGTAATTGGATCCGGGATGTCCATGCCGTTCGAAGAACGGGCAAAAAACGATTTAAAATGAGGAAGTTATGTCCGTTGGAAGATTGGGGTGTAAATCTGTGAATTCTGCAGTTTTTAACCTAGAAAATTTTTAGCAGAATGACCCCTTGCGCGTGGGCGCACCTGGCGCGTGCGCGCCGATCTTCCGAAAATTGCCATCCACGCGTGAGCGTGAGGTGCGCGGGCGCGCCGATGGTGCTGCACCCAATGCCCAGCCATTTTCCAGAGAGTTATGCCAGAACTGTGCCGGTGTTGTGCCTGGGGCACGAGATACCCGCGCGTACGCGTGGTTGACGCGTGCGCGTCGATGGGCAAGTTTGGAATCCACGAGCTAGCGTGCCTGACGCTTACGCGTCGATGAGTTTTTGAGGCCATCCACGCGTGAGCGTGGAGTGCGCGTACGCGTGGACCTGTTTTCATCCCAAAGTTGATTTTTGAGTTTTAAAAGCCAAATTTCATACTTCTGAGCCTCCGATCTCACCACTTATATCTTAAATCATTAGGATATGCCTAGCCATGAGAGAAGGAGCTAGTGGATGTGGTAACTTGCGAGTGAAGCAAGGGAAAATGAATGATCAATGAGGATCATTGATGATTATGTGAGATGTGGAGGATGGTGGTGGAAGTGCTTGTTATGCCATTGGCCGAAGGGCCGTGATTATTTATGAATATGGCTGGTTATGGATTTAACCGTGAGCCGGAATAGCTGTGTATGCTATGAATATTGGCTGGTTCTGGATTGAACCGTGAGCCGGAATGGCTAGTATGGATGTTGATCCATGGATGAGAATTCACGCATGTTGATGCTGAATTATTGATAATTGTGATTTGCACTTCCACTATCAGAGATACGAGTTTCCCTGGGTAGTAGCAGTGGCTAGCCACCACGTGCTCCAGGTTGAGGCTTGAGACTCTGTTGACCCTATGTCGTAAGTGTGGCCGGGCACTGTGAAAGGCCCGGATGAGCTCGAACCCCCGTAAATATTCACCAGTGAGGGTGATGTATATGGATCATGTTTATGACCAAGTTTATAACGAGTATAACTCGAGTTTGGGGATGCACGACAGAGGGACAGTCCAATGGTTAGCGACCAGGACTTGTCGGGTTGGCTATATAACCGACAAGATGATATCATCGGCCACTAGGGACAGGCATTCATCATATGCATACTATATGAATTGTTTGAGATTGCCTATTTGACTGCATATTACTTGCTAATTGTCTAAATGCCTTACTTGTTCCTAATTGTATATTTCTTGTCTGATATAACTGTGTTTGCTTTATTATACTCCTGCTGGTGGTTGGGAGGATTGAAGGAATTGGAAAGGGAAGTATTAGTTAGACTGAAGAATCTTTAGACAGATGCCCTTTATGGTTTAGCTTGTTTATAAGCGTTGATATTATCTGGAGGAAGTTCTAGGATTGCCTTTGGCTTTCCTCCATTATTATGTATTATATATGTGGAAGCTGTTACCTGCTGGGAACCTCTGGTTCTCACCCATGCGGATTTTGTGGTTTTCAGATGCAGGACGTGAGGTTTCCCGCTGAGGCATGCTGGAGACTTCTTGATTGCGAAGATTCCTTGTTCTTGGGGACCATGTTTTTGGTTTATATGTTTTGTTTAGATACTTATATCTCCATTAAATAATACAAACTGTGATGACTCCTCTTATGGGAGATTTTGGAGAATAGGTTTTCTGTGTTTGTGTCCCTTTGGGTTTCCTTTGGGGTTTTCCTTATTTTATCATATGTATGTATATTGTTATGCTCGGACCGGTTATCTTCGCATCCGGATCTTGAGTCTTGATATTCCTGTTTTTGACACTCTTTTGTATATATATAATCACGCGTTGGATTATCCTTGTTCGTTATGTTATCGATCGGAGTGTTGCGCTTTAAGGTTGCGATTTTTGTTTACCCCTTTTTCTACAAAGGCTCCTAGTTATAATTAATTATTCATATTACTATACGTACTAATTTTTGTTTTAGAGGTCGTAATACCTTGCCATCTCTGAATTATGACTTAAGCATAAGACTTTGTATGGTAGGGTGTTACACATAACATCATTTTATTTAAAATACATTGAATACCCGATGTGATTTTGGAAAGGCGGTTCAGTCCGACCTAAGGTGTTAATATATAAGAAACCAGTTTTAATCCACAAATGCTTGAGTCCAACCTTGAAAAGATCGGACTCAAGTAGGAGAATTGTTCATACCTTGACCCAAAAATGAAGTCAGGTCCAAAATGAATAGAAGCCCACTCAAGAGATCTAACTACTATACCTACCCGACGTCATAGAGGTCGGGCACGATGACAACAATTCATCTCTACCTAATAACCAACTCATAAGATATCTTCCTCTAATCTAAAAGAAATATCTCAATAACTTCTTTAGAAAAAAAGGAACATTTATCCATCATAAAAGGTGGAACGACTCTAAAAAAAGTGGTATCTACTCTATTATAAATATATTGACACCCTCAGGTATATTCAGGACCCAATTTACTAAAATCTTGTTTAAAATCCCTTGCTAACTTAAGCATTGGAGTCTCTTATAGGAATCACCCGCTACCTTTTCACGAGAAACTCATACAATTATACATCAACATCAATACAAGTCAAATGTCGCCACAGAAGAAGTCTTGACCTTACGTCCAAACCCAAAAACAATCCAATTTTAGATAACTCTCGGAACATTTGTGTTAATACGTAAAGTGCATATGAATTTAAAAATAATATGTATGTTGATTATGTTAATGCAAATACGGTTAAATATATGGGGGTTAATGAAGATATGTTAGTTATATTTATATTAAATAAATAAAATTTAATTTTAATACATTCTCAATGTGAAATAATTTTATATGTGCATTTAATTACATAATATTACATTAATAAAAATAATTACTTTTAATATTGACTCGTGAATGATTATCTAAAAAAATAGATGTGACTACATAATGGTGTAAGACGCTTTATACGGTTAGTATATCAAAATTAAACTCAAATAAATAATATATAACAATATGAAGTAGTTAGAGTAATGTAATTAGTGGTAATTGTTATAATTAGTGATTAAGAGTATATACTATAGAGATAATGTTATGTTATGGTGCTTTTAATGGTACTTAAATTTTAGACATAAAATTTAAAAATAAAAGAGTAGATCCATTTTTTTATTTTCAGATAATTTAGACACAAAAAATTCTAGGCACTAAAAACTTTTTTGTTATGTTAATACAAAATTAGTATTAAGGTTATCAGAAATGATAATAATAGATTACATTAGGAATTATATTTTGAGATTTAATTTAATTAATAATTAAGTAAAAAGGATGTAAAATTGATTTACGTTAGGCATTATATTTTTTGTGAACAAAAAAAATGAAGAAAAGTTGATTTAGTGTAATGTATAATAATTTTTTTTAAAACTATATGAATTAAGAAAATATTAAGTAGACATAGTCCACTTACTTTGAATTGACAAATAATAGAAATTTTCTTGAAGAATGAATATTCTAAAGAATCTTTCAAGAATACAAAATATATAATTCCTTCTAAGTTTTCTATTTAAAGTTTAATGACGATGACAAATAGTTTAAATTTTAATTTTTATTATAATATATTTAATTTTTTGTTTATAATAACTTTTGAAAATTTAGGGGATGAATTGAATATTTTGTTACAATAATACATGGTTAATATTAATATTTATATAAGTTAAATGATTTCCATATATACATAAATGACGTTAGTTACAAAAATCTTATTAACTTCATAAAAAATTTTAGTTTGCCGTCTTGGATTTTAAGATGGGATCAAATTTTTTAGAGCAAAAATTTAGTAAAGTAGTAAAGTGAATAGTTAATCCCTCTTAAATAATGATAATAAAATATATATTTTATAAAAATTATAAAATCAATAATAATTAGTCTTTTATTTTATTACTTTATTAGTTTTTTTACTTAAAAAAATCTAAATTCAATAAGATGAAAATACACAATTTAATTATTATTTACCAATATTTTAAAGTTATTATATTATGAGTTTAATTTGATTCAATAATAACATATTATTTTATACTGTCAATTAATTATATTCATTTTTTTAGAGAACTATTTATTTATTAATTGTTATAAGTAGTTATCTTTTATAACATAGTAATATATAATTAGATATACGTATAAATTTATTTATACTATCAATATATTAAAATTAAATTCATTATATTATTTCCTAATTAAGGTTTCATATACATGAAGAACAGTCAATATAAAATTAATACATGCCTCATGCAAATAGTTATTATGAAATTAATACATTCTAATAATATTCATGATGAGTCTGAATATTTATAAGACATCAGGAACAAAAAAAGTGATTTCACGATCCATTCATTTATGGCACATAATTATTAAAGTAACCGTAGAATAACCTGTGCAACAAATAAAAAGACATAACATCATTTTATTTAAAATACATTGAATACCCGATGTGATTTTGGAAAGGCGGTTCAGTCCGACCTAAGGTGTTAATATATAAGAAACCAATTTTAATCCACAAATGCTTGAGTCCAACCTTGAAAAGATCGGACTCAAGTAGGAGAATTGTTCATACCTTGACCCAAAAATGAAGTCAGGTCCAAAATGAATAGAAGCCCACTCAAGAGATCTAACTACTATACCTACCCGACGTCATAGAGGTCGGGCACGATGACAACAATTCATCTCTACCTAATAACCAACTCATAAGATATCTTCCTCTAATCTAAAAGAAATATCTCAATAACTTCTTTAGAAAAAAAGGAACATTTATCCATCATAAAAGGTGGAACGACTCTAAAAAAAGTGGTATCTACTCTATTATAAATATATTGACACCCTCAGGTATATTCAGGACCCAATTTACTAAAATCTTGTTTAAAACCCCTTGCTAACTTAAGCATTGGAGTCTCTTATAGGAATCACCCGCTACCTTTTCACGAGAAACTCATACAATTATACATCAACATCAATACAAGTCAAATGTCGCCACAGAAGAAGTCTTGACCTTACGTCCAAACCCAAAAACAATCCAATTTTAGATAACTCTCGGAACATTTGTGTTAATACGTAAAGTGCATATGAATTTAAAAATAATATGTATGTTGATTATGTTAATGCAAATACGGTTAAATATATGGGGGTTAATGAAGATATGTTAGTTATATTTATATTAAATAAATAAAATTTAATTTTAATACATTGTCAATGTGAAATAATTTTATATGTGCATTTAATTACATAATATTACATTAATAAAAATAATTACTTTTTATATTGACTCGTGAATGATTATCTAAAAAAATAGATGTGACTGCATAATGGTGTAAGACGCTTTATACTGTTAGTATATCAAAATTAAACTCAAATAAATAATATATAACAATATGAAGTAGTTAGAGTAATGTAATTAGTGGTAATTGTTATAATTAGTGATTAAGAGTATATACTATAGAGATAATGTTATGTTATGGTGCTTTTAATGGTACTTAAATTTTAGACATAAAATTTAAAAATAAAAGAGTAGATCCATTTTTTTTATTTTCAGATAATTTAGACACAAAAAATTATAGGCACTAAAAACTTTTTTGTTATGTTAATACAAAATTAGTATTAAGGTTATCAGAAATGATAATAATAGATTACATTAGAAATTATATTTTGAGATTTAATTTAATTAATAATTAAGTAAAAAGGATGTAAAATTGATTTACGTTAGGCATTATATTTTTTGTGAACAAAAAAAATGAAGAAAAGTTGATTTAGTGTAATGTATAATAATTTTTTTTAAAACTATATGAATTAAGAAAATATTAAGTAGACATAGTCCACTTACTTTGAATTGACAAATAATAGAAATTTTCTTGAAGAATGAATATTCTAAAGAATCTTTCAAGAATACAAAATATATAATTCCTTCTAAGTTTTCTATTTAAAGTTTAATGACGATGACAAATAGTTTAAATTTTAATTTTTATTATAATATATTTAATTTTTTGTTTATAATAACTTTTGAAAATTTAGGGGATGAATTGAATATTTTGTTACAATAATACATGGTTAATATTAATATTTATATAAGTTAAATGATTTCCATATATACATAAATGACGTTAGTTACAAAAATCTTATTAACTTCATAAAAAATTTTAGTTTGCCGTCTTGGATTTTAAGATGGGATCAAAATTTTTTAGAGCGAAAAATTTAGTAAAGTAGTAAAGTGAATAGTTAATCCCTCTTAAATAATGATAGTAAAATATATATTTTATAAAAATTATAAAATCAATAATAATTAGTCTTTTATTTTATTACTTTATTAGTTTTTTTACTTAAAAAAATCTAAATTCAATAAGATGAAAATACACAATTTAATTGTTATTTACCAATATTTTAAAGTTATTATATTATGAGTTTAATTTGATTCAATAATAGCATATTATTTTATACTGTCAATTAATTATATTCATTTTTTTAGAGAACTATTTATTCATTAATTGTTATAAGTAGTTATCTTTTATAACATAGTAATATATAATTAGATATATGTATAAAATTTATTTATACTATCAATATATTAAAATTAAATTCATTATATTATTTCCTAATTAAGGTTTTATATACATGAGGAGCAGTCAATATAAAATTAATACATGCCTCATGCAAATAGTTATTATGAAATTAATACATTCTAATAATATTCATGCAAATAGTGAATATTTTTGAAATATCTTGTTGATAAATATTATGAATTTAATTAAAAAGAGTTCTAAAACAATTTTAGTAAGAAAATAACAATATATTTTGTGAAGATGAATTAAGGTGGAGTAAAAATTAATTAGAAAAATTACTTTTGTAAGACCCAGAACTTTTAAAAAGTTATTATGAACTAATTTTAAATTATATATATTTGTTTATAGTTTTAAGTTCATAAATTATTTTATTGAAGATAATTAAAGATAATTTTAATTAATTGGATTTAAAATAAATTAAGATTTTAAACTCTGTAATTATGAATTATTTTTTTATATTTAAATTAAGAAGTTGGTAGTTATGAAATGATAAGAATTTTTATATGATTTGATTTAAATAATTTATATTTTTATAATTTAATATTTTAAATTTTAGGAATAAAGAAAATTAATTATATTATCTTATATTTTTAATTAGAATATTTGAGGGAGAATTAAATTAGTATTTTGATACAACAAATAATATTTTAAAGTAAATTTAAGGATTAAATTAGATTTCAAATTAATATTTTCTATATCCTAATTTTACTAAAATTTTCCTACTCAAATTAAACCCAAAAATTTTCAATTTTCATACACAAACCCTAACCCTAATTAACCCACAATTTTCTACTTATTTAAGAAAACCCTAGCAGTCGCCTTTCCCCTTCAGCAACACCACGCACACACTCTGAAACAGAAAGAAAAAAGAAATGGAAATAAGAAAAGGGATGAGAGCAGAGGGGGATCCGAGAGAGAGGAAGAGAGCACCAGGGGAGGAGCTGTTCGCGCCACCATCACGCGTCACTACCGCCGAGCCTCGTCGCCGTCGCCACTAGAGCCGCTATCGAAGCAGAGCCGCGGAGAGGGAGAGTCCGGGGGGAGAGGGAGGTCGTTCACGACCCACCGCCGCTGTTGGAAGAAAGCCGCCCTTGCTGATATGCTCATCGCTGTTTATGCATGCTGCTGCCACCATTTGAATCGCGAATAGAGGACGCGGGTGAGGGAGTCGTCGCTAAGCTGCTATCTCTGCCACGTTGCTAGGCTTGCCGTCGTTATGCCCGCGTTGCTGCTGCGCTGTCGAAGCTCCACGCCACTGCTACCGCCACCAGAAATCGGCTCTGAAGCCTATGTTTGCTTGATGAGCTCTAACCTTGCCTCAGTTCTTTTTTGTCTGTTAAGTTAGTTATTACCATGAGAGCTGCTGCTGAGCTTGTCTATGTCCGGTTGTACAGTCACCGCCAATTTCTCTGCCACCTTTGCTTTGAGCCGTTGTTGCAACGAGTGTTGTTGTTGTGGCTGCTCTGTTTAGTCGTTCCTCTTTAGTATGGTAAGCTATTATTTGTTTCAGTTTTGAACTCTGTTAGTCGCTATTTTGTTGTATGTTGTTAAGGTTTTCGCGATGTTAGTGGTGGTAGGAGTTAGTAATTGAGGTTGTATGTTATGTTTCAAAGCTGTGTATGCCATTGCGAAAGTATGCAGAGCTGTGAATTGAGTTGTCCTTGGTTTCGGGTCGAGATGAAAGAAATTCTGTGAGGCGTTTGGGTTATGGTTTCGACTTATCGAGGTAGGGGCCTTTTCAGAAAACTATACTTTATAAATTGGAATTATTATATATAGATATTTATGTGAGAAATGTATTTTTAGTGATTGTATAAGTCTTATGTGTTGTTTGGTCATCTTGGATGGATATGAATACTTGCTCGATTGGATTATTGTTTGGTTTTATGAAATTTATTGTTCTTGAAGCGTTTCTTTAAAGTCTTGAAATTGAGTTAAATCTGTTGCAGGTTGGTTTGAGTTGAAATGGTTTTCTTGAAAATGAAAAGGGTATGCATTTTTGGGAATCAACTTGATTTTAAACTGATTTTGTTTGAACCTATTAAAGAGGGTTGCAGAATGGTCTGGTTAGGACCCAGAAAGGGTGGCAAAGTCCAAGTTTTAGGGAAGGTGTTGCCAAAATTTCTATGGACTCCGAGGTTTTATCTGAAATGTTAATTGGAAAGTCATAAATTTAAGACTGATACTATTTTACTTGAACTAATTAAAGTAATGAATTGTGTTTTGAAATGGCTTATTGAAAAGAGAACTATGATTTAGCTTTGTTTATTAAGAAAGGTATTATATTTTTGGGAGCGAGACCTTTTAAAAGAAACTTATGTTTTAAGCTATTTTAAATGTGAGAAGGGTTTATGTTCCTAAAATCAACTTAAGGATTTCAATTGGAGGAGTTTACGTGCTTGTAAAAGAAGTTGAATTTCGATTGATAAAACCTCATTTTTACAACGTTTTAGAAAGAAGTTTAAAGTATTCTTTAAATTCTGAATTTTGCTCCGAGCCGTTGGGAACGCTTTTGATTTTATCAGGCAATTGAAAGTGGTTTTTGGTCTAAGTAAAAGAAATGGTTTTGAAAATTGTTCGAAGTAATCGATTACCTGATTTGGTTTGGCTTGAAACCCTGATTTAGAGTGAATGATTTTGAATCTCTTAGAAGAGACTTTTAAATTGGTGTGGTTTTTGAAATGTTTTGGAAAGATGTTGTGGAGGGCGACTGTGTTTTAAAAAGGGGAATTTACCGAAAAGAGGCTTATTAGCTTAAAATGATTTGAGAAATAAGGATTTTAAAGTTAAGACTGAGATGGATTGATTTTTGGTTTCAAAGTAAAGAGATTTGAGAAAAAGTGACTTATGCCTTGAATGATGATTGATTTGATATGAATTGTTAATGAAGTGCAGAAATGATGATGAATAAATGAATATGTGGCTTTTGTACTTCTTTTATCTGAGATACGAGTTTTCCTGAATAAAGTACCGTGGCATGCCACCACGTATTTCAGGTTGAGACTCGATACTCTATTGACCCTACAACATAAGGGTGACCGGGCACATATAAATTCCTCGGAATGGTACCCCTATTGAGCGATTTGACATATATATGAGAAAAATCTATGCATAGACTCATGGGAATACGCATCAGGGGACAGTCCAAGGGTTTAGCAAACCGGACTTGTCGGGTTGGCTTGATAACCGACAGATGAGACTCATTAGCCATAAGGCAAACATTCATCATATGCATCTATGTGACATTGTTTGAGTGTACATATTGTACTTGGTTTGCCAACGTGAATAATTCTGTCTAATTACTAACTGCTCTACTTGATGTAACTGCTAGATTGTGCTTGAGCATCCCTACTTGTGTTTGTGACTGAAATTGGTTGAATTTGTGGTGAATTGGCTGTGGATTGATTTGTTTGGGCCTAGGGCCATCGATGATTATGAAATTGGCCGAAGGCCGCATTTGGTTGTGTTTTTGGTTTACAAAAGTATGAAAAAATAAACTAGTTCAGCATAGACTTAATAAACTTATGCTTGGAACAGGTTGGTCATTCATGCTGTTTAGGAAAAACCTTTTGAAAGGCTTTTGAATTTTTAAAGAAATAACAGTTTCCTCTTTCAAAAATGATTTCAGGTTTTTAATGGTAAATCTTTGTGTGTGCGCATTCTCTGTAAGGGTTGTAATTTGTATTGTAAATATGGGTTTAAGTTTTTTAGCAGGCTCATTTCTTAGTATTAAATATTTTAAGAGTTGTCATAATACCCGAGCTATCAGAGTGGCGCAGCTAGAAGCGTGATATTTTGATATCAGAGCAGTCCTTCCTGTAGAGCCTAAGGAATGGACCGACTATGCTTCAATTGCATACTCTGAGTGTCTGTCATGTAATAGGTCTCGTTCAGATAACAAGAATTAGAGCTTTATGCACATGACGGTCTATTAATTAATGCCATTAGTCTTGCACATAATTCCTGGTATTAAGTTTGGCCGGCTTAACACTAGTGAATTATGTATATGGAAGCACCAATGGGTTATCATAGACGACATGCGAGTCATAGATAATGCGAGTCGCGGGTTTTGGAAACGTTAGAAACTATTTCTTGAAGTTACTCGATTAGGTGTCTTGAACTCTGCGAATATCATGTATCTTGTTCCTGCTTGGTATGCTCTAAGGTTCTCGTTTGTGATTCTTTTCTTAGAAAGTGATCGGATTATCTTCCAATCCTGCCCTCTTGTTCATGTGTGCTCTTATTTGATCCTAACTGCATATGTCTGCTTAAAATCCTTGGTGTATTTACCTTCTTTGTTTAGGCACTTCCTCTTGAGTCATATATTCTTTGATATACATTTGAACCTGTTTTAATGCAATATACCTTTTTAAGTTCTTATTCCGAATCCTTTGTAAACAAATTGTGATTTAGTTTTCCTCTTATTTGACGATAATTATAGTCATTCTTCAAATCTTAACAAAACTGCTTTTGATTTGATATATACTTCTCTATATAAACTTTGAAAGTTCCTTATATAGTTTAAAACTAATTGTTTCCAATACCTCGCCTGTTCCTTCACTGATTTACGGAAATATATTTACTTTAAATACAACTTGATTTTCTAACAATTTTATTACAGTGTTTACGACTATCTTTATTTGATTATGTATTTAGGAGTTCTTCAAAAGAAAGATTTTTGCCTCTTTTCCATTGATTTTCATTTGACAAACTTCACTTAATTTATTATTAATTTGAATTTGGTTTAGTATTGGTGCACGAAATTGTGATCATCAATGGCGCCATCAACATGGTACGCACAATTGTAATCTCAACTCTTTATCACAACTTCGCACAACTAACCAGCAAGTGCACTGGTCGTCCAAGTAATAAACCTTACACGAGTAAGGGTCGATCCCACGGAGATTGTTGGTATGAAGCAAGCTATGGTCATCTTGTAAATCTCAGTTAGGCAGAATCAAATGGTTATGGATGATTTATGAATAAAGCATAAAGATAAAGATAGAGATACTTATGTAATTCATTGGTAAGAATTTCAGACAAGCGTATGGAGATGCTTTGTCCCTTCCGTCTCTCTGCTTTCCTACTGTCTTCATCCAATCCTTCTTACTCCTTTCCATGGCAAGCTGTATGTAGGGTTTCACTGTAGTCAGTGGCTACCTCCCATCCTCTCAGTGAAAATGTTCTACGCACCCTATCACGGCACGGCTAATCATCTGTCGGTTCTCAATCAGGTTGGAATAGAATCCAGTGCTTCTTTTGCGTTTGTCACTAACGCCCAGCCTTCAGAAGTTTGAATCTCGTCACAGTCATTCAATCGTTGAATCCTACTCAGAATACCACAGACAAGGTTTAGACCTTCCGGATTCTCTTGAATGCCGCCATCAATTCTAGCTTATACCACGAAGATTCCTATTAAGGGATCCAAGAGATATCCACTCAATCTAAGGTAGAACGGAGGTGGTTGTCAGGCACACGTTCATAGGTGAGAATGATGATGAGTGTCACGGATCATCACATTCATCAAGTTGAAGAATAAGTGATATCTTAGAACAAGAACAAGCTGAATTTAATAGAAGAACAATAGTAATTGCATTAATACTCGAGGTACAGCAGAGCTCCACACCTTAATCTATGGTGTGTAGAAACTCCACCATTGAAAATACATAAGAACAAGGTCTAGGCATGGCCGTGAGGCCAGCCCTCATGATCTAAGATAGCATAAGACTAAAGATAGCTACCAAGATAAGAATACAATAGTAAAAGGTCCTATTTGTAGAGAACTAGTAGCCTAGGGTTTACAAGGATGAGTAAATGACATAAAAATCCACTTCCGGGCCCACTTGGTGTGTGCTTGGACTAGGCATTGAAGCATTTTCGTGTAGAGACTTCTCTTGTAGTTAAACGCTAGCTTTTGTGCCAGTTTGGGCGTTTAACTCCCATTCTTGTGCCAGTTCCGGCGTTTAACGCCGAGCAATTTTGAGCTAATTTGGAACGCCGGTTTGGGCCATCAAATCTCGAGCAAAGTATGAACTATTATATATTGCTGGAAAGCCCAGGATGTCTACTTTCCAACGCAGTTAAGAGCGCGCCAATTAGGCTTGTGTAGCTCCAGAAAATCCACTTCGAGTGCAGGGAGGTCAGAATCCAACAGCATCTGCGGTCCTTTTCAGCCTCTGAATCAGATTTTTGCTCAGGTCCCTCAATTTCAGCCAGAAAATACCTGAAAACACAGAAAAACACACAAACTCATAGTAAAGTCCAGAAAAGTGAATTTTAACTAAAAACTAATAAAAATATACTAAAAACTAACTGAAACATACTAAAAATAAACTAAAAATAATGCCAAAAAGCGTATAAATTATCCGCTCATCACAATACCAAACGTAAATTGTTGCTTGTCCCCAAGCAACTGAAAATCAAATAAGATAAAAAGAAGAGAATATGCAATGAACTCCAAAAATATCTATGAAGATCAGTATTAATTAGATGAGTGGGGCTTTAGCTTTTTGCCTCTGAATAGTTTTGGCATCTCACTCTATCCTTTGAAATTCAGAATGATTGGCGTCTATAGGAACTCAGAATCCAGATAGTGTTATTGATTCTCCTAGTTAAGTATGATGATTCTTGAACACAGCTACTTTATGAGTCTTGGCCGTGGCCCAAAGCACTCTGTCTTCCAGTATTACCACCGGATACATACATGCCACAGACACATAACTGGGTGAACCTTTTCAGATTGTGACTCAGCTTTGCTAGAGTCCCCAATTAGAGGTGTCCAGGGTTCTTAAGCACACTCTTTTTGCTTTGGATCACAACTTTTTTTTTCTTTTCTCTCTCTTTTTTTCGTTTTTCTCTCTCTTTCTTTTTTTTCGTATTCACTGCTTTTTCTTACTTCAAGAATCATTTTTATGATTTTTCAGATCCTCAGTAACATGTCTCTTTTTTCATCATTCTTTCAAGATCCAACATTTATGAACAATAAATTCAAAAGATTTATGCACTGTTCAAGCATACATTCAGAAACCAAAATATTGCCACCACATCAAAATAATTAATCTGTTATAAAATTTAAAATTCATGCAATTCTTCTCTTTTTCAATTAAGAATATTTTTCATTTAGGAAAGGTGATGGATTCATAGGACATTCATAACTTTAAGGTATAGACACTAAGACACTAATGATCATAAGACACACACATAGATAAACATAAACATGATTTTTCGAAAAACAGAAAAATAAAGAACAAGGAGATTAAAGAACGGGTCCACCTTAGTGATGGCGGCTTGTTCTTCCTCTTGAAGATCTTATGGAGTGCTTGAGCTCCTCAATGTCTCTTCCTTGCCTTTGTTGCTCCTCTCTCATGATTCTTTGATCTTCTCTAATTTCATGGAGGATGATGGAATGTTCTTGGTGCTCCACCCTTAGTTGTCCCATGTTGGAACTCAATTCTCCTAGGGAGGTATTGATTTGCTCCCAATAGTTTTGTGGAGGAAAGTGCATCCCTTGAGGCATCTCAGGGATTTCATGATGAGAGGGGTCTCTTGTTTGCTCCATCCTTTTCTTAGTGATGGGCTTGTTCTCATCAATGAGGGTGTCTCCCTCTATGTCAACTCCAACTGAATAACAGAGGTGACAAATGAGGTGAGGAAAGGCTAACCTTGCCAAGGTAGAGGACTTGTCTGCCACCTTATAAAGTTCTTGGGATATAACCTCATGAACTTTTACTTCCTCTCTAATCATGATGCTATGAATCATGATAGCCCGGTCTATAGTAACTTCGGATCGGTTGCTAGTCGGAATGATTGAGCGTTGGATAAACTCCAACCATCCTCTAGCCACGGGTTTGAGGTCATGCCTTCTCAGTTGAACCGGCTTTCCTCTTGAATCTCTCTTCTATTGAGCGCCCTCTTCACAAATGTCCATGAGGACTTGGTCCAACCTTTGATCAAAGTTGACCCTTCTAGTGTAAGGGTATTCATCTCCTTGCATCATGGGCAAGTTGAATGCCAACCTTACATTTTCCGGACTAAAATCTAAGTATTTCCCCCGAACCATTGTAAGCCAATTCTTTGGGTCCAGGTTCACACGTTGATCATGGTTCTTAGTGATCCATGCATTAGCATAGAACTCTTGAACCATTAAGATTCCGACTTGTTGAATGGGGTTGGTAAGAACTTCCCAACCTCTTCTTCGGATCTCATGTCGGATCTCCGGATATTCACTCTTTTTGAGTTTGAAAGGGACCTCGGGGATCACCTTCTTCATGGCCACAACTTCATAGAAGTGGTCTTGATGCACCCTTGAGATGAATTTCTCCATCTCCCATGACTCGGAGGTGGAAGCTTTTGCCTTTCCTTTCCTCTTTCTAGAGGTTTCTCTGGCCTTGGATGCTATAAATGGTTATGGAAAAACAAAAAGCAATGCTTTTACCACACCAAACTTAAAAGGTTTACTCGTCCTCGAGCAAAAGAAGAAAGAAGAGAGTAAAAGAAGAAGAAATGAAGGAGATGGAGGAGGCTTTGTGGTTCGGCTAAGGGGAATAAGTAGTGTTTAGGTTGTGTGAAAATGAAGGAGTGAAGATGGGTTTATATAGGAGTAAAGAGAGAGGTAAGGTTCGGCTATGTGAGGGTGGGTTTGGGAGGGAAAGTGTTTTGAATTTGAATGGTGAGGTAGGTGGGGTTTTATGAAGGATGGATGTGAGTGGTGAAGAGAGTAGTGGGATTTGATAGGTGAGGGATTTTTGGAGAAGAGGTATTGAGGTGATTGGTGAATGGGTGAAGAAGAGAGAGAGTGGTGGGGTAGGTGAGGATCCTGTGGGGTCCACAGATCCTGAGGTGTCAAGGAAAATTCATCCCTGCACCAAGTGGCGAGCAAAAATGCTCTTTATGCCAATTCTGGCGTTAAACGCCGGGCTGGTGCCCATTTCTGGCGTTTAACGTCAACTTCTTGCCCTTTCCTGGCGTTTAACGCCAGTCTGGTGCCCCTTTCTGGCGTTAAACGCCCAGAATGGTGCCAGACTGGGCGTTAAACGCCCATTTGCTGCCCTTACTGGCGTTTAAACGCCAGCAAGGTCTTCCTCCAAGGTGTGCTGTTTTTCTTTCTGTTTTTTATTCTGTTTTTGCTTTTTCAATTGATTTTGTGACTTCTCATGATCATCAACCTACAGAAAACATAAAATAACAAAGGAAAAATAGATAAATATAACATTGGGTTGCCTCCCAACAAGCGCTTCTTTAATGTCAGTAGCTTGACAGTGGGCTCTCATGGAGCATCACATATGCTCAGAGTAATGTTGGAACCTCCTAACACCAAACTTAGAGTTTGAATGTGGGGGTTCAACACCAAACTTAGAAGTTGGTTGTGGCCTCCCAACACCAAACTTAGAGTTTGACTATGGGGGCTCTGTTTGGCTCTGTTTTGAGAGAAGCTCTTCATGCTTCTTCTCCATGGTTACAGAGGGATATCCTTGAGCCTTAAACACAAGGGATTCTTCATTCACTTGAATGATCAATTCTCCTCTGTCAACATCAATCACAGCCTTTGCTGTGGCTAGGAGGGGTCTGCCAAGGATGATGGATTCATCCATGCACTTCCCAGTCTCTAGGACTATAAAATTAGCAGGGATGTAATGGTCTTCAACTTTTACCAGAACATCCTCTACAAGTCCATAAGCTTGTTTTCTTGAATTGTCTGCCATCTCTAGTGAGATTTTTGCAGCTTGCACCTCAAAGATCCCTAGCTTCTCCATTACAGAGAGCGGCATGAGATTTATGCTTGACCCTAGGTCACACAGAACCTTCTTGAAGGTCATGGTGCCTACTGTACAAGGTATTGAAAACTTCCCAGGGTCCTGTCTCTTTTGAGGTAATCTCTGCCTAGTCAAGTTATCCAGCTCTTTGGTGAGCAAAGGGGGTTCATCCTCCCAAGTCTCATTACCAAATAACTTGTCATTTAGCTTCATGATTGCTCCAAGGTACTTGGCAACTTGCTCTTCAGTGACATCTTCATCCTCTTCAGAGGAAGAATGCTCATCAGAGCTCATGAATGGCAGAAGTAAATCCAATGGAATCTCTATGGTCTCAGTGTGAGCCTCAGATTCCCATGGTTCCTCATTAGGGAACTCATTGGAGGCCAGTGAACGTCCATTGAGGCCTTCCTCAATGGCGCTCAATGCCTCTTCCTCCTCTCCAAATTTGGACATGTAGGTCATGTTAATGGCCTTGCACTCTCCTTTTGGATTCTCTTCTGTATTGCTTGGAAGAGTGCTAGGAGGGAGTTTAGTAATTTTCTTACTCAGCTGACCCACTTATGCCTCCAAGTTTCTAATGGAGGACCTTGTTTCAGTCATGAAACTTTGAGTGGTTTTGATTAGATCAGAGACCATGGTTGCTAAGTTAGAGTGGCTCTGCTTAGAATTCTCTGTCTGTTGCTGAGAAGATGATGGAAAAGGCTTGCCATTGCTAAACCTGTTTCTTCCACCATTATTGTTGTTGAAACCTTATTGAGGTCTCTGTTGATCCTTCCATGAAAGATTTGGATGATTTCTCCATGAAGGATTATAGGTGTTTCCATAGGGTTCTCCCATGTAATTCACCTCTTCCATTGAAGGGTTCTCAGGATCACAAGCTTCTTCTTCAGATGAAGCGTCCTTAGTACTGCCTGGTGCAGCTTGCATTCCAGACATACTTTGAGAAATCATATTGACTTGCTGAGTCAATATTTTGTTCTGAGCCAATATGGCATTCAGAGTATCAATCTCAAGAACTCCTTTCTTCTGATTCGTCCCATTGTTCACAGGATTCCTTTCAGAGGTGTACATGAATTGGTTATTTGCAACCATTTCAATCAGTTCTTGAGCTTCTGCAGGCGTCTTCTTCAGATGAAGAGAGCCTCCAGCAGAACTATCCAATGACATCTTGGATAGTTCAGACAGACCATCATAGAAGATACCTATGATGCTCCATTCAGAAAGCATGTCAGAATGACACTTTCTGATCAATTGTTTGTATCTTTCCCAAGCTTCATAGAGGGATTCACCTTCCTTTTGTCTGAAGGTTTGGACTTTCACTCTAAGCTTACTCAATCTTTGAGGTGGAAAGAACTTTGCCAAGAAGGCATTGACTAGCTTTTCCCAAGAGTTCAGGCTTTCTTTAGGTTGTGAGTCCAACCATATCCTAGCTCTGTTTCTTACAGCAAAAGGGAATAGCATAAGTCTGTAGACCTCAGGGTCAACCCCATTGGTTTTGACAGTGTCACAGATTTGTAAGAACTCAGCTAGAAACTGATGAGGATCTTCCAATGGAAGTCCATGAAACTTGCAATTCTGTTGCATTATAGAAACTAATTGAGGCTTGAGCTCAAAGTTGTTTGCTCCAATGGCAGGGATAGAGATGCTTCTCCCATAGAAGTCAGGAGTAGGTACAGTAAAGTCACCCAGCACCTTCCTTGCATTGTTGGCATTGTTGTTGTTTTCGGCTGCCATGTCTTCTTCTTTGAGGATTTCTGTTAGGTCCTCTACAGAGAATTGTGCTCTAGCTTCTCTTAGCTTTCGCTTCAAGGTCCTTTCAGGTTCAGGGTCAGCCTCAATAAGAATGCTTTTGTCTTTGCTCCTGCTCATATGAAAGAGAAAAGAACAAGAAAATATGGAATCCTCTATGTAACAGTATAGAGATTCCTTGAGGTGTCAGAGGAAAAGAAAAATAGAAGGAAGAGGTAGAAAATTTGAACTTATCAAGGAAAGATGGAGTTCGAATTGTGCATTGAGGAGTAGTGTTAGTCCATAAATAGAAGGATGTGAGAAGAGGGGAAGAAATTTTTGAAAATAAATTAAAAAGATTATAAAAACATTTTGAAAAAGATTAATTGATTTTCGAAAACTAAGAGTGGAAAAGAAATCAAGTGATTTTTGAAAAAGATTTTGAAATAAGAAATTAAAAAGATATGATTGAAAACTATTTTGAAAAAGATGTGATTTAAGAAGATATGATTGAAAAAGATATAGTTTTAAAAAGACATGATTGAGAAGATATGATTTGAAAAACAATTTAAAAAGATTTTATTTTGAAAATTAATGACTTGGCTAACAAGAAAAGATATGATTCAAACATTAAACCTTTCTCAACAGAAAAGGCAACATACTTGAAATGTTGAATCAAATCATTAATTGATAGCAAGTATTTTTGAAAATTGAAAGAAATTGATTTTGAAAAAGATTTGATTGAAAAGATTTGATTTGAAAAAGATTTGATTTTGAAAAATTTTGAAAACTTAAAAAAATTGGCATTAAAAACAAAATCTTCCCTCTTGTGCCATCCTGGCGTTAAACGCCCAGAATGGTGCACATTCTGGCGTTTAACGCCCAAAACTCACCCCTTTTGGGCGTTAAACGCCCAGCCAGGAATCGTGGCTGGCGTTTAAACGCCAGTTTTCCTTCTTCACTGGGCGTTTTGAACGCCCAGCTTTTTCTGTGTAATTCCTCTGCAGTATGTTCTGAATCTTTAATTCTCTGTATTATTGACTTGAAAAGACACAAATTAAAAATTTTTTGGATTTTTAATAATGAGAAATAATCAAAATGCAACTGAAATCAAATAAACAATGCATGCATGACACCAAACTTATAAGTTTGTATACTATTGACACTAACAAGTTGAGAATGCATATGAGAAACAACAAAACACTCAAGACAAGAGAATTTAAAGATCAGAGCAAGTAAATCATCAAGAACAACTTGAAGATCACTGAAGACACATGATAAATGCAAGAAGAACGGAAACATGCAATTGACACCAAACTTAACATGAGACACTAGACTCAACAAGAGACATACAATATTTTTGGTTTTTATGATTTTGTAAATTTTTTTTTGGATTTTCCAAAAATTAAGTGGAAAAGAAAATAAAGATATCAAAATTCTTAATGAGAATTCCAGGAATCATGCAATGTTAGTCTAAAGCTTTAGTCTAAAGGAATTAGACATGGCTAGCCAAGCTTCAGCAGGACATTGCATTCAAGAGCTAAATTGATGAAAATCAATCATCTTTGGTGATGATAAGAACATCACCTTGAAACACTAGAATTCATTCTTAAGAACTCTGAAGAAAAATGCCTAATCTAAGCAACAAGATGAACCGTCAATTGTCCAAACTCGAACAATCCCCGGCAACGGCCCCAAAAACTTGGTGCACGAAATTGTGATCATCAATGGCACCATCAACATGGTACGCACAATTGTAATCTCAACTCTTTATCACAACTTCGCACAACTAACCAGCAAGTGCACTGGGTCGTTCAAGTAATAAACCTTACGCGAGTAAGGGTTGATCCCACGGAGACTGTTGGTATGAAGCAAGCTATGGTCATCTTGTAAATCTCAGTCAGGCAGAATCAAATGGTTATGGATGATTTATGAATAAAGCATAAAGATAAAGATAGAGATACTTATGTAATTCATTGGTAAGAATTTCAGACAAGCGTATGGAGATGCTTTGTCCATTTCGTCTCTCTGCTTTCCTACTGTCTTCATCCAATCCTTCTTACTCCTTTCCATGGCAAGCTGTATGTAGGGTTTCACTGTTGTCAATGGCTACCTCCCATCCTCTCAGTGAAAATGTTCTACACACCCTGTCACGGCACGGCTAATCATCTGTCAGTTCTCAATCAGGTTGGAATAGAATCCAGTGATTCTTTTGCGTTTGTCACTAACGCCCAGCCTTCAGGAGTTTAAAGCTCGTCACAGTCATTCAATCATTGAATCCTACTCAGAATACCACAGACAAGGTTTAGACCTTCCGGATTCTCTTGAATGCCGCCATCAATTCTAGCTTATACCACGAAGATTCCGATTAAGGGATCCAAGAGATATCCACTCAATCTAAGGTAGAACGGAGGTGGTTGTCAGGCACACGTTCATAGGTGAGAATGATGATGAGTGTCACGGATCATCACATTCATCAAGTTGAAGAACGAGTGATATCTTAGAACAAGAACAAGCTGAATTGAATAGAAGAACAATAGTAATTGCATTAATACTCGAGGTACAGCAGAGCTCCACACCTTAATCTATGGTGTGTAGAAACTTCACCATTGAAAATACATAAGAACAAGGTCTAGGCATGGCCGTGAAGCCAGCCCTCATGATCTAAGATAGCATAAGACTAAAGATAGCTACCAAGATAAGAATACAATAGTAAAAGGTCCTATTTGTAGAGAACTAGTAGCCTAGGGTTTACTAGGATGAGTAAATGACATAAAAATCCACTTCCGGGCCCACTTGGTGTGTGCTTGGGCTGAGCATTGAAGCATTTTCATGTAGAGACTTCTCTTGGAGTTAAACACCAGCTTTTGTGCCAGTTTGGGCGTTTAACTCCCATTCTTGTGCCAGTTCCGGCGTTTAATGCCGGGCAGTTTTAAGCTAATTTGGAACGCCGGTTTGGGCCATCAAATCTCAGACAAAGTATAGACTATTATATATTTCTGGAAAGCCCAGGATGTCTACTTTCCAACGCAGTTGAGATCACGCCAATTGGGCTTCTATAGCTCTGGAAAATCCACTTCGAGTGCAGGGAGGTCTGAATCCAACAGCATCTGCGGTCCTTTTCAGCCTCTGAATCAGATTTTTGCTCAAGTCCCTCAATTTCAGCCAGAAAATACCTGAAATCACAGAAAAACACACAAACTCATAGTAAAGTCCAAAAAAGTGAATTTTAACTAAAAACTAATAAAAATATACTAAAAACTAACTGAAACATACTAAAAACATACTAAAAACAATGCCAAAAAGCGTATAAATTATCCGCTCATCAAGTATAACACATTGTCTATGCAATTGTTGTTCTTTCAAAAGTATTGGGCTCATATCCTTCCTTTTAGGAATAGACCAATTCTTTTTTAAGCTTTTCACTTCTTTGAATGATATATTGGTTCTGTTTTTAATTATTCTTTTACTGTTATTAACATTACCATTAGTCTTAGTTTTCTTTCTCTTGTGAATCTCATACTCGTCCAAGTCATCCTGAATTTGTTTCAATCTAGTACACCGTTTGTCCTCTTATTTATCTTTGTTTAGTCAAAGGTTATTTCTCGAAAATTCACTATTGATTGAGTTGTCTTTCCTTAAGAGTTTTGTATTCTTTTGGATCGATTGAAAGCTTGTTTGATATCTCATGCCTCGTGGATCTTGTTTAAATTCCCTTGATTTAAGATCCTTTCTCATATGGCTTGATTTTTTTCAGTACACCTTAATATTCTTGAATGTCCCTAGGTGATGGCGATTTCAAGTGTATTCTTGAAATTTTGATGTGAATTTTTTAAACAAGTTCTAGATTCCCTTTTTAAGAAATTTTAAATCAATTTTTTTCGCTTAATTGCATCCATAGCTATTTTTTATTTTTGACAAAGTTATTTTAAAGTTAGCATGCGCTATTTTAAATGAATTTTTGAAAAGCTTCCTTATTTAGCGGAAACCTGTCTGTTTGCAACACACTATTTATTTTCTTTACTGACCTATAAGCAAATTTTTACCTCGAATTTTTCTTTCTAAATAGAGTTTGACTTCTTCTATCATTGCTATAAATTTCATACACATTTGATTGAATATGAACCTTGAGAAATTTTTGAACGAACCTTTGATTTCCTTCTGAGTTTCATGTATACTTTTGGTTCAGTGTGCACCTAACTACCTTTCTAAACATTTGAGGAAATGATTTGCTTTTAGTCAAACTAGTGTTTATTTTTGTTTTAAAACTCTGCATAATCTATTTCAATATGAAATTGCATTAAAGTAATGCCACTTTCATAATCTCGCTATTCTTTTACAAAATGTAGGTTGCTCACCTTTTCTTTGAGAATGTGAAATGGGTTTTGAAAAATTTTTCGTTCTTTGTGAGCAATGTGTTTGGAAGTATTCTTAATCCTATCTCAAGTCTTATAAACTTTATCTTCAGTTTTAGGCTTCTTCTGTAAACTTCACACTTCTTTGATTCAATTTGATTTTTGTCAAATTACAGCACTACTTTTCTTTTTATTATTCCCATCGGATTTCATTGATTCGGGAGTCATTCCTGAGATTGCCAAACTAATTTTCTTCCTGACACTTTTCATTCCTTATGCATCCCTGATTACTTGTGATCTCAACAATCCTTTCAAACTCTTGCGGATTTTGTCCTTGTCACTTGTCCTTTTCCAAGGTCTTGTATCCTTCCGAATAAACTTGAGGATAGCTTTAGAGTCACGTATGACCTTTAAGGCATAGCAAAGGAAACATTAGAATGCTATTCGTGAACGTAAAACGGTGGATCAGTAAGTGTGCAACGTTGAAAGGAGTGTGGTAGTTTGTTCTTCATGAAAGTTTGCGGATATTAGGCTTGTGACAGGCCATGGGATTGTGAAGTGACTGATGGAGTTGGCAAGTTGAAGATATGAAGTTGGTACGAGGCCTGTGCGCAGACGTTATCCTATTTGTTTACGTTGGCTTGTTTTCAAACTTTTTCCATCTAGATACCCCTTTATTTTTGCAAACACCTAACTAGAACACTTGCACCTTCTTTCACTTCAAGTTTTGGTAAAATAATAGCCCCATGTAATATCTTTATTTTAGACCATCTTGTGATTTAGACCACACTTTTTTTTTTACACCTAAGTTTTACAAGATTTTTGGTATTTGTGAAATTATATACATATATATGCCAAGACGCCTGCTTTTCTAAAGTATGAAAAAGTAAAGTATTCAAAACTATTTTAGTATTTTGTGTATTAAGTTAATTTTCGAGGACAAAAATTTTTATAAGGTGGGTGGAATGTAAGACCCAGTACTTTTGAAAAGTTATTATGAACTAATTTTAAATTCTATATATTTGTTTATAGTTTTAAGTTCATAAATTATTTTATCGAAGATAATTAAAATTATTTTTTATTAATTAGATTTGAAATAAATTAAGATTTTTATCTAAACTCTATAATTATGAATTATTTTTCTATATTTAAATTAAAAAGTTGGTAGTTATGAAATGATAAAAAAAAATTTATGATTTGATTTAAATAATTTATATTTTTATCATTTAATACTTTAAGTTTTAAGAATAAAAAAATTAATTATATGATCTTATACATTTAATTAGAGTATTTGATGGAGAATCAAATTAGTATTTTGATACAACAAATAATATTTCAAATTAATTTTAAGGATTAAATTAGATTTCAAATTAATATTCTCTATTTTGTAATTTTACTAAAATTTTTCCACTCACATTAAAACAAAAAATTTTCAATTTTCATACAAAAACCCTAACCCTAATTAACACACAATTTTCTCCTTACTCAAGAAAACCCTAGCAGCCGCCTTTCTCCTTCAGCAACACAATGCACACACTTTGAAACAGAAAGAAAGAAAAAATGGAAATAAGGAAAGGGATGAGAGCAGAGGGGGATCCGAGAGAGAGGAAGAGAGAGCCGGGGGAGGAGCTGTCCGCGCCGCCATTGATGGAGAAAAATGTCGGTAAAAATGTTCACAAAAATATCACGTTGCAAGTATAGTACTAAACCGACAATTAAACTTCAATCAATATTTAAATTGTTTGTCACAAATACAAACCCAATAAAATTAACCGAAGTATTTAAACCTCGAGTCGTCTCTCAAGGAATTGCAGGGAAGTGTATTTAAAATTGGTTATGAAAAAGTATTTTTGGGATTTTTATGATAAGAGACAATTAATGTAAATAACAAGGAAATAAAATAACAACTAAGAAAAGTCCTAGAAAGGATTGAGAATTGGAATTCATATCCTCATTATCATCATCAATTGTGATGGTAATTGCCTTTTGCTTTCACTTAGTTAACCTCTAACAATGAAGGAAAGTCAAGTGGGCAAAATCAACTTAAGTACACAAGTCCTAATCAAAGACTAGATTTAGTGAAGTCTAAGCCAACTAGAAATTTTCAATCACCAATCAACAAAAGAATTTTGATAACTCAAGAGTCTCTAATTGATCAATCCAAGTTAAGAACATAAAAATCTAATTTAAAATCCAACCAAGTATTTTATCAAATACTTGGAAGGCGTAACATAAAAACATAGAAAACTAACAAGACATAGCAAAATCTAAAACTAACCAAAGCAAAGAAATAACAATAACAAAGCAATTGAACAATAAGAAACTTGAAACATAAATTGCATTAATATGGATTAAAGGAAACAAGAGGAATTCATAAACTAAATTGGCAACATAAAGGAATCAACAAGAGAAGTAGATAAACTAAAGTAATAGAACAAATAAAAGTAGAAGAAACCTAAATTAAAAAAGGTAGAAATCTAAATTTGAGAAGAAATAAACCTAAAAGCCCCTAAAACCTAGAGAGAGGAGAGTCTCTCTCTCTAGAATTCTTCATCTAAACCTAATTTGTGTGAATCAAAGTTTGAATGATTCAATCCCCCTTTCCAGCTCCACTCTGCAGCCTCTAATCAGTAATTTTGGGCCAGAAACTGGGTCAAAAGTAGGCCAAAAATTATCCCTAACGAATTCTGTTAAGTGCAGCACGTGACACTCTGTCATGCGTACGTGTCAGTGAACAATTCCTGGTCACACGTACGCGTCATCCATGTGTACGCGTCACTTGCCTCTTGCACTGGTCACGTTGATCCTACGACGTGCATGCATGGGCGATGCGTACACGTCACCTAACTGCAAGGAAACTATAGCAAATTGCATATCTTTTTGAAGCCCCAGATGTTAGATTTCCAACACAACTGGAACCGCCTCGTTCGGAGTTTTATAGCTCAAGTTATGATCGATTTAGTACGAAGAGGTCAGGATTGACAACTTAGAAATTCCTTCAATTTCTTGTGTTCCTTCTACTTTTACATGCTTCCTTTCCATCCTCTAAGCCATTCCTGCCCTAGAAAACCTAAAATCACTTAACAAACATATCACGGCATTGAATGGTAATAAGAGACGATTAAAATTAGCAAATTTAAGGTTAAAGAAGCATTTTTCAATCATAGCACAAAATTAGGAAGGAAAATGTAAAACATGCATATTATATGCATAAGTGTGAGAATAATGGATAAAATCAACTCAATTCAAGATAAAATAAACCATAAAATAGTGGTATATCAGCCTTCACGTGTCACCACTGCCGAGCCTCGTCGTCGTCACCACTAGAGCCACTGTCGAAGAAGAGCCGCAGAGAGGGAGAGTCCACGGGGAGAGGGAGGCCGTTTGCGTCCCACCGCCGTTGTTGGAAGGAAGCTACCCTCACAGATATGCCCGTTCCCGTTTGTGCATGCTGCTGCCACCATTTGACTTGCGAATAGAGGACGCGCTTGAGGGAGTTGTCGCGGAGCTGCCATCGCCACAGCGTTGCTGGGCTTGCCATCGTTATGCCCGCGTTGCTGCTGCGCTGCCAGAGCTCCACGCCACCGCTGCCGCTGCTAGAAATCAGCTCTGAAGCCAGTGCTTGCTTGGTGAGCTCTAACCTTGCCTCAGATCTTCTTTGTCCGTTAAGTTAGTTATTACCATGAGAGTTGCTGCTTAGCTTGTCTGTGTCCGGTTGTACAGTCACTGCCAATTTCTTTGCCGCCATTGCTCTAAGCCATTGTTGCTGTGAGTGTTGTTGTTGCGGCTGCTCTATTTAGTCGTTCCTCTTTAGTACGATAAGCTATTATTTGTTTCAGTTTCAAACTCTGTTAGTCACTATTCTGTTGTATGTTATTAAGGTTTTCGCGATGTTAATGGTGGTAGTAGTTAGTAACTGAGATTGCATTTATATTTTAAAGTTGTGTATGCCATTGTGAAAGTATGCGTTGCTGTGAATTGAGTTGTCGTTGGTTCTGGGTTGAGATGAAAGAAATTCTGAGGCGTTTGGGTTATGGTTTCGACTTATCGAGGTAGGGGCATTTTCTGAAAACTATACTTTATAAATTGAAATTATTATATATGGATATTTATGTGAGAAATGTATTTTTAGTGATTGTATAAGTCTTATGTGTTGTTTGGTCGTCTTGGATGGATATGAATACTTGCGCGATTGGATTATTGTTTGGTTTTGTGAAACTGACGGTTCATGAAGCATTTCTTTAAAGTTGTTTCTTTGAAGTCTTGAAATTGAGTTAAATCCGTTGGAGGTTGGTTTGAGTTGAATTGGTTTTCTTGAAAATGAAAAGGCTATGCATTTTTGGGAATCAACTTGATTTTAAACTGATTTTGTTTTGAACCCATTAAAGAAGGTTGCATAATGGTCTGGTTAGGACCCAGAAAGGGTGGCAAAGTCCAAGTTTTAGCGGAGGTGCTGCCAAAATTCCTATGGAATCCGAGGTTTTATTTGAAATGTTAATTGGAAAGTCATAAATTTAAGACTGCTACTATTTTACTTGAACTATTTAAAGTAATGAATTGTGTTTTGAAATAGCTTATTGAAAAAAGAACTATGATATAGCTTTATTTATTAAGAAAGGTATTGTATTTTTGGGAGCAAGACCTTTTTAGAAGAAACTTATGTTTTAAGCTGTTTTAAATGTGAGAAAGGTTTATGTTCCTGAAATCAACTTGAGGATTTCAATTGGAGGAATTTACGTGCTTGTAAAAGAAGGTGAATTTCGATTGATAAAACGTCATTTTTACAACGTTTTAGAAAGAAGTTTAAAGTATTCTTTAAATTCTGAATTTTGCTCCGAGCCATTGGGAATGCTTCTGATTTTATCAAGCAATTGAAAGTGGTTTTTGGTCTAAGTAAAAGAAATGGTTTTGAAAATTGTTCAGAGCAATCGATTACCTAATTTGGTTTTGGCTTGAAATCCTGTTTTAGGGTGAATGATTTTAAATCTCTCATAAGAAACTTTTAAATTGGTGTGATTTTTGAAATGTTTTGGAAAGTTGTTGTGGAGGGTGACTGTGTTTTAAAAAGGGGAATTTACATTTGATGAAAAGAGACTTATGAGCTTAAAATGATTTGAGAAATGAGGATTTTAGAGTTAAGACTGAGATGGATTGATTTTTGGTTTCCAAGTAAAGAGATTTGAGAAAAAGTGACTTATGGCTTGAATGATGATTGATTTGATATGAATTGTTAATGAAGTGCGGAAATGATGATGAATAAATGAATATGTGGCTTTTGTACTTCTTTTATCTGAGATACGAGTTTTCCTGGGTAAAGTACCGTGGCTTGCCACCACGTGTTCCAGGTTAAGACTCGATACTCTGTTGACCCTACGACGTAAGGGTGACCGGACACATATGAATTCTCAAGAATGGTACCCCCATTGAGCGATTTGATATACATATATATATATATGAGAAAAAGTTATGCATAGACTCATGGGAATGCGCGTCGTGTAAAATCCGGTTAATTAATGGCTAATTAACCCATACATTAAAATATATTCTAGAAAGTGAGAAAATGAGATTTTTATCGTTAAATGTGATGGAGAAATTTGAAACGAGAATTTCGACACCAATTTTAAAAAATCGGTCCAAGATTGGGCCAACCGGACCCAAGTTGGGCCCATGGCCCAGCCAAGCTTCATTTAATTAATGAAGCTCTCTCTCCCTCCCTCAAGAACACATTCACGCTGAGATTGAGAGGGGAAAGGGGGAGGAAAACGCAAACCCTTGCTCCAACTTCAATTGATCATATCTTTTGATCCGGAACTCCGATTAATGCACCGTTTGCGGCCACGCGACTGTGGTGTCAAGCTCTACAAAATCCATACAAACAATCTTGAGGTAAGTCACATTTTCACCTTCGAATTCTCAGCCCTTGATTTCGAGTTTTTTGGGCAAAAATATTGAAATTTGTGAGCTCCTTGTATTATAGGATCAAATTAGCTTGAGAGGAAGGCTTGTTCTTGCTCCCTTGATCCTTGGGCTGGTAAGCACCTCAAACCCTAGTGGAAAATTATGAAATTTATGGTATTGGGTTTGAGTTATTTTGTTTTGGTGTGATATTATGGCTTAGGCATTATATATGTGTGTATTGGAGCTTGATTGGTGATTTTGGAAAGCTTTGGGGTGGAGCACGAAGCTTGGAAATCTGATTGGTGTAGTTGGAAATCTTGGAAGTTGAATTTAAATGTGTTCCGGGTGGAAGGGGAATCGGCCATAGTATAGTTTCGGTTTTCTATATCTAAAATGTAATATGGTTGTGAAAATGTAGGCTAGTGACCCTAAGATAGGGCTTTAGAATGTTGATGTAGTAGTGGGATAATTTAGATTGAATTGAATATGCATGAATGATGGTGTAAATGGTTGTGTGTGGTTGTATTGGTTGGTGAAACATGAAATATGGTATGTAATGTGGATTAATATGTTGGATTGATGATAGAGTAGAGGACCTTGTTGGTGAGCATAATTGGAAGAACAAACTTGTTATGTATATAGTGATTGATACCTTGAATGTTTATGTGGAGTTTGGAATGCGATATGTTAACTTATGATGTGAAATTTGGTTATATATGGTATAATCGATGGATTGATGATTGAAAGAGGTTTGGAAATGGTAAATGTTGGAAGGGTTGAGTTATGGGTTGATTTTGATTGGATTTGGTAAGTGTATGTTTTAAAATGGGGAGTTTATGAGTTTTGGTAAAAATAGAATTTTGATGAACTTCAACGGATCATATCTTGAGCAATTGTTTTCGGAATTTGATGATTTTTATATCAATTGAAAGATAATTTCATAAGCTTTAAAACGGTTTAAATTTGGTTGAAATTTGAATTTTGTGGAAGAAGATATGACCTTGGAAGTTTGGGTTAAAATTCTGAATTCTGCAACTTCTGCAAAATTTGTGATTTCTAGTTTGTGTGCGCACGCACACTCCACAAGAATTTGGTCCTGTGCGCACGCACAGCCTTGTGCGTATGCACACGCGGAGACAGGGCAACTGGTAGCAGCGCTAGTACGCCTTGTGCGCACACACAACCAACAAAGGATTTCGAGCTGTGCGTACGCATAGGCCTGTGCGCACGTACACGTTGGGAATGGCACACTGGTGGCGGTGCTAGCACACGTTGTGCGCGCACCTCACCCTAAATATTTTGCTTTCTGTGCGTACGCACACGTTTAAAAATGCTCCTGGGCGTGTGCACGCACACCCCTGTGCGTACGCACGTGACCCAGTTCTTTTCCAAAGCTTCTATTTTCAAGTCTTTTACGTTCCCAACAAGCTCGTAACCTTTCAAAAGACTACTTCACACTTATAAACCCCCAATTTCACCCTTTAAGTCTTGAATTGATATAGAAGGCCTAGTGAATGAGAGTAAGCTAGGCGAGAGGGTAACTTGTAGGTGAAGAATAAGGATGTTATGATGAGTTACGATGAAAGATGATGATATGAGTTGTTGAGGAGGATGGGGTGGTGCTGTCTATGATGATAGCTAAATGGCTGAGATGAATATTTCTGTATGGCTGTGATTAAAATGCATATATGCTGTATTGAATTATTAATATTATGATTATTGCACTCCACCTATCTGTGATACAAGTTTTCCTGTGTGAAAGCGGTAGCTAGCTACCACGTGCTCCAGGTGGAGACTCGGTATTCTGCTGACCCTATGTCATAAGTATGGCCGGGCACTGTGAAAGTCCCGGATGAGCTCGCCCCCGTAAATATACACCAGCGAGGGTGTTGGATATATATGAGATTATGATTTATGTTGAGTATAACTCGAGTTGGGGATGCGCGACAGAGGGACAGTCCAATGGTTAGCTACCAGGACTTGTCGGGCTGGCTTTATAACTGACAGATGAGACTCATCAGCCACTAGGACAGGCATGCATCATCTGCATTATGTGTGAACTGTTTGGAATGCCTATTTGATTGCATCTTCACTTGCTAATTGCCTAACTGCCTTACTTGTTTCCCACTTGTGCATTTCCTTGTTTGATATAATTGTGCTTGCATTTTGGACCACTGTTGGCGGTTGGGGGTTTATCTTTTAGAGATCGTAATACCTCGCCACCTCTATTTTATGACTTAAGCATAAGGCTCAGTGTGATAGGGTGTTACACGTCGGGATACAGTCCAAAGGTTTAGCAAACCGGACTTGTCGAGTTGGCTTAATAACCGACGGATGAAACTCATAAGCCATAGGGCAAGCATTCATCGTATGCATCTATGTGACATTGTTTGAGTGTGTATATTGTACTTGATTTGCCTATGTGAATAATTCTGTCTAATTGCTAATTGCTCTACTTGATGTAACTGCTTGATTGTGCTTGAACATCCCTACTTGTGTTTGTAACTAAAATTGGTTGAATTTGTGGTGAATTGGCTGTGGATTGATTTGTTTGGGTCTAGGGCCATGGATGATTATGAAATAGGCCGAAGGCCGCGTTTGGTTGAGTTTTTGGTTTAAAGAAGTATGAAAAACTAAACTAGTTCAACATAGACTTAATGAACATATGCTTGGAACAAGTTGGTCATTCATGCTGTTTAGGAAGAACCTTTTGAAAGGCTTTTGAATTTTTGAAAAAGTAACGGTTTCCTCTTTCAAAAAGGATTTCAGGTTTTTAATGGTAAATCTTTGGGTTTTAAAGGGATGCATAAGACGATTATTAATCACTATGTTTTAAAAAGAGTTTTATTTTCGTGTATCCTATTATAATAATTCTCAAAAACCCTCTACTGAGAACTTTTTCGAGGACGATATTCTCACTCCCCTACAGGTCCTTCCTCTTTTCAGGTTATGGACGACGAAGTTTGAAAGAGTTTAGTTATTTTCTTTTTGTTTTAAACGATGTTTTATGTTGTATTAGTTACTGTTCCCTCGCCTTCATCTTTACGAGTTTTTATAAGAGGGGTAAGAATCTGATATGGAATGTTTGTAAATATGGACGTATAATTTTTAAAAATTCGGTTTAAGTTTTAAGCAGGCTCATATCTTAGTATTAAATATTTTAAAAATTGTCATAATACCCGAATTATCAGAATGGTGCAGTCGAAAGCGTGACATTTTGATAGTTAGAATGTTACAACTTTAAAGGACTACTAAAAAGATTTAATTATTAAAAAAATTAATACTAAAATTATTAAAAAAATTAATTTGTGTAATATTTAAAAAGAATAATCAAATCTTTTTTAAAAAATACAATAAATCTTTAAATTATTTTTTATTTATTTCGTTTTAATAAATGTACTTTTTTTATTACATATTATATTCAAATTTTTATTAATACATTTTTATCGGCAACAAAAATTTATTATTGTAAATCACTAATTTATTATTAGTAAAAAGCTTCGTTCTTTCACTCACTGTACTCCCAAAACTCAACACAACAACAACATAAGAATAATGAAAAAGGAAAAAAAATTACTCTCATTAATTTTTTTAAAACTTGGAATGTGTGTTTATAGTTGGTGTTTGCTACGGTACAATGATAAATTCATATGTACCGATACGTTTAAAATATGAACAAATAACAATAAGACATGTAGAATTTATTTTCTACGTCAGCATTTAATTTTTTCTTTTTTAAATATATAGTAGATCACCATTTTTACTAAAATACCCTTTTAATTAAATAAAAATAAAAAATATTTATTTATTTAATTTTACAAAAAGACTTAAATATCCTTCCTTTATTTGATTAGATAAAAATATCCTTTTAAATTAATCAAATTTTAGAATTCAATTAACTCTAATTTTATATTTTCAAATAATTGAAACAACAAAACAAAAACATATTAAAAAAACAAAAAATCAAAATTATTCTTCATCTGGGTTAAACATATTAAAAAAACAAAAAACAAATTATTCTTCGTCTGGGTTCAGAAACCCTCTCGTTCATGCCTCTAAAGATTTTAGTATTCTTCATCTTCTTCTCTCCTCTTCCCCTTTTGCTCTTGATATAGCACTGGGAATTCTTCATTGCTGCAGCCAAAGCTCCTTCCATCATCACAATCCTTATTGTGTTCTTCGAATCTTCTATCGGCGTGTTCGGCTTTTATGCTCAACTTTAATGGCACTGCTGGATCATCATCATCATGGAACAATGCACGGCAATTGAGTTCATCAAGTCCTAGTGTTAGGTTCCAAATTCCTTCAAGGAAAAGGCAAAGGCATCAATGAGCTTAATTAATTTTTATTTTTGAGAGTTTCATTCCCAGAGTCCTAATTTTTTCACTATGTAAATGAAGTTAACAGCAATCAATGTAAATGTCATATCTTGCATTTGATTATTGGCAATAGATTTTGGTTTTGTTTAAAAAAGGTTCCTTTTTTGTGTTCTGTTTACCAAAAATAATTAGTTTTTGGATGCTAAATTTTGTTTATTGTTAACAACAGAAACACCCTTGTACCTGTCACAAACACAATACTAATTAGTATTTAATTATGATATTCTGCTGTTGGCTCTCTTCCAATGCACCAGTTCAAAGTAAATGAAGGAGGAGAACACAAGGAGATTAACACAGACTGTGCCATCTGTCTTGGAGAGTTCGAAGAAGGGGAGTGGTTGAAACATCTTCCAAATTGCTCCCATGGCTTCCATGTTCGGTGCGTGGACGAGTGGTAGTGGTTTCGGTCTCATTCAAGTTGTCCTCTCTATAGAACCTCTCTCTCTTTTTTTAATATGTTTAACCTAGACGAAGAACAATTTTAATTTTTTGTTTTTGTAATATGTTTTTGTTTTGTTGTTTCAATTATTTGAAATTATAAAATTAGGGTTAATTGAATTCTAAAATTTGATTAATTTAAAAGGATATTTTTGTCTAATCAAATAAAGGAAAGATGTTTAAGTCTTTTTATAAAATTAAATAAATAAATATTTTTTATTTTTATTTAATTAAAAGGGTATTTTAGTAAAAGTGGTAATATACTATATATTTAAAAAAGAAAAAATTAAATGCTGACGTGGAAAATAAATTCCACATGTCTTATTGTTATTTGTTCATATTTTAAACATATCGGTACGTATGAATTTATCATCGTACCGTAGCAAACACCTTTATAGTTTACTTTATTATGAACATCAAATATATTATTATTGTTATTATTGTTGTTGTTTCTTCGTTGTTATAATTATTTATACATGTTTTTAAGTTGATTTTGTCACTTTTTTTATAAGGAATTAATTTTAATATTGTTATTAGATAGTGTGAATTTTATTTTTATTATCTATTTTATTATATAAAAGTTAAATTTTACACTTTATAATAAAACTGACATGACATGATTTTAAAAATGTTGTAGGTGCTGTCCTTAGTTTAACATTGAGTTTCAAAAGCAAGTTTTTAATCCAATAAATTTCTCCCTCACAAGCAGCTAAACTTTGGAATTCTGCTTCCGTAGAGGACCTTGATATAGTGACTTATTTTCTACAACACCAAGAAATCAAGTTCATACCAAGATAAATACAATAACCCAAAACTGACTTACAATCATATCTAGGTCCGTAACCCAATCTGAATCCGAGAAACCATAGATTCAAAAGTCATTATACTTATTGAATATTAAACTATGATCCTTGGTTCCCTGTAGATAACGCATTATGTGTTTTACTGCCTTCCATTACGATAATAGGGGATTGTGCATGTATGGGCTAATTTTGCAAACAATAAAGGATAGCTCAAATCTGGTTATGATAACATATTGTAAGGCCCCAACCATTGATCTGTACAAGGATAGAATTATCAAAAATTTTTAAATCCAGAACCAAGTAGTTGTAGTGAGAAAATCATGGGGTTGCATTGGGGCTGCCCTAGTCATGCCAACCTTTGACAATAGACTAGTAATGTATCTAATTTGGGGTAAGTGAAATTATCCAACTCTAGTTTGATAAAATTCTACACCCCAGAAGATAGTGTAAACTGCCAAGGTCTTTTAGTGAAAAAAAATACTATAAAACTGTCGAATCATGTTAGAAACAGCAGTAGGATCACTTCCAGTCAATATAATGTCACAAACATAGCATAATAAAAACATAATGCAAGTAGAATCATGTTTAACAAAGAAAGAAGTCTCAGATTTAGTTGATTTAAAATCAAAAGAAAAAAGGGTTTTACTTAATTTTATAAACCGTTCATGTGGTGCTTGTTTCAAGCTATAAAGGTTTTTATTTAGTTTTCACACCAACTTAGAAGATTTTTGTTTAAATCTTATAGGTTGTGTCATGTAAATATCTTGATGTAGTTTTTCATTTAGGTATATTTAGAGTCTAATTTATTAAAAAATTTATTTAAACTCCTTGCTAATTTAAGTATCGGAATCTCTCGCAGATATCACCTTTCACTCCTGAAAAATTCAAATGACGATACTTTAATACTAATATAAATTAAATGCTGTTTCAGAAAAAATCTAAATTTTATGTCCAAATTTAAAAACAATTCAATTTTAAATAACTCTCAGAATAATAATTTAGCAAAGAGAGCAAACTACTAGACCCAAATAATTTAATTATAGAAATTGATAATGACTTAGAGTAGACAAATTACCTCATACCAAATTAAAGCAATCGTTAGCGACATCCTTTCTCTTATCGACTTGGACAATGTTATGCTGTAACAATTTTTAGGCACTATAAAGTTTTCAATTTTTCATCATGGTGTCACGAATACTACACTCGGGAGACAAAGGGTACAACACAGCAAGTAGTAAGAGGACAGGTGCACAATAGAATATCAACTAAACGACAAAACTAGTGCAATGTACACACATGCACCGAGTCTAAACTAATAACAAGTCTAATAAAAGATTGAGACATTGGACAGATTTAGAATGATATATTCTCTCTCTGAATCCTTAAGTCAGAAAAAAAAAAAAACGAATCCAATGAATAAGCAACTCACGAGTCACGAGTCTACGATTTAAGTATATTTTAGGATGGACCCAGGATATAATATGGTACGAAATATATGGACATAAATTTAAATTTTTTATAAAATATAGATATTATATATTTAAATATAAAATATTTTTAAATAAATTATAATAATATTTTTATATTTTATTAATATTAAAATATAAATTTATTTTTTAATTATTTTTAATATTTTTAATTATATAAGTATTTAAAATATTTTATTTTAATAATTAATAATATATATTATTTTTAAATTTATTTTAAGAATATATGTTAAAAATAAAATTGGACACTTTAACACATAATGGTATTTAGGTATGTCTAAACATGTTTAAAATTTTTTTATTAAGATATAATTAGACACAAAAAATATATATGTCTAACGAGTATCAAAAAATATCGTGTTTAAAATATATCCGACACACAAACAGGATAAATAAAAAAAGTGATTGTTTTTCATAGAGAACAATTAAAAAAAAACTAAAAAGCTAAAAAGAACAAACGAAAAGAAAAATCAAAAGGCCAAATCACAAAATTTTAAAATAGGGTGAATTATATAAATGTTAATGGAATTAATATAAAAATTGTGCGATTTTATAGGTATAAAGTTTAAAAATTGGTTTATTGCAATAAATTAGTTTCTTTGTCAAAATTCAAGCTAAATTAAGAGTTAATATTAATTAATTCGATGATATAATTAATTGAATTATTCTCCACGGATAAGCGTTTTTTTTCATATAAGTCATTTATATTCATACGTTTTTCCATACAAGTCATTTATATTCACGTGTTTTTACGTTTTTCTCCGTGCCTCTTCTTCTTCATTTTTCTCTCTTGTTATCGTCGTCATCAATACCACCACCACCACCACCACCTCCTCCTCCTCCTCCTCCTTTTTTCATTGGAATTTCTTTTCCTCTTTTCTTTTTCTCTTTCTCCTCTATCATCAGTTATCTCATTGTTGAAGATAATAAATAATTCAAGTTCAGATTGTTAATTGAACCATAACAAAATTGATTATTGTTTTAAATCTAATCAAGTGGCTGAGGTGTGGTTCAATTCAGAAGAAAAAATATAACATTAGAGAAAACATTTTTTTGTATTTGCAACAAATTTGGGTGTAGCACGAAAATATTTGGGTGTAACACGAAAATATTTGGATGTATTTTAAGAAATTTTGGGTGTATTTTTATTCTGATAAGTTCTGCATAATTCAAAATTCTTCCTCTTTTTCTTTCTCATCTTCTACTGCTGTTTCTTTTTTTTTTTTTATCATCATTACCATCATCTTTTTCTTCTTTTTATTCATCTTTTCTTTTTTAATTTACCGCTTCAAGTTTCTTCTTGTTTTACTCTCTTAACAACAATAAAACTAAAAAAAATTAAACAAAGAAGAAAAAGAAACATATAATACTGTAAAATTACTTGGAAGAGGATGAACTTACATTCATTTAACTAAAAGAAAGAAAGAAATAAGGAAAAAAAGAAGAAGAAAAAAATTCAGCATTAGAGAAAATATTTTCTGTATTTACAGCAAATTTGGGTGTAACATAAAGATATTTTGGTGTAACACGAAGATATTTGGATGTATTTTAAGAAATTTTGGGTGTATTTTTATTCTGATAAGTTCTGCATAATTCAAAATTCTTCATTTTCTTCCTCTTCATCTTCTACTGCTTCTTCTTCCTCATATTCTTATTTCATTTTCTTATAATTTTTCTTAGAAGAAAAATTAAACAAAGAAAAAAAATACATAATGTTAAAAAATCAATAGAAAGAGGAGGAAGAAAAAAATGCAGCAACAACAACAGTAATAAAAAAAACAACGAAGATGAAACACGCGAAGAAAAAGGAGGAGAAACGCAAAGAAGAAGGAGAAGAAGAAGGAAGAGGAGGAGAAAGAGAAATACGAAGAAAAAGAAACGTCTTTCATAATGATGAGTGAGAGCGCGCTTTGGAAACGGTTGAATAACACGCATGTTATCACTCTTCAATGGGTGAGTATAATTTTTATTAGATTTGGTCCAACTTGTAAGATAAAAAAACTTGTATGTATACCATAACTCTAATTAATTTTATCTAATAACTATTAAATTTATTATAGAGGATAACTTATCATTTATTTAAAAGAGGATAAATTAGAATTTACTTCTATATCTATACATATAAATTAATAGAGTTTACACATTTGAGTCAATATACAAATATAATTTATATTCAATTTATAGATATCAATTAATAAAATTTATTTGTGGGCGATAATTTGGTATTTATGGCTATTAAATGCGGACAAAAATTATTAAAAATTTGCTCGGCTATAAGAGTGTTTTTTGTTAAAAGGAATAAATATGTCTTTGATTTTTTAATTTATAGATATTTAAATTTTTGATAATTTAAAAATATATTTAAGTTCTTAATTTTTTTAAAATTTGGACATATCAATTTTTCTTATTTATTTGAGTATGTTAGATTCAATAGAAAAATTAAACTTATTTTTTCTTGTGCTGATCTAATTGATATAAATTTACATATAAAATTTTTTTAAAATTAGACAAATTATATTCAAATATATGCAAATTTTAAAGAGGTCTGTCAAGGATTTAAATGTTCCGCCAGGATCGATTTGTCTTTCTATTTTTTTTTTGTCATAAGAGTTTCCGTTAAATGACCGCTGTTGGTATGTAAAAAACTAAAAATTGACCCAGTAGCACACAGACACTATAACAGGCTTCAGAACAAGCAAGGAGAAACCAGGAACAAAAAACAATGAAAGTGAAAACGGTGAAAGGAAACTGGAGCTTGAGAACGAACAAGCTGGGTTTTCCTTACGTCTTCCTCATTTGCATCTTCTTCTTCCTCGCTGGATTCTTCGGTTCTGCTCTCTTCTTTCACTCTCAGGTCAACTCATTTTCTTCCATTTTTTTATCAACAATAATAATAATAATAATAATAATAATAATAATAATAATAATAATAATAATAATAATAAAGTAATCGATTGTTGAGAATTCGCAGGACGATGGACATGGCATGAGGCCGGGACCGAGGCTTCTAGAATCTACGAAGGAGGAGACGGAATACAATCTGTTGCTGGCGGGAGAGTCCGGTGACGATTCCATTACATCGATTCCTTTTCAGGTGCGCAGTTTTGTTTCACTCAGATCCTTAACTGAACTTGTTGCCAGTGATTCAATTTTATTTTTATTTCTGTTTTTTAATTCCTTGCCTGTTTTGTTCAAAGTCGTGGAGTTGCTTGATTAGGTGAACTTGTTTGTATTTGAGATTTGAATTTCATGGTTACAGCGATTTTTTTTTTTTTCTGTGGGAATGGCATGTTTCCTTTTAGGCCTTGTTTTTCAATTGGTATAGCTTGTATGAAATAAGTTTGTGGAATTGCAATTCTAGTTTTCTAGATTAGTTTTGCTTGAATTTTGAATTCTAGGCATTGGTATGATGTTATTTGACTTTGGTCAGCGTTACGCTTGAGATTGTTTAATGGCAGGTTGACTCAAATTATCTCTGCTCTTTGTTCAAGAGATTGTGATATATTCCGAGTCTGCATCATATCCATAACTATGAAGTTAGTCCTTTTGTATTGACTCTCAAAAAAATGTCTTTTTACGTAAAAGAAAATAAATTTCTCTTTTGTTTGCTAGGTTTTGAGCTGGCAACCTCGAGCTCTGTATTTTCCAAATTTTGCAACTGCGGAACAATGTGAAAGTATAGTTGATATTGCAAAGGCAGGCCTCAAACCATCAACCTTGGCATTGCGCAAGGGAGAAACGGAGGAGAATACCAAGGGAATTAGAACAAGGTAGCGTGTAGGTCACTGTCTAATACTTAACTCTATGATTTCCTTACAAACGGACGAAATACAATAGTTAGCTTTACTTCTGTCATAAACTGGAAAATATTCTGGTGAGTGATTTTGGTTATGATCTCCTAAAATAGTTTATGGACATTTGATCATCTAGTTACTTAATGTCATATCATGCCAAATCATTTCTTCTAAAAGCTTATGTTGTAAGTTCTAAGGTAGAGGGACTTACATTCACCTGTGCAAAAAAGCTTAGTGACCTGGAAACGAGGAGAATGAGAGGCCTTTCTTTATCTTGAGCTGAAATTTATTGTCATAAACTATCTTCCCAAAGGCTTAAGTTTTTAAGTAAAGGCAAAAAATGTTTTTATATCTTAACATGCCTCCACATGCAGAAGTCTCTTTGGATTAACGCATGGATCATGAAGAAGCACATTTTTCCTTGTGCTGAAGTTTAACATGTATCAAGAAGAATGGGGAAAATAAGGGTTGAACTTTATAGTATACACCATTTGGTCATAGAAGTTATTGAACTTTGTTGTAAACCATCTCTCCAAAAGCTTAGTTTGATACCTTGACAATTAGCATATATTTAGAAGAATGGGAGACCACAACTGTTGACTCTTAGACCATTGATCATAGAGAGGCTTTGTTACTATATCATAAATAATTTCTCTTAAGTTGATAGGTTGCAATAAATGGTTTTGTGTCTAATAATGTTCTTTCTGATAAACAGCTCTGGCGTGTTTATTAGTGCTTCTGAGGATAAAACTGGGACTTTAGAGGTAATTGAAGAGAAAATTGCTAGAGCAACGATGATTCCCAGGTCTCATGGAGAGGTAACATCTCTTTTAAGCTTTGTCCATATTGCATAAAAGAAATTTTAGAAAATTCTGTAATGGTGATGAAATTATTTTTCTCACGTTTTATTGTTTTATTAAAATGCTTTTTTCTTTCCTTTTGGGAATTTCAATCTACGATAACAGGTCTTAGAATACTGATTTTCTGTTTGTAGCAAATCCAGAAACTTATCCATTACTTATGTGATGCAAGTGAAATAAATCTAGGGTAAAATGGTTCAACTTTTGTTAATTCAATAAATATTATAGAACAGTAATGAGGTTGGGGTAATGAGGGAAATTCAGAGAATGGCTTTCTCAATTTACACCATTTAAAGGTAAATTGTTTCTTGTGATTGGTGAGAAATTCTATTGATTACGATATTTCACGCATGATTTTTTTGTTTTTATTTTTATTTTATGTTTTTGGTATTCTGATGCAAATGTTGTTAACATGTGTTACCGCTTACCCTGACATGGGATTGCGCCTTCTGTGTTCATATATAACACCGCAGAGTAGCATCCCCATGTTGCTGTTATGTTCCAACTATTTTTCTCTGCTGTCTTCCATGTTTTCAACCTAACCTACCAATGGCATTTCTATGGCAGGAACAAAGTCGTTGACAAGCTTCACCTACCTTGATTTTTAAAACTTCTCACTTCAATAAGTCTAATCCAAAATCCTGTCTGGGCTAGGTGGTGTAGCTGTTGATCTAAATTTTTAGTTAACCATAATGTTATATTTTGTTTTTCACAGAAGAAGAAAGCAAGTCTAATCACATCTAGACCTATGGTTTTTTGTGCTTAAACTATTTAATATTTTTGAGTTTTTTCCTGATCTCTATGTTATCTATAACTCAGGTGCATTATGATTTTGTTGAATCTGTAAACCTCTCTCATTTTCAGGGTGATTTTAAATTGTCTGGGGAATCACCATGTTTCAGGCATTTAATATCTTACGCTATGAGATCGGGCAGAGATATAATTCTCATTATGATGCGTTCAATCCCTCTGAATATGGCCCACAAAAAAGCCAAAGGGTATGTCTGAAGTTTTCAACATGCTTATACTTGAAATTTGGTGCAACACTCTCTGTGAATGCTCTTAATTCATCTTGAATTACTTTTACAAGTATCATACTTTGTTTTCTTAGTAGTTTGCTTTCTTTACACCTTTAGCTCTTGAACTTTGCCCAAATCAAAGGGTCTTACATTATCAACTTGTGTCCTGAAAGTGGTCAACAAAGTTCCACCATTGTTCCTTAAAATGATGAGATGGCTGGCATTGGTTGTATCATCAAATGACCAATGTAGTATGGTTAAGCTGAAGCCTTGTAAAAGAAAACAAGAACACCATTTTGATGTCATCTGTAAATAGAGGATCACGTGAAGTCTTATTAGTTCTGGAGAACCAAAATTATTTACTCTTTCTATCAACTAGTGTTACAGCATGTATGCTTTCATTCAGTTGTCATACACTTGTACAAAAATAAAGCTATATCCATAGCATAGCGAATTATAAGTTGTGTTGCCTACAAAGCTAACCTAATTAAAACATGCTTTTAATGAATTTGTTTCTTATGTCAGCTTTGGTTAACTCTGCAGGTGGCTTCATTTTTGTTGTATTTAACTGATGTTCAGGAAGGTGGCGAGACAATGTTCCCATTTGAGGTAATAGTTATTATGGAATGACTATTGCCATTGGATCTCGATTCACATGACTCGCATTTGTTTTTTTTTTTTTTCACCGGTAGTTTGGCATTATTATTCTGCAGAATGGCTCCAACATGGATGGTAGCTACAGTTACGAGAGCTGCATTGGTCTAAAAGTAAGGCCACGCCAGGGCGATGGGCTACTATTTTATTCATTGTTCCCTAATGGTACAATAGATCCGGTAGGTACTATCTCACCAGTTTTAACTTATTTAGCTGCCATCTGGTTAAAAGCTAAATCAACAACCCAAAAACATAATGTGAATATAGGTTCTAAACTCATCATGTCTCTTTAGAATATGTTTGCAAGTTTTTATTTTGGAGGGAAATGGAAGAAAGGGAAGAGTTTGAAATGTGAAATGGACTAAGGTTTACAGTTCAAGCCCTTCCCGTTTTCTACAACTAGACAACTCAACACACTCTTAGAGTCTTAGCGACTCATCAAGCAATGACGAATCTTGAATCTACAATAATTTCATTTAGTTATATTTTAGATAAAAATTCAGCTTAGGTGGCAAAAAACCTGCTTAGCAAGTAAATTTTCCTCACTCAACAGTTATCAACGCGTTTCATGAGGTTACCAAATAAAAAGATGGTTATGCTTTGTGTCAGTTTTCTTGTCATGTTGATAATGTGTGTTGTGTAAACTGAATTCCAATTGTTTTGACTCATTTATCTTATTATTTGACAGACATCGCTCCATGGGAGCTGCCCTGTGATAAAAGGGGAGAAGTGGGTAGCTACAAAGTGGGTAAGGGATCAAGAACAGTATGATTAGGTTCAAACTCTTAATAAATTGATCGTTCTACTCTCCTGCCTCTTATATCTTCTGTAATATCTACATGTATGCCGTACAATTTGACTTTTATGATCAAATGAATAATGAAGGGAAAAATTTTGGTCAGATGCTGAAATTGCATGATAGTGTAAAATTTGGTGTCATGCATGCAGCATACATGATTAGTTGGTCATCAGCCGTAGTGGCCTCCACCTTTCACCTTCTTCACATGATTTAAATAGGGGGTAAAAAAATTGATGTCATGCATAACATGATATGAAACTTACTGGAAACCTTCTTAAAACACAGGAATAATAAGAATCTATGTCACTTGATAAGTGAAAACAGCAACTTCCATTTTTTATTTTTTAAAGTACGAAGAAAAAGGGTTTTCAAGACATAACTGTCATCATTTCATGCTCTTTACCCAATCTTTATGAAATTCAGAAGGGTTGTAGACAGTGATGGACCAGAAAAATTTAATAGTGGGGGCAAAAATATAATAAAATTTAGGTATAGATGTTTTTTTTTACTTCCCATAATACCCAACAAGTTAAGGACTAATCCGTCCTGAACTTGAATTTCATTTAAGAGTCTGCAATTGGCTAGCAATGAATTGCCACACATACACGATAGAATTCAAACTCCCAATACTTACTTAAGCGAACGACTAAGCTGATCACTTGACCAATCTAAATTGGTTTAGTTATATTTAAAATTTTAAGTTAGAACTATCTATACATATTGATAAGAACTAGACATATACATACAATCAATTATTATAATATTTAAAATAATAAAAATATAATTTTGTACACACAGTATAATATTCAAAATAACAAAAAAAAATTATAATGACTGTTTTTTATTTTTAACATGACTAAATATCATTTTTCTATATATGTTCTTAAACAATATTTTATTTTTTATTATCTCATATTTAATTATCAAGTTCACTTTTTATAGTCTTTATAGTATAAATAAATTTTTTAATCAAAATAATTATAATATATTAATATATAAATAATATATTTTTCTATCTTAAATAATTTTTAAAAAGTTACTAATAATTTAAATTGTATTTAATTAAAAAATCAAGTCTCAATTTAATTATTAATTAATTAACTAATATAATGAAATTATTATCATTATTTTTTAAATTTATTTATTTATTTTTTATATTAAATTAAATTTAACAATATAATTATTATTATATGTTAAGTTTAACAAAATATTTTTTTAACATAAAATATAAAAAAAAGTTATTTATATTTTATTTTGAAACAAACATATAAGTATTAATTTTTTTTTAAATTGTGGGGCAAATGCCCCTTCCTTTGTAAGTGTAGGTCTGTCCCTGCTTGTAGATTTATAGTCTTATCTATATATAATTATAGAAAGGTTATCACGTATACCACTGTATAAATATAAAAATTTTCTGTTCCAATCTTCTGTAGTATACAAATTTAATTTAAATTATGTTAATGGTGTTGATTTGATGGAATAGTTTTGTTTTGTAATATTAATAAAACAAGTGTGCGCAGTGCAAGTGATCAGTGTGTCTATTTATTTGTCTAGTGCTTAATTTATAGCTTATTATTATTATCCTAGCCTTCAATAAGCTGGCTCTTTGTTGGGATTTACGTTAGCCGTTCTACAAAATGAGCTGAGCCATTATGTATTTTGAGCTAATGAGTAAAAAGTAGTTCATTATGAGAACATGGGCTGTTATATTCGAATGCATGAAAAATTTTATTTTTTTGGTTATGATAGGTGTAATAATGTTGATGTGAATTAAAGAGCTTTCAATAAATAGAATGAAACGTATGGTGATTTATTGTGCAGTTAATTTTTTATGTGTAATTAATTATTTATTTTGGAGTCGGAGTTTAACATGAGGAGTTGTTTTATTCTAAAAGTTGTTTAAAGATTTATATGTTCAAGAACAATGAAGTTACATCATAACTAAAACTGGTAGTTTTGTTAGGGTTTAATATTGTAAATTGAATGTTGTGATCAAATTAGTTAATTGAATTAATTTTAATGTTTGATGTTTTAGTTTACTTATGTTAAGCAACGATGAGGTATGAGTGGAATTATTGTGTATTTTGAAGTAAATTTATTAAAAG